>NW_027094086.1:73385044-73689119 GCF_029207755.1 Chamaea fasciata
CTGATTAGGCAGTGATGGCTGTGAAATACATGAGTGTTTATCATTTCTTTCCAGACTTAACTTTTTAAGTACCATGTACCTATTCAAACAAAAAGATTGGAGTCCTGAAAACCCCACAAGCAATTCACAGCTTTTTTTTCCAAACAGTTGAGGAGGATGAAGCAAAACTTCCACCTTTCTTTTAATTTAAAACAAAACCAAGAGCAACTTTTGTTACTGCTTTGACCTGACACCTATGGCATAAGGGTCTCCTGCAGGAAGACACAAACCAATAAACCCCCCTCCCTCCTCACACCGCACTCACGCCCACCAGGCAGCACCACCGACACAAGCAGCGCTCCAGGAGCAATGCACTGAAGAAGCATAACAACATCTTGGTGATTGAGTTTCTCTGTGTGTGTTTTTCTGCTTTCATTTGGGTTTCTAAGTGTTTTTCCAGTACTTAACTGCTCACAGATGGGATCTTTGCGAAAAACATATGCAACACCCCACCGAGACCCCATAAGAGTGCCATAATCTTTAGTTACGTCAGGAGAAATGCATGCAATGGTTCACTGGTGAGCAGATGCCAGTTGCTATGTAGGGAATGTTGCTCCATTATCACAGTGTTCCTGTAGCAAACCTTACAGGCGAATAAGGTGGGTTTGTTTTTAAACAAAGCTGCCTTCACTCGCTCACTCACTCACACTCTGGCTTTCATACCCAAGTACTCACCAACACCAAAACTCACTGGTCTGAGCAGCCTGCCCAGTGGTGAGGCTGCAGAGTCAGTGTCGCTGGCATCCATCCAAGCCTTCCAGGATGATCTGGGAGCCAAGGTGCTCGCAAGGATGAGTTCTCTTCCTGTCGGGATGGCAGCCATAGGCAGCTAGGGGTGGCTTCTTCCAGCCTTCAGGAGCTGCCAGTGATCAATCTTTCCATCCTGAGAGCCACCAGGGCCCAATCACTGCCTCTTAACCCAGGGTTCAGGAAAATCTGCGTTTAGACTTGTTGCTTCCTATAGCCCCTTTCCTGCAATTTATTCCTCCTGGTACTTTCATACCCAAACATTCCTAACTCGATCATCATTAACAATGTTGCTGGAACTCTCTGCATATGCAGTAGCATGGATCAGATGCCACTGATTTTTCCTGCTACATCTCAGTCTATGGCTAGTACAGGAGACTATGGGAGGATATCTTCAGAAAAAAAATCCATTCTGGGTGAGCATGCAACAAATAGCCTATCACAGAATTTTCTTCCTAATCCCTCTGTACTTAGCAGACACCCTACAGTATAAGGTCATACTTTCTGTCTTAATCCCATATAAGGAAACTTTTTTTTTGTACTTACAGTTGTCTAAGGCCTGGTAATCTTTTTACTCTCCAAATCTAATTTTTTTTTACAGAAGTTTATAGCCAGTTACTTAATTCTCATATAAAAATGTTAATCAGCCTTTTCTTATATGAGATAGGACTTAACATTGTAAGGTCCAATATTGTTTTCCAGAAAGACATCAGCCAGGCATAAAAGCACAGAGACTTCCACAACCCCATGCACACAGATCTGGCTCCCACTGCATTCACTGCTTGAAGTCTACCTACTGCACATTAGGGGAGTAGAGGCCCAAATGCAGGACAGCGCATTATACTGGAAGAAGCAGCAGCTTTATATTAAAAGTTTTATCACCATCAGCAAATTTACACTTCCTCGCTATGTATGTATTTTGGCTTGCTTGTTTCTTTTCCAAGCATTCCTTGATATAATTCAGAATCAGCCTTCCAGCTGAACTGGTTTCTCATGCAGCTATAACTGATGCATTTATTCATTAGCTTTGGTAAAACCCCAGGCACAGTGACAGCATGAATAATATACAAAGTAAAGCCCAACATGCTCAAGAAATACCATAGTTTATTACAGAAAGCAAATCAAATAGGGATGGGGAAGTAGGGTATCTCCCTCCCTTTCACTTTTTAAGAAACACGGACAATCTACAATCTTGATAGGCAAGATAAGCAAGTTCTTTATTTTTCCCTAGATGTGTGCATTTTGGAACATAAATGAGCTGAAATACGTATGGCATGTTCTATTCAAACACTCCCATAAAACTGCATAATTTCTATTAGCTTAAATTTAGAGAAATAAACTACTTGAATTTTAGTTCTGAAGTTTATTCATTCTCTGTGATCTCCAATAATTTTGCTCGTAACTCATACCGAGGAAAGGAGGTCACACAAACCTTGTCAAAATATAATTGGAAGCAATAGTCTGAATTCATTACTGCTATAAACTTTTAATTTAATCCTCCAATACAACATAAGCAGTAAGAAGCATTCTTATCAAGCTGAAACACCTCTAAAACTTTCAGCCAAATATCCTCCCTGCATAGTGGGGCTTGTTCTCTACAATAAATAAAAAGAATCTTCACCCATACAACCTCCTCTACCCTCTCCTTTACCTCATGCAGAACAGTTTATCTAGTATTTTTCAGCAAAGTTCAGGTTGTATAGTCATTACAGCAGTATGAATTTGGTGAGTTTAGCAGGGCCTTCAGGGTGGGAGGAGAACTTTCTAGTGTGCTACCATTTAACTCTCATTTAAGGGGGAGAAATGAAGCTGCCAGGCTGTTTCATCTTCTCACTAATGCCTCAATAAAATTAAAGATACACTTAATATAAAGACTAATGTCTTAATAAAATTAAAATAGACACAATCATTTACTAAAAGCTAAAACCATGTACAGAAGGTTCTGTAAAGCTATAAAGAAACACAGAGGGTTCCTTCCTTTTTTTTATTAATAAAGAGAAAGAAAACATTTTTTACACAGATCATGTAATATACCAGATAATTCACAGGATCTCCTATTTGCCTTGGGACTTATGTTCATTGTAAAATTACCCTTAAATAAATATTACACCATGATTTTTGCTGTTTATGTGGTGGTATTCCTTTAGTCAGCACTGTGTAAAGTTCAATTTAAAAAGTGCACAGCAGGGTTAAGTACATAGCACGAAAAGAATCTTGATGACCCCCATACCATAGTGTTTCACAGGTTCCCACTGGACATTGAAATCACTGACAAATAAGCATTACATTTTTCTGAAGTTCACAATGGGAACAGAAGAAAATCAATGTACATAATAGGTGATGAAGCCAGTTATTGAACCAGTCATTTCAAACAATATTTTAGTGGTTTTATGCTAGTTTTTAAATATCTGAACATTGTATGATCATCTCAATATGCAGTTTTTTCCTCCATAATCTATTATGTAGGGGTTTTTTTGATTTTTAAAAAAACATTTGCAGAGTAAATAGCAACACCCACGATTAAATTGAATTGCCTGAGATCATTAGGCAGGATATACACTGTTATTCCTCATTAGCTCTCTCTTTGATTAAATAACAATGTAAGTTATTTACAGATGCTAAAAATCATCAGCAGAAACTCTTTACTAACTAAAAAATGGCACCATAAAAATAAGTGTACAATTGAAAACAGAAGAAAGAGAGAAAGACACAGAACATTAGAGAAACTGGAAAGAATGCAGTAAAGAAAAAGAAATAATTAAAAGAACCCCAACACAAAAACAAAAAACCCACACCATACTACTAAAACATCCAGTAGGAACAAAATTAAATATGTAAATTTACTTTAAAAAGTTTTATCCTTACTTAGCCTCATAACATCGTGTCTGAGCTAATCCAGTGCTCAGACATTTAGTAATGACCTACCAGGCATTACTATCCCATCCTGAAGGTCCTTATGACAAACTGTATTTCTTCCAGGACTGTAAAATGGAAAAATCTTCCCTAAATCAAATGGGTCTATGCAGTTTTCTGCCATGACAGCTATGCCGAGCCACAACGGCTGTCCCTGCCAGAGCACACTTGAACAAAAGTTACTCACAGTCCTCCTCTAATATTCCTGTCTCCCACCCATCACTTTTTTAACCAAGGAAGTGTCTTTCCCCCTGGTAAAACCTGATGTTTCTTCATGTAAAAATCATTTAGACTTCTCTGGGGACCTTCTGAGAGGAGAAGGTCCAGGGAGCTGTATGTCAAAACCTCTTGTCACTCAGAGCTACACGGTCAGAGCAGGCACTTTCATTCAACTCCACGTGTTTTCCTCACTGCCTTCATCCCACATGCACAAACAGCTAGGCAAATGCTCCTGGATTCATTCCAGGTACAAGCATGCTCACAGCACATCATGTCTACCTCGGGGGTGCCAGAATTGCAGGGATACATACAGAAACCACTTCCACCATCAGCAAGCAAAATGAACCTGGGATCCTCCAGCAAGCAAAATGCTTTAGTCTCATAGCTGTGTACTGCCTGCAGTGGAACAGGACATGGAAGTGGAAAGCTGGACACAGAAGCAAGAGTACTTCCAAAACCTGGCAGAGTCTAGTATAACAGATGGGTGATTCATAGATAAGACCACCAGCTCAGAGAAAAATTCATTTCATCAGGTCTGTAGAGAGCCCATACCACTAGAACCTAGTGCAAGAGGATGACAACAGGCACAATCTTTTCAGCTACAACACAGTATTATTTCCATAGAATGGTTCAGGTTGGAAAGAATGTTAAAGAGCATCCAATTCCAGCCTCCCCACCATGGGCAGAAATACCTTCCAATAGACCAGGTTGCTCAGAGCTCCATGTAACCTGGCCTTGAGTGCTTCCAGGCATGAAACAGCCACGATTTCTTTCAGCAATCTGTTCCAGTGCCACACCACCCTCATTGTAAAGAATTTCCTCCATAATATCTAACCTAAACCTACCCTCTTTCAATTTAAAGACATAATTCCTTGTTCTGTCACTACAGGACCTTAGAAAAAGTCCCCCTCCAGCTCTCTTGTAGACCCCCATTATTATGGAACGCTCTGATAGTATCTGCCTGGAGCCTTCTTTTCTTCCAGGCAGAAGAACCCAAATTCTTTCAGCTTGTCTTCATAGAAGAGGTACTCCATCTCTCTGATCTTTGTGGTCTTCCTTTGGACTTGTTCCAACAGGTCGATGTCCTTCTTATATTGGGGGCCCCAGAGCTGGCTGCAGCACTGCAGGTGGGATCTCACCAGAGCAGAGCAGAGGGGCAGAATCCCCTTCCTGGCCCTGCTGCCCACACTGCTTTGGATGCAGCCCAGGACATGTTTGGCTTTCTGGACTCTGAGTGTACATGGTTGGGTCATGTCAGGTTTAGTCCCCCAACACCACCAAGTCCTTCTCCACAGGGCTGCTCTCAATCCAGCCCATATTTGTGCTTAGGGTTGTCCCCACCCAGGTGAATTTTGTTTGCAATACTTAAAAATTACAAAGAATCTTTATACACCAACTGTATACATCCTCCAACATGACCTAAAAAACCGTATCACTGATATGAAGACACCTTTCACACTCAAAGTGAGATAGAGCTCAGCCAACAGGTTCAGCAGAGCTAGTACTTCACATCAGTCCTTGTAAAGCCTTAAAAAATATTAGCAAGTTAGGATCCATATGATCCATACACTTTCTGCTGAACATATGAAAAGGGCATATTTCACAGCTACAGCAGAAACCCAAGCTCCTCACATCAGCAAAAAAGCCAAGGAAAACACAGAAATGCAGAGCTGGCCTTAGCTGGAGTCAGCAAGCAAAGATGCCTGGTTGCATTGATGGATCATGTAATAGGCTTGATGCTTTGATGAATATTCACCCTTACAGACCTTTTCTTCACCTTCTCAGAGAGTTTCCAAAAATACCATAGGAAGTTATTTGCAGCACAGTGTCTCTCCTTGGCCAAAGTTTTCTAAAACACTAAAGCCGAATATAATTTTTGGAGTGGGGGAATATCTAGATATTGGTGAAATATCACATTGAAGAGAGAAGCACAGAGTAGAACAATGTTTCAATAGGATTTTTTCACCACATTAAAATTCATCAGATATATAAAATGCAATGTCTCTGCAATTTAAACAAAATGTTTAATTTAACTTAAATTTTCTATTTTATCAAAATTTCAGCAACTCCACATCTCAAAAGTTTGCCCCTAATACAAATTTCATTCCTTCTCAGCACTTATGATACTTAAGCTTACTAAAACATAACAAGTTAATATGTGGTAAAGATCATTTCAATTTACAAAAGGTTGAAGGTTGCGAATAAGTGAATTTATTTAAAGGTATACTTGAAAATTTACATTGACATTTGAACATGAGTTTATTCTGTGCACACCAAAATAGCTTGGCTCTTTTACCTAGACACCTGAGAAACCACACACTTGTAAATAACAGCAAGCAGATGGAGTAATTTCTATTTTCCCAAAATTAGCTGCACAAGCTTATTAAAGCTCTGTAGTAAATGTGTAACTTCATGTTCTTCCTCAGACTTCAAGATAAATATGACATTAAATGAAAGGACACATTTTAATGTAACATTTAGGAACTAATTTTGACTAATTTTAACTGACTTCTGAACAGTGTCTGAACTGGATGCAAATGACAAATAGTTGGCGTTTATCTGCAAGTGTTGTTCCTGCATCACAGATATACTCATCTGAGCCTGAAAAAACACACTCTGTCTCTTCACAGAGTGGAAGCAGCTGCAGTGACAACTCGTTTTTGGCAACTTTAGTCCCTATCTACTTGTAGATAGCAGAAGCAGTCTCAATCACATATTAAAACTAATTAACAAACCCACTAAACTACACCATAGCAAATACAGATGCCAGCTTCATCAGCAAGAGCAAATATCTTACTCTTACACTGCATTTCCACAGCAATTTTGAAGGAATTTTATGGCAGTGGTTAGCAGGCCTGTCCATCTCAGATCCTCACTTGCATCTCTCATCCCATCTTTTTCAATTCATTGCAAAGGCAGGTAATCTGGACTGTGTGCATCAGAAAACTGTATTAAAATAAAACAAAACGAAATTAATTATAGCAGGAGCATTAAAATCCTGCAGATGTCACAAAATTGAAAATAAGATTCCATCTTTGTGCAGTGCTGCACAAGGGAGATTTCTGCATTTTCTTCTAAACTTCATGCTAGGCAGGAGAATTTCCTTTGTTCATTACAAGAGAGGATACTGTGACTGAGACCCCACAACAGGAGCAGAAGAGTGAAGCATTAGCAGCATTAGCAGTACATTGCAGGCCACGGTGCAAAACACATCCTTTTCATGTGACTTGCTTGCCTCAGTAGCGGAGGGACTTGAGAAGAACAGGGTTGAACAGATTCTGCTTTGTGAGGAATAAAAAATTAAAATCTTGTTTTAGTGAGTCTGAAACTGATTACATCTTGAAATACCCTAAAACAATGATTTTTGGTCAATCAGCTCAGAATGCTTCAAAAGCACGTTAAAAATGAGGCAACTACTGTACAGTGAGACATCCTCGAAAATCCTCCTCAGACTTTTTCTTTTGTACCTTTCCTCCCACTGAGAAGGGAAATATCCTGCAAGAAAAAGCCAAGAGGTCAGGACATGAATGCAACAAGTCCAGAAACCTTAGAGTGTGATAATCTGGAAAAGAAAGACCTTTTCTAAACCACCTGCAGCAGTTCTGAGGATCCATACAGAGAACAGCCGAGAAGCAAATGCTGCTACAAAGAGAGGACAAAGGCAGCCCCCATTCTCAGGAGTGGACTTGAGAAGGACCACAAGTTTTCCTTTCCCATGGACCAGCAACAGCACATATACCCTCACTGCTTAAAAAGAAGAAACATCCTTCAGGATGTTTAAATTAAACTAATGTGGCTCAGATGCAAGAGGAGCTTTTGCTTGACTCAAGTCCTACTCTATCTGGGATTACCACTAGCGTCACAACCCTAAACCCTGTTATCCTGGTAGGAATCAGACAAAACACTTACACAGATAAGGCTACACAGCAAAAAAAGGTTCTTAAATTTATATTTTATATGCTAATTATCAAGGGGTAAAGCCTTCAAAAGCAAGCCAAGTAGGGTGGAAGTTTCCTGTTTCAAATTATTCCGTAATAATAATAATAATGATAATTATAATAGTAAGAATGAGAAGTCCTACTACAGGATATAATAGTAAACCTAAACTTCATAATGCAAAGTGCTGTAATGCTGTCCCAAGCCAGCAGACGGAAAGCTGAATTAATCTGCGCCGTTACACATGGGCTTGTTAAACCACAGCAGTGAAAACAAAAAGACCGTGTTATTATCGCTCAGCACTGCCACTGAGAGCCCGGTGGGGAGCCACGACACCTCACATGAACCACGCTTATTTCACAGCGCTGCTGTTGGCAAGACCCTGTGAAGAGCATCTGAAACAAGTGGTGCAGTTATTCATGAGCTAAATGGATGCCAGAAACAACACGAAGAGGATAAAGGGATAGCGAGAGAAATTTGCACCTCTCTTTTCGTCTGGCAGAACCAGTAGGTGGAAGAGACAGATCTGTTTCTCTCAATCCTGATGTCTGCATTGGCACGGAGGTTTTGGCCAAACCAGGAAACAGCTTCGGCTCTCACATCCAGTCTAAAACTGGGCTTGAAAACACTCTCAGTGCCAGAAGAGAAAGAAGGAAGCTGAGGACTTTTCCTACACCTCTATGGATCAATGCATGTATCCTCTAACTGATGAAAAACAACCAGCATAAACTGGAGCAAAGTCATTATACAGGATATATCCTTGCAGCAGGCACTGACTGGAGAGACTTTCTGCAAGGATGACCTAGACAGATATTAAACTAGCAGGTGTCACATACATCTGGGAGACAGACAAAGCACTAT
This sequence comes from Chamaea fasciata, assembly GCF_029207755.1. NCBI lineage: Eukaryota > Metazoa > Chordata > Aves > Passeriformes > Sylviidae > Chamaea > Chamaea fasciata. The sequence continues at coordinate 73,393,760 of NW_027094086.1, forward strand.
TAATCTCAAAGAAAAATAATGCAGCATGATAACATGACATCTGGTCATGCACAATAAACACACTGTAAAACATTTATTCCTCCCTACTTGCCATGTAAGCAATGATTCTTTTAATTATCCACACCGAATCCAGGTTAAGAAAATGGCAATGAAAACCTTTTAAACATCTGGAAAATGCTTACATATATATTTTATACTTAGTAAAAGGATGTTAGTGCTTGTGGACCTGATTCTGTCCATGTTTATCAAGTTTCCCTCTTGAAGTCAATGGCTATCTGTGAAGAGGAGAAAGCACATTTTTTTAAGCAGGATTCTAAAAGTGAAAATAAAGTTCTACCAATGTCGTTTCAAATCATGTTTGAATCTGGCTTTGTTCTTTTGTTCTTCACTTAAGCATTTCTGTACCCTTTTGGTGAGTTACTTGCCTGTTTTTAATACATTCAAAAAAGAGATGGTCTTAAAATATCTTAAAAAATAAAAAATCACAAGATTCAATGACACTTTCTAACTGTACCGAGCAAGTGCCAATGTAGAATTAAGCATGTTTGGTTACTAAGAACATACACATTAACTGTTCTGAGGACATAAGCAGTTTTTCCTAAAGTAAGAAAAAAAAAAAAAAATCAACGCCACCAAAACCAAACCAAACAAGTCCACACAAAAAACACCCCAATGCTCCCACCCTAATAAAGTTAAAATGCCTTTCTGAACTAGTCTGAACTCCACTAATAGCTAAATATATTATATTAATGGGTGTTTATTTAGAACTAACAATTGGGTTCTTTAAACAGCCTTGAAAAGAATTCAAATTGTTTTTCACAGTGTACAATGTTCTCCTTGCCGAATTCTCTACTGTATGTCCAAAAGCCGACAAAATCTTGCTTAATGTGTTCTGTAAGTCAATATACTTCACCAGTTTCAGGAACAAAAAAAGTCATACTCTCACATTGTTACACACACCATTTCACTCTGAAGTAAAGCTGGTACTATCATAGTAGCTTCTAATCACTAAGTCCACTACCTCTTCTGTTAAAAACTGAGTGAAATGTAATTGATTTACCATAAGGCAGGGTACAGAAAGCAAACTGTCAGCAAACTGGACTGAATCTTGTCCTGATTACTTCACCTTGGGGATGTTTCAAGACCCATTACATAATACTCTTTTATTTCACCTGACATCGCAATTGCTCTTCCAAGCATGATTTATATAAATCAAGAAAGCATCTTGAGTTCTCCTTTCTGAAAGCCTTATCTTCAACACAGCAGTTCCATCCCCTGCTTCAGAGTGACAGTTCTAGGCCCAGATCATGGGGCAAAGTTGGTCCTTGCAGCGGTCCAAAGACTCAATTCATTCAGAACACAGAGCCCAACAGCAGAATAAAACCCCTGTATCTCTTGACAAAGCCCAAAGGAAAGGCTCAAGGAAAGCTATACACCATTTAATTGACTTCATGATTTATCCACTGCTTAAGAGAGCTTTGATGCTTTAGCCAAATCCCTCAGAGAATACTGTAAGAGGCAACAGAGAGAACAGGAGCTTGACTTTCGGACTAGCAGGTAGCTGCTCAAGGTCCACACGTAAACAGTGATTTTTATATCAGGCTACAAGACTTCCCCTCTGCCTTGAGGCACTGGGAGACATTATCGTAATTTCTTCCAAATTCTCTGAAACAAATACTAATACCAGGGGGGAAAAAAAATCTATTGTCTCAGGATTTTAAGAGGCCAACAGCCCAGCAATCCAAGTGAAGTGATTACAGGGCAGTGTTAGCATCCTCTGAAAAAAAAGGATCCTATGAAACAAAGATTGCTTGAGTAACAAGCTTGAGTAACCTAATACAACTGAAGGCAATGACTCATCTCTCCAGGCAAATAAGAAGCAGTCATGCACTGAAACATGGTTTGAAACATGGAAGAAGTAGTCCAGAGTGAAAACAGACTCAGAATTTCATTCTTGTGATAAATAGCCCAATATATTTTTAAAAACCCCAGGAGCAGTAGTAGTGCCTTTAAGCCAGGCTTCTAATTAGCCACACATAATTGAAATATGCAGCTGTTAAAACACTGAGGATAAAAATAAGCACAAGAATAATTTTCTACTTGCACGTGCAGTTCTCTCTCAGTTAGGAGATGCTCTATTTCTGAACTCCTAAGTTCACTAAAGATCTGTTACTACTATAACTGAGGGAAAACAGAATGAAGTCCCATTATCATCTGATCCATTTCAATTTGTAAGTGGAAATTATTTTTTTAAAAAGGGACAGTTTTCTTCATTGAACTCTTACAAGAATTACCTTGTTCTGAACTATGTATCATCATATAACAAATAATTTCTAAACCACTTGAAGATGCCTGGGTTACACTGGTCATTACTCTTCAGCAAAAACATCATCACAAATTGCCATTACATTTTGAGAGAAACCAGGATTTAAAAGACTAATGCATGTTGTCTTGGAATGAGCTGGACACAGGCACACACAGAGCCCATGTGTTTCCTTTATTTAGGAAGCAGTAAAATGCAACATGTTACAAAATTATGTTGTTTGACAGACTCCTCATTTTTTCATAATGGCTACTATAATTTCCCAATAAACTTTCCTAACCACTCTTTTACTAAATGCCCAGAAAAGTAACAGGTCTCACACTTTGCAGGCAACAAAATAATCTGTGCTAGATATAAATACTTGGAATTGAACAAGAAGGTAGATACAAAATATTACATATTAATCAGCCGTACCAAGAGGAGAAGGCCAGAATATACACTAGGATGCATGACAGGATATATGGCTTTAACAGTAGACTGATTTGACAGATATGCATGAGAAAGACAAAGTTATCACTTTCTGTTGCTAATAAATCTAGCTCTGGGAGTAAAAATTGATACAAGTTACCCTTAGTTATGTATCATTAAGAACAAAAAACAAGTGGTACACTAGACTGAAAGCTAAACTTGTAGGTGTCTACATTGTTAAAACAAAAAGCTACTCAGTAGTCAGCTGGATTTTATAAAGATTATCTGTAGTTTTTTTACTGCAGTCTTAGGAAGAGATCATTATTTCTTACATAACAGACTTGGAGAAGAACAAGCTAGAAATATCAATCCCTTTTTTCCCCTCTCTCTTTAAAACATAAACAAATGCTCTTTTGCTCTTCATAACATGGTTAAGGCATTTAAAATTAATAAAGTTCAACACACCTGAGAAGCCTAAATTAAATTTCAGAAGGGCCAGTCAGGTAAGAAGTCATAGCTGCAGGAGAAACATGCTTACTCTCAAATTGCAAACCCAAGCACCACCACACTTGAAGGGTGTTAGAAACTTGTGCCCTATACACATGGAAGAGTGTAAGCCTCATAACTCTAGTTCCTTATAATATTATTAAGAAAGTGAGTGGCACGTATCTTTTTAAGTATTTGGATATTCAGATACTGCCAAGTACCAAAATGCTCAGTAAGCCTGTCTTGATTGTAGTGTCAGGTTTAGGAATGAGTTCTGAAGTTACGACAGAGAAGGTGCCCAAAAGGCCAGCAGGACCAGGGCAGCGACTGACTCTCTGTACTCGGCCATGGTGAGGGCACACCTCTAATCTTGTGTTCAGTTTTGGGCCCTTCTCTGCAAGACAGGCATTGGGGGGTTGGAGTGTGTCCAGAGAAGGGCAATCAGGCTGGTGAAGGGTCTGGAGCACAGATCTGAGGAGGAGCAGCTGAAGGACTTGAGGTTGTGTAGCCTGGAGGAAAGGAGACTCAAGGGAGACCTTATCACTCTCTACAGCTGCCTGAAAGGAGGCTGGAGCCAGGTGGAGGTCAGCCTTTGCCCCAAGTAACAAAAAACAGGACAAGAGCAAATAGCCTCAAGCTGCACCAGAGGGTGTTTAGATTGGATATTAGGAAAAAAAAAAATCTTCACAGAAAAACTTGTCAAGCATCGGAACAGGCTGTGCAGGGAAATGGTGGAGTCACCACCCCTTTAGGTATTTAGAGATGTCTAAATGATGATGGTTGGACTCAATGATCTTAAAGGTCTTTTCCAATCTGAATGATTCTATGATTCTGTAACAGAAATGCACTATGCAGAGCAATCCTTCTGCAAAAATGCAAAGGTCCTTGTATTTCTTTCTGTACAGAAGGTTATAATTTTAAGGCTACCTCACCAAAGTAGTTTGTTTCAGAAAGTTATCATAAACATTTATTACAAAAAGAACCCCGCAGAATTTGGCTCTGTCTTTCTGCGTTTCTGTCATATTTGGTGACATCATACACCTGTGAACAACTTCACTCTGCAGCTTAGCAAACAACTTAGCAGAGACAAAACCAACTCCATCTTCTGCAAATTTTGTTACCAGTTAACACTTTTTTTCGTTTGCTTTCTGAAAAACCCACATTCATTATGCAGTAACTCAATTAGCCAAGATTTGGGACAGACATTTATGACCCTTACTGTTCTAAGACAATGTTCAAACCAAACAGACAAACAAAAGACCAACACAGAGAATCATCAAGACTACATCCAGTACCTTTAACTGTACATTAACAAGAATCCTATTGAAGCCAAAATCTCCCTTGTGCTTTGAGAAGCAGATAGAAGTAAAAACCTAAAAACAGTGAGAAAAGGCAATGAAATACTATCATTTGCCTTCTGGTGCTAGTTTTGTGGAATATTTCAACAGTAGGATGGAAACCTGATAGTTCATGAATTTCAGATGGAGAAAGAAGTAGGTTCTTAGAGCTGCACATGAGATTTTGTTCATGATTTTAATTTTTATAAGATTCTTACATTCCACTGTCATGAAATGAAAACAAATGAAACCAGGGTTTACTCTACCTATAAATATATGGTTCTCTTGGAATCATCCCTGAACCAATGGTAATAGAAGCAATAAAATCAAAAATGTAACCAATAGTGTTATGTTTGGTGATTTAAGTAGAAATAAATAAGCTTCAAGTGTTCTTTCAAAAAGAAGGACAGAATATGCAACCAGCACACTGAACACAAGTGAGCAACTGAGAACAACTTAAAGAATAATTTCTGAAGTGCATTAGCTCAGTAATGAATTCAGTAGTAAGGCCAGAATATACCAGCATTCGATACTCACAATAGAATAGTTTACCAATCATACTGTTTATGTATTTTAAATATATATATAGCATTCAAGAAATATATCCAGACAACTATAACTTGATGGTTTTATTTCCATGATGAACTACAACAAGCATTAAAAGTCTAAATTAATTTCTAAAATCAATTTGTTCATATTAGCTACCAACTCCAAATCTCATTGCTGTTATTTGCTACAAAATCAAAAAGCCATCCACCAGAAACCACTTTCCCCGGGAGGTACTAACAGTCTGCAATAATTTAAATCATCTGGCAAAGGAAAACAGCTTAAGCTTCTTTATCATCTTCTGCAGGTGTGCTTTCTAGATCATGATTCACTCCAGAAAGGCTCTTTCAATACACCTGCAGTGTCTCAGATGATTGCACTGAAGGGCAAGAATCCTTTGATTTTTAACCCAATAAACAGCATGTTATTTTGTTTGGGACAGACTCATCCCTCCTCCTTTTTTCTAATCCCTAAGTTTTGCTCTTTCCTAGAAATGACATCAGATATTCTCTGCACTTCCATGACTAGCTTCATAAATAAAACTTCTTGGTAAATCAAATTGATTTTGTCAATTGTGCCCATTAGCCTTGCCATTCTAACAAGTCAATATTTTACTGAGACAATCTTTAGCTTTAGCTAATCTTTTTACCGTGTTTTCTCAGCACTCTATTCAAAATGAGCATTCCCAGTTAAGAATAAATGCTACCCTTTTTTTTTTAAGAGAAGTTTTTTTCAGGCTCCTAAGTCTGCAATGTTCCTAAGGTCCTCTTTAGGCAGGTCATGTAATTGATTCACAATTCCTGTAGACTAAATATTGATCTTAAGCATGAACTGTAAATGTTGTTAATACATGCAGATTATTAAATTCCTTTGGAGATTATATCATTTGGGGAAAATCCCACTGGTTTTACTTATGAAAAGAGTTCCACGAATGTCAACAGAATTTTGAGAGTAATTGTGAACAAGATGATTGTATTGACCAAAATACAAAGATCTTCCATACCTTGAAGGTTGGGGGCACTGGTCTTAGGTCATATACAAATTCCCTAAACAATCGTATCTTATAGCAGATTTTTCCAAATTCCTACAGAACTCCTGAAAACATTCTTTCCCAGCTTTTAATCTGTGCTAATGGTTGCAACTTTGATATATCACTTTATGATTAAAGGCACATCATTACTGTTTATAACCTCTACAACTGTTGGAGTTGTGTGCAAGGCTGCTGTTGAGAAGAATTCCTAGGAATATTTCAACTTAAAATACATGAGCACATCCAGGTATTTTTGGCACACCTGTACAGAGAGAGACAAGAAACAAAGCACATTTCATGTCTCTTACAAGGGGCAGCAGGAGCAATTACAAGCCAGTTGCTTCTGACAGTGTCCTCATCACCCCTAGCTGCAGATGACTGGCAGTGATGCAGCTTGACACATTGTTCAGTTGGCAATACTTTGTCATGCACATGTTTAACTGCTAGAAAACAGTGTTTCTTAGGGAAAAACAAACAAACAAACAAACAACAAAAAACCAAAAAAACCCAAAACAAAACAAAACAAAAAACTGATCTAGTTATTCTTAAATAGTAGCTACATGACAAGAAGTCAATTAGAAGAAACTACTAAGAGAACCTGTTCCTGGAACTTCTACCCTGCACCAACCTCCACTACTGAACTCCTTCCCTACCTCCGAGTTCTGTTTCAGGGTTTTGGGGTGAGGGGGAGGTTAGGTTGGTTTTGGTTAGCTTTTGTTTCCCTTTAAAACGCAGGGTGTCCTTAAGGCTAGCTGGGCCTTTTTAAAACTTGACAATGGTGAAGGGCAAGATTAGAGTTTACTAAGGAATGGGAAAATCTACAATTTGTAGACATCTAGAGCCTACTGGAACAAGAAGCCTTGGTCAAATAAACAGTACTTCTCTTAGTGTATGCTCTGTGTGACAATAGAAACATGATGTATTATTCCCATTTGGAGAAATTATAAATAAAGATTAACGAAGTTTTTCTAAAAAAGGTTTCCAATGCCAGTTCTGTCAATCATATAATTAGTGCCTAGAATTAAAAAAAGCCTACAAAAAAAAAAAAAAAAAGATTATTATCACAGAGTAGAAAGACTTCAGAATCAAATTTAAAGGACCAAGGATTTTAAAGGTACCTGGATTACTGGGAGCAGGAAGAGCTTTCAGGGCACAATCAGTGACCTGCACTTTCCCACTTCTGACATTAGTAGTGTAGGACCCAACAGCTTCTTTAAGCAAAACCAGTTTTTGGCACCCTTGAGAGGTTTTGCTCCCACAGAGAAACAGTTCAGAAGATAGATACTTATCAAAAAATTTAGAAGAGCTTATGACCCAGAACTCAAGCCTTGAACCAGTGAAGCTTTTTGCAAAAAGGTTTATGCAAGAATGCAAAGCTAATACATCAGATCGGTTCTGGTTTAATTCTTTGTGATCAGATTGCTCATCTCAATTCCACCAGCCCAGAACTTTTGGGTTTGTGAGAACAACTAGAAAAACAGACGACAAGTAATACTCCCCTGTAAAAACATAGGGAATCACCACATAACTGTGTCTTTATAAAAATTATTGCTTTACTTAGTTTATGAGAAAATTAACCAACCCAGAAGAGAGTCAGAAAAATAACAGACCACCCATCCATGCAACACTGTGAAATAATATTCCAAGCCTCTACTGTCACACGGATATATTTTTATAAAGTGAAAGCTAAATTTTGTTCATGTTCTCTGAATAAAAGTAGAATTTATAATCCAATCTGCCACCATTTTTCCAGACACCTTCCCACAAAATCCTGTCCACACAAAATATGAAGGGAAATAAACTTTCTATTGCAAAGCTGCCTTCTGACTTTTTGACTAAGTTGGTATTAGGATGACATTTTCTATGCTATATAATGAGGAACTGCCTGTTCAGACCTCAGTAGATCATAGTCTTCAGGTCCAACACAAATATGATCAGGAATGAAGCATTAATTTCCTGCTATTATCATTCTGTATCTAAAAATAAAGGGCATTTCAAGCAGATTTACACAACTTCTTCAAAACAAAGCAGAAAGCATTATCTCATTTTAGATGCTTCATTATTAAAGAAAAAAATCCCGAAACATTCTGCAATCTGAATATTGAAGAAGCATTTCCCATCATCAATTATATCACAGAAATTCTGACTGTGATGTGTTTATTTTTAGAATTATTTGAAATTGCAAGTCATTATTCCAGAACTTTCCAACCACTGGTCTTTTGCTGCCAATATCTCTCCTTGATTTTTATAAGAAAGCAATAAAAAAACTGCCAGAACACACAGATTAGGGTGTCTAGGGTATCCCAGGAGTAGAAGAAAAAAGGAGGCATGCTATATCCTTGGCCCAGTTCTTTTCAACATGTTCGTTAAGGATCTGGATGCAGGACTCAAAGGAATATTAAATATGCTTGCTAATGACACTAAATGGCAAGGAGTTCTTGACTCCCTTGATGGCAGAGAAGCCCTGCAGAGAGACTTCAACAAATCAGAGGGCTGGGCAATCACCAACTGGATGAAGTTCAACAAGTAAATGTGAGGGGTTCTACACCTGGGATGGGGCAACCCTGGATGTATGGACAGACTGACTGGAAACAAGAATCTGGAGAGCAATGCTGTGGAAAGGGACCTGGGGGTCATGGTCAATGACAAATTGAATCTGAGTCAGCAGTGCCCTGGCAGCCAGGAGGGCAAACCCTGTCCTGGGAGGCATCAGGCACAGCATCACAGCCAGGCAAGGAAGGGGACTGTCCAGCTCTGCTCTGCTCTGCACTGGGGTGCACCTCCAGTGCTGGGGGCAGGTTTGGGTGACACAGTATAAGAAAGGCATTAAGCTGTAATAGAGTATCCAAAAGACAGCCACAAGGATGGTGAAGAGTCTGGAGAGGGAGCTGTAAGTGGAGCACCTGAAGCCACTTGGTCTGTTAGGCCTGGAGAAAAGGAGACTGAGGGGAGACCTCACTGTAGTTACAACTTCCTCAGGAGGGGAAGAAGAGGGACAGGTACTAACAATTTCACTCTCGTGACCAGTGAGAGGACTCAAGGAAATCCTTGACATGAATCCGAGTCAGGGGAGATTTAGGTCAGATATCAGAAGAAAGTTATTCACCCAGATGCTGGATGGGCACTGGAAAATGCTCCCCAGGAAAGTGGTCACAGCACCAAGCCAGTCTGAGTTCAAGGAGCATAAGGGAAACACTCTCAGGAACATGGTCTGATCCTTGCGGTGTCCTGTATGGGGCCAGGAGTTGAACTCGATGATCCTGATAGGCCCCTTCCAACACAGCATATCATTTTCTATGACTCTATACATATACTTCTCCAGTTCCAGTATCAGACCAATTTCAGACCTACTCAACACTTTATTCAAATTAGACTTCTGTATCAGTGACTGGTGAAATGAAATGAAGACCAATTGTTAATAAAAATTGTGCAGCATCTCCTTTAGAGAAAACAGTAATGAGACTCTTGAAAAATCCTGATGATGGCTCCTAAGGGATGCAGCTCTAGCTACTGTGAATTCTGAATTTCAGAAGACTAGCTCCTGAATGTAGAAGAGGCAGTCTCAGACAAGGCTGAATGGTGCTGCACAAGCACACTTAGTGCTGTCTTCTGGGCCATACTGGAAATAATGTAAAGCTCCTTTATATCCTGAAATATCTAAGTCTTCAGGCAGCATTAGGGTATTTCCTTTCCATCTGCCTATCAAGAAACAAGCAATGGTAACTAATGCAAGTGACAGCCTTGGGATGACCACCACACTTAATGAACAATCTGAAGACCACACACAGATTCTCATTTGTAGATAAACCAGTTGTTTACTGTGTTGAAGGCAAGCATCAATGGAAACACATGAGGCCCAGACCCAAGATTCTTCCATGGTCCTAAATAGCTTCCATTCCTGGTTTAAAGCCTTGTTCTTTTTTCAATATGAAGTAAGTTAAACTGATGCCACAGTTCATTAATATCTGAATTCCCTTGAAACAATGAAGGTGTCAATGCTTAAGTCAAAGAATGTGAATTATGAAATACAGCAGAACTGTGCACATTTGTCCAGACATGGCTTCACCAGTAATGCATAGAATGAAAAAGTCACTTCTTTCTGAAGCACAGGAAGTTGTTGTACCTTTTCTGCCATGAGAGCACACTGCTGCCATCCACCAGGAACTTTAGATCCTTCTCTGCAAAACCACTTTCCAGCCAGCTGGCCCCAGCATATAACTGGCACAAGAGGTTATTCCAACCCAGGTGCAAAACTTGGCATTTTGCCTTCATTTAACTTCACAAAGTTTCCTCCTTCTCTTTTCTCCAGCATGGTGACATGTTTCTGAACAGCAGCACAATCCTCTGGTATATCAGCCACTCCTCTGAGTTTTGTACCAGCTGCAAACTTGCTGAGTGCAGGTCAGTGTCCCATCACTGAGACCAGGAACAAAGATGTCCAACGATACAGGACACAACAGAAACTCTTGGGGTATACTGTTAGTGCCTGACCTCCAGCTGGATGTCATGCTGCTGACAACAATCTCTGGGCCCAGCAGATCTGACAGTTTTCAGCCCATGTCACTGTACATTTTCTTCTTCCATACTTTAAAAGATTGAGTGTGAATAGATTATGGGATGCTGTCAAAAGCATCCTGTAAAGTCAAGATAAATGACACTTGTTGCTCTTCCTTGATTCCCCATGGTCATCATATCTCATCATAGAAGGCCATCCAACTGGCAAAGTTTGTCCTCTCCTTCATAAATCAATTACGACTATTTCCAATCACCCTCCTGTCCTTCATATGTTTGGAAAGTGTTTCTGGGAGGATTTTCTCCATCACCTGTCCAAGGACTGAGGTGAGACTGACTTGCCTGTGGTTCTCCAGATCATCCTTCTAGGCAGCAGGGATGATGTCCACTTTCCTCCAGTCCTCAGGAACCTCCCATGATAGCCATGACCTTTCAAAGATAATTATTAGAGATTTTAAATCTGATACAATTAGAACATAAGTAGAATTTTTAAAGTAGATGATGGGCAGATGCCATGATAAAGAGGATCAGTATAAACTCCTCCACTCTTCAGTGAGCAAATATGGCAGAAACGCATGAGAAAGAGAGAGGTATCACTTTCTGCTGCTGGAAGAAACTATTGTCTAGAAGATAGTTCTGAAGACCAAATCAGCCGTTTATTAGCATTTAATCAGATATGTTGTTGCATCTGTAACAGAGTCCACACCAGAATAAAAGAAAGGCCGTAATGGAAGCATCCTGAGACAGCTTGATAGTCACAGACCAATAATGAGATGCCAAAGAATTTAATGTTACCACAGTCACGATGAGTGAGCTCAGGTTTTCCATCACTAACAGCAGTCTGTGCCCTGACTCGGGAAAACGCAATTTCCAAAAGCAGTATCCAAAACAAGGTAGCTAGTAGCGGAAAACACAGGAAATAAAGCCGAGAGCAAAGCTTATGAGAGGAGACAAAGTGATGTCAGGGAAAGATGCTGAACTATAGGACAGAGTATTGGAAGTAGAAAAAAAAGATTCGAAGTCTAACCATTCTCTGAGTACGTAAAAAATACCTATACTATGGATAAAGGAGGTAATGTACTCTGCTATATTCACACACATGGGTAAACAAACTTATCTCCAAGAAACTATGGGTTTTAAAATGAATATTCTCTTCAGATTATATCTGTAGGAAACACCGTTGTCATTCGTGCTGTAGTTACCCTTTTGAGGTGTAAGTGGTTTGTTAACTCCACAAGCCTTGTGATTGTAATCTGACAACCTAAAGGAACAATGGATAAGAAAAACAAAGACATGCTTTGAGCAGCTCCTAGAATAAAAATGTAAAAAACCATAAGGGGTAATTGCCTTATGCACATGCTTTTAGGATAGTGATATTTAGAATAATTAGAAGGCAGATGTTCTAAAATTCTCTGTGAATTTCAATAGACCATGCTATAAAGGCTGACTACAAGTACATAAATGGATAGAGTTGAGTAAATTAGATTTCTCCAATAAATTAAGTTAATTTTGCTCAGCAGACCTTCTTTAATTATTATTTTGACTGAAAGAGCAGCAGCTACAAAAGCTCTAACTGAAGTCTCATGGAATTTGTTAGGTTTAACACATTTTCTTTTTCAAATTAATATTGCATTAATTATGGTTTTGAGAATATTTTATATTGCTACCTGTAAATTATTCCAGAACAATAAACACAATCTATAGTATGTCCAAAAAGATTATATATTCTTGCCATCAAAGTCATTACCTATATTTGCTGAGATATTTTATTTTATTTAAAACTCACGAAGTGATAAAGGCAACTTTTACCTGATAAACCAACTACAAAGAAAAATCTATGGTGAAAATTCTATGGTTACCTTCTGATCCACTGAGCCAAAGCCTAGGATGCTCAGCCACCTTGGCCCCTTCCCCTTCTCTTTCCTTCTTGTTTCTTTAGTATTTTGTTTGTTCATTTCTGCTTACAAAATGAATGCCCAAAAATACTATATCAGAAAAGACCACTTGTGAGAAACCATCTTAAAAGTGCTGAGATATTTTCAGACAAATATTAGAATAGTATTATTGTTTTGTGAAAGTGAAAAAAAAATCTGAAATATTGTTCAAATATTTTAGGGCTTACATATGCTAGTTATTTTGCTGAATCAATCTCTATTTACCCCAACATCAACTTGACCTTTATTAAAAGAAGAAAACCTATAGATATAGGTAGTTCAAGCATTTGTCCCTCACCTTCCTGCTCTGAAATGGCTCCTTTTTGCTTGAAACAACAAAGGACTGAAAAGATTACTATTGGTACCACAGCAAGGCTTGAGCAGAAGTTGTCTGTCCATTTCTCTCTTAGTACATAATGAAACAATAGCAACTCTTGCCTGCAAATGAGTATAATGCCATTCCTTACACACCCTAAGTTAATACAATAAAGCAACAGTGTAGTAAGGGACCAGCAGCAGGGTGTTTGCTGATGCTTTCCAGGGCTTCATTATTCTTACCAAAGTAAGTTCTAGTTTTGTTCTTTAAAATTCTCACAGAGAAGGGAACTAGCACAGTTTACTTCTCCCCCCGCCTTGTTTACACCCCTCCAAATTACTCTCTTTTTACTTATTTTCATTTTCTTAAAGATTTTCTTTAAGAAAGCTCACTAATGACATTTTCTGTTTTGGAAAAAAGCCTCTTACATCACATAAAATATGTTGTTACTTGTTTAGGAAAAAAACAGCTGAAGTCAAACAAAAGTTAACTTTTATGCCACCCATGCACTGAGAGCAGTGTAAGCTTTTTGCTTAAGCAACATGGAAAGGGCTACATGCCCTAGGAGACAGAGCACATAAGCAACCAGGATCCTATTTTCGTGCTTGTTCCTGACCTATTTTCAGCCTCTCTTGACTTGTTTTCCCTTCAGCAGTCTTGCTAGATAGGTTTTTGAACTTTTCAGCACAAGGACCATCTGTGAGCATGTTTTGGACTGCACAGGTTCAACAGGGCTGTGATCTAAGTACGGTTGTCAAAACACTGATGTAATACAAAATAAAGAGCCACCACTATGTTTGATTGCTTAGATGATTCCAGTCTGTTCCTCCATCTGCATTCTTGCATATGGTCCCTCATACATGGTGCAGTTAATGAAGCTACAGCACGCAATTTTCTAAATGCGCCCCGGGAGGGAATTGGTTACACACCACTCTGCAGAGGCAGAGAGTGCTGGAGCACAGTCCAGACTCTGGTTCTCTTTGTTATTGCAGAGTCACAGACAGATTCAGGAGTCTTGAGCTCACTCTGTATTTCAACGTGGATAACACTGGGATATTTACAGCTAGCTTCAAGGTCCTGTTCTAATTTAGGGCTAAGGTCCAGTTCCATAACAAAACTAGCCTACTGAAATTCAGTATCAAAAAGAAGCAAATACACTTCCAGTCAAACACTGAGAAGTTTGGTTTCCTGTAGGCAGAACGGTAAGAAAGTTTGAAACAACAGCTGCAAACAAGCATACTGAAGGAGTCTCCTGAGACTTCCACTACGAGCTAGCCTGCATCTAGAAGTAGCATCTTTGGGCCCCTCGCAATATCTTTTTGCAACATGAAATCATTTCAGGGGTAAAGTAGTATCATAAGCTATAGATCTTATTAAAATAGTAAAAAAGTATCTAAAAAGGCAAGAACAGAATTCATAAGGCCACAGCAATTTCCATGATATTTTATTTAACCCACTAATGACTGTTTCAAGACAACCAAATGGAAAGTCTACTCAAAATAGGAAGCCTGCCTGGCAGAAATAAATAATAAAGAGATAGAAAGAATTGCTTTATATGCCTGTTACGTTTTGGGTAATATTTGAATGTCATATTTAGGTACTATTAAAAGCTCTGCATATTTCTTCAAACTTCAGAAGTTTTGGATTTATAAATGCTCAGACTTTTGATTGCAAGTCCCTTTTACTCTTCTGTTCTACACATGTATGAAAAATGTGAAGATTAAAACATTAGAAATTTTGTACCATGTTCTATAAATTCATTCAGCAAGGTAAGTCACCTTCTTGAAGGAGCTCTAGAATGATTCATGTGCAAAAAAGAAAAAGCTTTGTGCTGGCCTTCCTTTCTTCAATGGTTCCTGTGAAATGCAGATGCATAGCTGTGCCTCTGAAATACATTTTGTATCTAAAATCTGGTATTGTGAAATCAAACACAAGTCTCTAACCCTTTCCTTTCACAGACTATGGACAGAAGTGCAAGCTTTGGATACTGATAACACAATCAGAAATAATCATTCTTCTCCATGCTTCTTGAATACACATGTATTTATTTGTGGGACATTGTTATTCAAATAAAAGTTTTAAAATAGAAATGAGAGAGAATTTGAACTTCATGAATTTCCAGTCATGTTGTTAGGAAGTGTGGTAGCCACCGGAAACTCAGAGAAAGTTCTCTACTGGTTTTTAAAAGCAAAAAATGTTTGTTTTCTTACAGTGAAACAAGACTACAGTAGTTCAAAATAGTTACTGTACAACCAACTTAAGTAGATTGTATGAGAGACAGACATCCATCAGGTTCTGTATCAAGGTGCAGGAACAAACTTAAAGGTAGAAAAGTGGACATAGAAGTGGTAGAGGTTTTCAGTGCCTGTTCCCTTCAGACAGAAAATCAGCCTCAGAAGTTAGTGGTAGTGACAGCACCTCAGCTCACCTATATAATTCATCAAGAACCTTCCATATTGGAATGGTATGACTTGAGACATGTGTCCAGTTTTGGGAGAGGTAATGGAAGCAATATCACTGCAATAAATCTCCTACTACTGCCATGGAGTTTGAGGATGACTAAAATAATTTTATTTTTGTGTCCTATTCCCTTAAATGTACAACTTACTGTAGTTGATGTGAAAGAGTTAGAGACTCGCAATGTAATTCACAATCTAGGTTTTAGACACAGCATTTATTTCTGAAGCATAGCTATACATCTGCATTCAAGACTGTGTCACTTTTCCATTTTTCCCATTCCTACTGGTCAACTCATCTTTTTAATACCCACCATTCTCTTTTTTTGTTTAGCAAAAACATGAATGCATTGCATAGTGTATAGAAATTAGACACTCCTAAACAAAGCCATGTGACCAAAAAAAACCCTTATATTTGGCCATCTGCTAATACTATTTAGTTATTTAATCCAAAGTGGAACCAAAAGGCTACATTTAAGTAAAGATTTGTTAGAAAAGTATTTGAAAAACATGGATACTTGAATGTTATGATGAGAATATTAAGCCCTCCAAGAATCAGGAGTCCTTGCTTTGTGTTGCAGTATTTTACTGGAGGCATGCTAAATACCTTATAAAAAAAGTGAATTTAAAAACAGCAGAAGAGGAAGAATAAATTGCTTTATTCCCAAAAACAAGTATTTCCATAAACTCAAGTCACTTGTTTAAGGAGGTCTATACAACTTCCTAGACAGCAATTCCATTTGATGACAAACCTACTATACTATGAGGTAAACAAACCTTATACTTGCAGATCTATACTGTTCTACAGGTCAGGAAGAATCTTCCAGTAAGATAAGTTAGCTAAACAAACTAGTATTCTGATCTTTTCTTTCTCTTTCCCACTTTTCTAGCATTTTTATGCCCACCTGTAACTCATACATTGACCAAATAATACAAAAACTATTAACTACGACTGAGTTTACTTGTCCTGCCTGTCTTATGATAACAGTGTAATAACTGTAATTTTTCGGGCGGGAGGGGGAAAAAAAAACAAAGCAAAACCTCCACCAAACAAAAAGAGCTCAACCAACAAACCAACCAACCAAAAAACCGAACCAAAAACCACAAAACACAACAGAACCACTGAAAAAGCTCATACCAACTGTTTCATGACAAACATTATCTTGTGGAATTACTAAAGAATCAAGTGAAAGAAGGCTGAATAAATAGAAAAAAAAAATTACTAAGGGACACCTAGTAAAACACAGGGGTCCCATAGAATCAGTTGGATTTCTGTTACCAAATTCAACAAGAGTACAACTGGGTTTTGCCTGGGGGAGATTACAACATTACATTGCTTTTGAGATTAATATGCAAGTTATGTAACGTGCATGCAAGAGAGGAATTTTTACATTTGACAGAGGTGCAACTAATTCCACATGTGTTCATAGCACTAAAGTAGAATATATGCATGCATGCATTTCTTAAACATGTTCAAACTCTATTTTGTTTATCTGTGCAAGGTGTTCTGTTAGAACTGATAGCAATTCTTTTAGCATTTTAGTAAATAAAACAATCCCAAAAATATATTTCTAAAAGTGTTTGCTAGAAATCATCAGACTGGATCAGCTACCTGTGTTGAGAGATTAAATTAGCATCTCTCCTACTCATTGAAAACATGACAACATAGCAATTATGCCTTCCAGTCTGCTTCCCTGTCCCAAATTCCCTTCCAGCCTTTTTTTGGCCTGCTATAACCAGTATCTCAGATTTCCTTTTTTGCTTTGGACACTATGTACAGTAAAAACAAACAAAAAACCCCAAATGAAAACAAAACAAGCCCCAAAATGTAAAAGCAATTTATATTGCAGACTCTTTGGCTCCTTGACAAACTTCGTTGCTCCAAGTCTGTTCTGTCAATAGATCACCAACAATCTGTCATTTGGGGACCTGAAATATTTTCATCACCTCTGATCAAAAGCCAAGTAGTTCCTCCCTGGATATTTTTAGAGGGGTGACTGCTGAGAGTCTCAGGCAGAGTGATCCATCAGCAATGTCAGCCTGAGGACTCCAGTGGGCAGAACACAGCTGTGAAGGAAACCCTGCTCCCCCTCACTGGCCAGTTCTCCTCTGAGTAAGGAGATGTAAGGGCTTTACACACAAACAGGAAAATCAGGTTCTTTGAAGTGCCTTTGCTCAGCCGGCTTTTCAATGAAATGGCACCAGCACGTTTAGGAGGATAGAGATGCCAGGTCTCAAAAATCCAAGATGTCCCAAAATCCTAAGAGTAGGTCAAGTTTATGTTGCACTTAATTGTCATGGTCAGGTATAGCATATCCCTCAAATACTGGTGTTGCACTTGCTCACAAAAAAAAAAAAAAAAAAAAAAAAAAAAAAAAAAAAAAAAAAAAAAAAATTGAGTACATAATTTTTTTTCTGGAAATCAAATGAATTACTTCATGTATCTGTGTAAAGTTTTAACCACTCAAAGCTAAACTGAAGGCATAGAACATGATCACAATCTGGACTTTTGTTTTTATCACACAAAAATAGATGTCTCCTCTGCTGAGTTCATATACTGTTATTCTGATACACATGAAATAAAAGAAATATTTATTACTCAATACAAAAAAATCACATATCTTCAGACTGACAGGACAAAAAAACCCACAAAACAAAAGAGCAAGACCTATACATGCACAGTATCTCCAAGACTCAGGGATAGAAAAGTAAGAATTAATATGCAGATTACTCTTGGCTACCTTTACTTATAAGGTATTTATAGAGAGGGAACATGTAAGCCAACTAATCAAAACTCAACTCCAAGAAAGGCAAAGAAGAAATGTAAAGATTACATATTACACTATAGCTTTCCACTTCATCCACACACAGTACTTGCTGAACAGACGTGTGCTACATAGGATACATAGAATGTAAGGAAATGTTTGTTCCTTTCTGAAATGAAGAGTATTGTCCATCCTTTGGGTGCTCATTATGAGAATCTGCATGGAATTAAGTGCACAGGATCCCAGTGGAAACAATCGGGATAACAGACTTCCATAATTCGACCAGAACTGCATTATCTGGATTTTTTTTTTTAATTGAAAAAGCTATGTAATGACACATATCAGGAAGGTCTATGTACCTGAGAGTATTAAACAATTATTTATCAGAATAGTGCATTGAGCTTTGCAAATACACCATGGCTTCATGACATCCAAGATTTTTTGGTATCATGAGTCTGCTTTTAATGCCAGTGATTCTAAAACTTGTGATTCTAAATTTACCCTTTGATTAGACATGCATGTTTCTAATGAAGCTCGACCTGTCCATTCTTCTTTGAAGAGATTAAAGTCAGAGTCCCCCAAGACTCCTGAGGCTCTGTGCAATAATTTACTTGTTCTTGGTAAAGGCAGTAGAAGTCAGAAATGAAAAATAAGTGCAATAAGCTGCCAAGCTTGTCAGAAACACTTCCAACCAAAAAAAATATTAGTGAATCTATAAAATCTGTAAGGGACTATCATGTTTATTATGTCAGAAAAAGAGGAATTGGTGTTGCCTATCTCCTATGCATTCAACTATAGGATGCTGTAAGTCATCAGTAAAATGAATGCATGTCTAGTAGTTAATTCTCAAGGTGTGTGGTGGATTACAGCCCCCTTTTTTTTTCTCCAGAGTGGACCAAACTTTATCATCTGAAAATCACACAGACATTGCTGAGAAGCATCTGGAATTAACCTGGAAATCTGTAAGCAGGACAGGACTTCCAACCCTGTTACTCAAAATCTTTCTCTTGGGAAGGTTAACACAGTTAAATGTCAGAAGTAAAGAAAACAGAAACAAACAGTCTTCTGTTGCTTTAATTGTGACGAAAATTTTGAGAATTTATCCTAGACTTTTGACACTTACAAAGAAGACATGCACTATCACAATTCCAAGTTTTGCCCTGTACCATCAGATGACACACAGCAGCACTGCAGTGGAAATCCACATATAAAATCACATTATTCTTGTAACTCAGGCTTCAAAACTATTTGCAGCAAGAATTCCACGAGTCATCAATTACTGTCAACCTCCTTCATTAAAACACAAACTTTTAAAAATACCCAGAACTTTTTTTGTTCTAGTCACTGCATTTCTAAGCACAGTAGGTCAGACAAGGTTAGGCACTGAACTGAAGATTCAGATTACCATCATGTGGTGATCAAGGATACAGATGCTTCATCAGAAGTATGCAGGAAGTATCAAATATGACTAAACATTTTGGTAAAATTTTTCAAAATGCTCACAGATTAACCTAGATTTTGATTTTTAAGAATTCGCTAGACATACCACTGTATTTAGTACCTACACTTTTTAGCAGCCCCAACTCCAGCTTTCCATGAGACTTCAATTTCTTGATCACACAGAATCTGACCTACTACAGTATCAAGCCATGCACAAATTACATGATGCCATTAGGCACGTTCGAAGTCATCCTGAAGCCTGGTTGGCATAAGAAAAGTGAGAAAGTGATGGTGTTATGAATGTCTCCAAGTATCTGCTTATCTAAACTGACTCTACAAATTCTGGCATACAAGACAACAACAAGGTTTGTACAGGCAAGATTTACATGTTTAGTCCTGAGGCATTTCCATTGCTGAAAACCTTTAAGTTGTTGTTTCCTTAGATAACCATTCTCTGACCCAGCCTTCTGCCTTCTCACTCTGCTTTTCACTAAATATCAACATCCATATCTAATGTCATGACATTTTTCACGCCAAAAAAAAAGAGCATGAAAAAGCTTTTGCCTTCCCATATGCCAAACAGGTAAAGTAACAGTTAACCTCTTGTCAAGAAGAACGATTATTTTTGAACAAGCAAATTTGACCAGGACAACAACAACCTGCTTTTGAAGAAACCTGTTTACTACCCAGCCAACATGCTAGGATTTGATTCATTTGTGGCATCTTCAGAAAAGTTACACTCTTTGCTCACATAAATCTAAATTAATGCATATATTAAAAAAAACCAACCAAACAAAAAAGCCCCAAAGGCACCTACAGATCAGCTAGCATATCAGAAATACATAAATTCATGAATTTCAGCATTTTATTGGAAAACTGTAAAAATAAACTAAAAATTTCACATGTTCTGCTTATAACATTCAGTGTATGTTTTCTTACTTTTCAGATACCCAGCTTCAAAAACTATAGAACTCTCTTGGGAAGTAGGAATTAAAAGACCCTGAAACTCATTGTCTGGAGCCTTGAGTTACCTCTCAGACCATCCTTGCCAGCCACCCTTCCAAACTGCTTGCTAGTTCTGATGGAAAACATATACTTTTACAGGAGGAAGATTACCAAACTATAATCATCCTACTGGAGCTAAAAGGTGCAGCAATTTTCTACTACCAGACTGAAACCTATTTCTAATTACTTTCCCAAGCATCTTAGTAATTTGAATGAAACTATCTGAGTCTGATATAAAAGAATGTGTAAGCATTAACTCTTATTGAGTTTAAAACAATCAAGAATCCCCTCAGAATATATATCTACACTACCTGTTTATTTCATTTGGCTGCCTTCAAAAACTCAGCCTTAAAAGGATATCTTGGCTACTTAATTGAATAGCAACTGACAGTTTTTGAACAGTAGAAAGTACCCATGGCTGAAAAAACATGTTTATACTACATTAAGCAGGAAAATTTAAATTACACTGTCAGTTTCCAAAAGTAATTTTCCTAACCAAAAGGAAGTTGCTGCACTGTGAAGATTTTTGGGAGATGAAGAAAAACTGTAAATCTGGCAAGGAAAAACGAGTGGAAGACAAAAACATCGAAAACATAGGAGGGGAAAATGCAAAATCCTCCCCTACAGAATGTTTTATGTAAAGCCTCTTTGGGTCTCAGATCTATTTTTGATTTTGAATGCTATAAGTCAAACTCTACATATTTGTGGCTTCTTAAAATGAACAAAACAAGTGGAAATAATAGTTCATTATAGTAGAATTAGCATGATTAACACAATAAACCAAAACAAAATGTAACATCAAACGTGGTTATTTTATTTTATATATGAATTTTAGAAAGTTAACACTGTTTTGGCAGCTCTGAGAAGTACAAAGGTTTAAAGTTTCATTAGAAACCTGGGGGGTTTCTTGGGGGTATTTAGGTTGGTGTTTTGGGTTTTTTTGGTTTGGTTTGGTTTGTTTTTTTCCAGGCACTTCAATAAAATAGGCAGCAACCAAAAGGACAATATCTTCTGTTCCATGCTTTATGTCTCTTGAAGTTATTGCTTATTACTATAATAGAATTTTGTAAGTAGAATAGGCAGATTAAGAGCCAGTAGGATGCACTAGAAGTTACCATGCCAAGAGCAATTTAAACAAATATGAAATTCTTGCTCTCACAGATAATGAAATGTTTCCCTTTTTCTTAGTTCTAGACTAAACTGGCAGTTTATATAAGAAAAAAAAATCTATTAATATGGCAACTGGTTTACATACAAACAGATACCACATTTCCTTTTCAATACTATTGAATTTAAATTTTGTCCAGCATAATGCCAGACAATCTGGTCAGGCAATCTGCTGTAACAACCCATTCACTACACAAAGTTAGTACATCCCAAGGGGATGGAAGAAATTGTTCCAGTGTGTCATGCTACATTCAGATTTCTTTCCAGGTAAGCCTAACTACCAAGGAGCCATATGGCCAAAGGGTCCTGTGGTTCTGCAGTGTATGAGCAGAGGACTACTTAACTGTCCTGCATGGAGACTTCATGTGAGAGAAAATACTTTTCCCACCATGGCCCCGTTAAAAAAGGTCAGAAATACAGTGTTTTTCCTGGTATAACATCTTCTGTCATGACAAAATCAATCTCATCCATAAGAGGAAATGTGGTTTAGCCCCATTTGAGAGTCATTCTGTCACTTAAGAAAAAAATTTTCCATATTTAAAACTGCTGTCTTTATTAAAGTCTATTTACTTGTATGTTATTAATAATTCTACTAGTAAACTTAATATTATGCAGTTAAATAAGCATCCAAAAATCATCCTCTACTAAGACCTTACTGAGAACTTCAAGGGAAAAAAAAATCACTTTCATTTTTGTCAAACCTCAGCTGTAATTTCAAATATCAAAATCTTCATGACTTACAAGCACAATCAATAGGCATCAAAACCACAGGTCCTTATTTAAGTGAAGAGTACTGTAATAATGTATTTTCCTTATCTTGCTGATGCTCCTGAAAACAGTTGCTTCTAGGATAGAAACATATGCTTGAAATCCTAACAAAGATATGCTGGAATTTCCACAAGTGATCGGCTCTAAAAATCATATCACACTGAACCATGAAATAGAAAATGTATCTGAAATTTAGTGCAAAATTTAACACTCATGAGTTCCGCTGATTCTGTTATCTGCTCCATTTACATGCCAATCTACATCCCTACCTAAAAAAGCTTTTCTTAAAACCCTTAAAATAAACTACTTCAGCACTTCCTTTGTAGCACAAGTTGATTCCACACGTGTCTTGAGCGACAAATACTCAACACTGAACCATAATCATTAAATTGATACTATCCACTGGCAAAGGTAAATTATGCAAATCAGAATTATGCAAATACCTTTTTTTTTTTAGTTGCTACTATTTCTATTTTGTCCATTAGAGTTCATTATGTGAGGACAAAATTATCTTGGTATTGTCATCAAAAAAAACCCACAGCAGAAGTCAGAGGCTTGTGTCACCAATGAGCTATTTATTGCTTTTAGCATCTATTAAGGCACCTGACAAACAGAACTCGAGCGCTGTAGCTGGAGTCCTCTCCCAAAAGCATCTTTCTTACAACCCACAAAAAGTCATGCAGCTGGCATTTGGAAATAAATACTTTGCTTCCTACTAGCAGCTTTGGGGGGTATTTCCCTCCGTAGGTATACATAACACAGCCCGCTACTCAATTTTTTTTCCAAGCCTCTCTTATATAACAGACTGCAAAAACCATCTCTGAACAACGTGACCAAGATGTGATCTCCTCTTTTGGAACTACAACATTCAACACAATCACATTCAACCCAGTCTGGAGCTATTAATCAACTTCTTACTAATGATGATGATCGATTGCAAATTCTCTGCAGTTTTGCAGCCGATAGTCAGTCAAGGCTCCCAAAGGATCTTGTCCTTCACAGACCGGAATGAGACAGCTTCACCAGCTTGCCTCAGAAATTAGTCTTACAAGGGTATTTCACCATCGTATAATGTTTTGCTTAAATATCGCAGTCTTTCTAGGTGGTTTGAGTTTAGTGTTGGGGCTCCTCCCCAGATAACCTGTGTAAAAGCAACAAAAGCCCTAAAGCCGCTTGAGTCTCAGAGGCACACATGTAGGATATACAGCAGCTTTCGCTGGAGACCTGCCCTTAACCCCTTCGTGCCATATCATTTACACACTGGTCAACTAACAAGGCTGCCTGAAAAAGACAAACCCAGCCTATGTGAGTTACATAATCAGTTTATTTTTTTAAGACAGGATGAATAAATCCTGATTTATAGAATGATAAAGATTTTTTTCCCCCCTCTCTTAATTTTGCAAAAGACACAAGAGACTTACATAAACTCCATATAATTCTGGGTTGTCCTCTCTCTGTCTTGAGGTACGTAAGTCTTGACGTACCCTGTGGAGAGGTTTGCTACAAAGCAGAGCTCAGGCTGACTCACTGTTTTCCCCTCACATACAGCTACCTATAGACTTTGAAAATAAACCTGCAATGTGAAGTTTTTACTTTACCTTGTTATTGCCAACAAAAAGGCATACATGTTTTAAGGGGCACAGATATCAGTTACGACAGCTACTAAAGTTAAGAGCTGGGTGTTCAATAAAGGAGCCTATTCATTTCTAAATATTTCTTCCAAGTTTTGGATTTTTTTTTTCTGTAATGCATAGGGTTAACCGTGACACACTGAATCCAAACAAAGCACACCCTAACAAAGTATAAGAAAATGCAACTGCACAAGATACTGTATTACAATCTTCCATGTATTCGTCCTTCCAGTCCCTCCAGGGGAAATTTAACATGGTTTCTAAAATTATCCCTCTTAGCGTGGTTTTTTGTTGTTGTTGTTTTTTTTTTCCTTCATTTTTCTCCAAGATCCCCGGCCAGAAGAATTTGTGTATTACATGTACTGCCTGTGCCGCTGCACCTCCTTCCTCTGTGGTGACTTGATTCAGCTGAAGCTACGATTTGACCGATCGATGCAAGCACATTACACACCAGAATAAGAGTAAGGTAAGGGTAAAGGAAAGAAAAGCATCTCTCCTTTCAGCCATTAAATATAGATCAACGAAACATCACAGCGCACATCGCGGCTCCCCTCCCCACCCCCTCCGCCCGCTCCTCGAGCGCAGGATTTCGCAGACGGTGGCTTCAAAGGAAGAACACACACCCCACACACCCCTCGGCACACACACACAGACACACACACGCAGCACAGACACACAGAAACACGCAGCAGCCGTCGCTCGGAGCCGCCCCAGGGCGCGGGGTCCGCGCAGGGCCGGGCGCTGCCCCCGCCCGCGGGTCCCCAGGCCCCTTCGTCTTCTTCCTCCTCCTCCTCCTTCTCCCTGGCCCATGACTTCACCGCCGTAACGAGCACATTAGTGCAGGGCGTCGGGAGACACGGTGCCGCGGATGCCCTACATAAGCAACGACTAACGTAGAAAGAAAGGGAGGAAAGCGATGGAGGGGGGAGGCCCGGGAGAAAGAACCGTGAGGAAATAACGCACTTCGTTACCTTTCGGCCGAGGGCACAAACACCGCTACTTGCAGCCCAGCCCAGCCCGGCTGCCTCGCCGAGGGGAGCAGCGCAGGACCCCGCACCGAGAAGAAATATCACGCAGGCGGGAAGGGTGTGTGGGGGGGAGGGGGACGGACCTGGCACCATTACGGTGCCTGTCGTACTCACCGATCGGCGCCGATTCAGCCTGCTTGCTCCCAAACATGTACCAAAACCCAACAGCAAATCCTCAGTCCGCTAAGCGAGAATGAAGGGGGGGAGCGGGGGGGGGCGAGCGACGGCTCCGGGCTTCACCGCAAGGTCCTGACCTTGCCCAGCTGCAGCATCTTCGGCTTGCCCCCCCCCCCCAGGGCGTGCGTGTGCGCCCGAGTGCGCCCGTGTGTCCCCGCGTCCCTGCGAGCGCGCCGATCCGGCTCCGAGGGGCTCGGCCGCAGGACAGCTGCCCGCTGGCTGCCGGGGCGAGGAGGGCTCGGCATCCACCGCCCCGCCGCTGGGGCGAGGCGCGGGGCCGCTGCGGCGGCGGCGGCTGGGGCAGGCTGCGCGGCGGCGCCGTAGCGCAGCGCGCCGGGCGGGCGCACCGGCCGCGGGATGTGGCCGAAGGAGACACAGCCGCCGCCGCAGCATCTGCCGCCGCCGCGCTCCCGCCCGCCCTGCCTCCCTCCCTCCCGCCTGCCTCCGCCCCTCCCTGCCCGTCCCCTCCCCAGCAGGAGCGCGCCCGCCGCGGCCGAGCAGCCGGCGCTGGGGGGGAGAGAGGGGGGCGGGCGGCCCCGGTGCCGATGAGGCGCCGCCGCCTCTGCCGGGCGGGGCCGGGGTAGGGCCAGGTCCCCCAGCATCGCCGCAGAGGGGCGCGTCCCCGTGTTCCCCCAGACCCCCGTGGCGGGGGGGGGGGGGGGGGCCTCTGATTTACTGGGGAAGGGGGAGACAGGGCGGAGGGCGCAGGTGTGGGAGCGCACCCTGGGGCGGGGGTCGTCGGTGGGGAGCAGCCCCTCGGCAGTGACCGCGGCTCCTGCTGTCATGGGTTGGGAACTTGAGGTCTGCCAGCCAAAACGGTGACAGCAACAGGGAAGCAAGAGCTCATTCTCCGGCTCGTGTCTACCTCGGGTCTCTCTTGCCATGCTTGGGAAACCTAGGTGGAAATCCTACCATGTTTTCAGAAGTCTTCTTGCGAGCAAATGGGGTAAGGAATATGGAAGTCATGTTTTACTCCTGCGCACGCTTAACCCTTCGTTGAGAAACTTGTGTGGAATGCAACTGCAGCACTCACCTGAAAGTTGCCACTCCACGGTTCCCTTCAACTCGCCGCTCGGAGTTTTGGTACCTGAACAAAACCACGCAATTTTTTGGGTTGTTGCCCGGGGTAACCTCTGCTAATTCACGCTGGCAGTGGGCTGAACATCGACGCGGTACTGGGGCCAGCCACAGCCGCGGCCGAGGCGCCCGGGCAGCGCCTATAGCCGGTCATTTGCTGCCCGACCGCGCCGTCCCAGCACCTGCCCCGCAGGGAGGGAGGGACCCGCGTGTCCCCGGGCGCCAGGGGCGGCCAGGCGGGCCGATCCCATGGGACACGACGCTTCCATCCATCCTCCCCGCACCCCCACAGCCCCGCACCGCCAAGCCGGGTAAGTCATGCCGGGCCCTGCAGCGGGATCGGCGGCGCTACCTGCAGCCGGGCTGAGCCGAGGCGGCAGCGGTACGGGCCGACGGCCGCCAACGGGCTGCACGGCGACTCGCTGCTGCCACCTCTCGCTTGGCGTTCTCGCAGCTTCCCCAAACTCGGCCGCGAGCAGGAGATTCACCTGACTGAAGATCCCGCTCTTCACCGTCGGATGGTTACGGTGGCTACCCCCCCCCCCCCCCTTAATATCACGGAAAGGCCGGAGGCTACGTCTTCCCAGTGGCGGAATGCCTTGTTTGAGGCCTGAGGTCACTTTTGGGGGGACAGGGGTGTTTATTTCCATATTTATTGGACTGTATAGGTGACTAGTATGTGTCCTTTCCCTAGGTGGCCCATCCACCTGTGACAAAATCGGTAAGTTGCAGCTGAGGGTGATTCAGCCTGGTAGCACCCCTCAATGCCAATCCAGGCTTTGCCCAACTACTCGGACTTGTGAGAAGAGCACCTCTGGGCTCAAATCTAGAGTAAGCCCAAAACCTCATTGTCAGGTTGTGGTCTGGCATGCCTTGATGCCTACTAAGTTGCAGCTATAGAGGGGAGCTTGCTGGTGGCAGAACACAGTGGCCAATCCAGTCTTGACTCAAATAGAGAAGTGACCAATTAACCCATTGTCCAAACTTTTGGTTGGACCAAAAGTTCGTTTTGTCTGCTAAGTGCAAGACCCTGGGTTTGTGATTCCCAGCCTGAGACAGACATCTAATTCTGAACTGAAAGTAGTGGATCACTCAGCAGTTACCTGAAGTCACTGTCTTACAATTAAACTTCAAGATGTACTTGATAATAAGTGTCACAGTATTGTAGATATGCCATGGCATCATGTGATCCACCTTCTGCAGCCAAGCCTCTTTTTCAGAGCTGAAAGTTTTTTCTCAATAAAGGTAAAGGAGGTTGAAAGAGTAGAAGAAGGCTGTGTCCTCCTTCCATTCCCCCTCAAATACTCCCATGTAATAGGGACATTTCATGGCCCTGGGGACTGTACTCATCTGACCTAATTGTACAATATGCAGTGTGTGCTAGTGAAGAATGAACCTAAGACGTATGATTCTTCCCACACTGCAAAGGTTACCCAGCTGGGTATCCTGATCTGAATAGTCGGTATGGTAGCTGTTAGCCTGGAAGTTAAATATAGTAAAAATAAAGATACATAATAATGCAGACCCACTGTAGGGAAAGTGAGGCCTGGAGGCAGAAGGGTTTTGGAAGGATCTAGGTGGTGTCTGAAATCTGTTTTTTCGCTCCCAAGGTTTCCTCCTTTCACATCACAGCTTTGCATGAGAGGGATTTCATCTTAGGATGCTGCAAGATTCAAAAAGCTTCTCCTTTTCCTGTCACTTTCCTCCCCTGATTCTCCCTGCATCACATTTTCAATGTTCCCTGATACCAGTGAGGTCAGAGAAGGGGCCAGGACCGAGCCCTGCTTATGGATATGGAGAAACGTAACAAGGGAATTAAATCAGAGTAAGGGAGATCAGTGAGGGCTAAGAATGTGAAAAGCAGTGGGATCAACTTCTGGAAGGGACTGCCCATCTACAGTAGGTGCTGTCTGCCAACTTCATTCTCAGTGACTAAACCTCTTCTTCTGACAAGCTAAAAGCATTTGTAGGTAGAAGCTGTTCACTTTTTTGGTCAGTCCCAGACTTCTCAGATATAGACAGTCCGTTTTCTCAGGCTTCTTAGGTCTGTACCTAGAAGTAGTGTATCTATCCTAATCTTTGGTTATCTTCCCTGATAGTTTGTTCAAGTTGCAGTTTTTCATTTTTTTCTTGAAAAAGATGGAAAAAGAAAAGGAAATTATCATATCAAGGCAGATATTTTCTAGCACAGGAACTGTAAAATCATCTTTGCCATTTGTATTTTCCTGTTATATTTATATATTTTCTTGAGGCCTCCAGTTTCTATTTGGTCAAAATAATGGCAAATAAAAATTTTAGAAAACAAAAAAAGAAGTAGTAACAAGAATAGACCTAAACGTAGTAATAGAAATTTCAGATAACTAATCCTACAAATGACTGTATTACAAAAAACAATAGCAGTAACAATTTTTTCAAGTTTAGGCTCAAGGGTTCCATCTTGGAACAGTTGTTTTTGAGGGATACTTTTGCCATCCTGCTAATTAAAAATATATCTTTTTCTTTGTAAAAAAACTATGTTATGAGGTAAAGGATGAAGCTAGCAGTGGAGGAACCCAAGGAAAAGTCCGTTAGTCAAAAGTTGGATGAGTCATCTAAACTCTGGGATGCCAAGACACTAGTTGTGTCTGTGTGTTCTGTCTCAACATAAATCATATTTAATTTTTGTTTGAGCCTTCTTGTAACAGAGTTTGGAAGCTTGAATTTTTGGACAGAAAGGAAAACATTTCTTTGCTGTTTTGACTTTATTTAAGATTATATTTAAATTTAAATTTAAATGTATGCTTCATATGAAGATTGTTGAGATCCTCTGTTATGGTCCAGGTCCAGCAACTTCTTTCGTCACACCAAAATCAATGGGAACTTTCCATACTAAAAATGTAACTGAAGTGAAACTGGGTATATGTAATAGTTTCATGTTTCAGGCAATCTTTAGCAAATCTGGAATAAAATTGGGAAAACTTGTTTTTTACCCTTTTTAATAAACTGAAAAATCAGTCAAGCACAAATAATTTTTCATGCTTAGAGCAGTATTTCAAATAAATTCTTGCAATTACTGTCTTATCCCTTTCTAAGAATTATTTCGAGGTGAAATTATTAAAAGAAGTTGACAATATCCATCAAAATACATTTCAGATAAGAAAGAGCATGTTTCTTGAGTCATACAGTATGGTATCTTAATGAAACTAAGCTGATAATGAATTCAAAAAATTGGTCCAAATTTCTTCTCTCTTACTTGACTTTGATGTTATCTTTTAAAAGTCAAATCATGACTGAATTATAGCAATACTATATGTATTTTTCATTTCTCCTAAATTGTTGCACAATATTGTATGACAACAAAGTACCCGTAAATCCTGGGATGAGGATGATTTTCTATGCCACAAAGATGACATGAAAAGAGAAGGTTTGCATGATTGTATTTGCATAAGCTTGCATTTTCTGATCTCATGAAAATCTTTTTTAAACAGAAGTCTCCTAAAGAAATACAAGGTATTTTCAATTCTGAGGCACAGCTGGCTTTGACTCAGTCTGATTATGAGTAAATTATTGTTGAAGTGCTAAGCTTGACTGGAAATAGGAAAATACAATTGAATTTGTAGTACCTGCAGATTTTGTAAATGAATCTGTATTTTCATTGGGAGAGTTGGTTTTTATGTACTGAAGACAGCTGACATCCCTAGGACCTGACAGAGATATTCTTATTCCCAGCTTCATTCACTGATGATCAGATAGGCAGTTATGAACAAAATCTCTCTGAAACAGCTGTATTAAATTTTTTTTGGACCTATTTTACTTAAAAAATAATTATAAAAATTAGTGTTTAGTGAATAGCTGTCATTAGTTTCCTAAACAATTTGGCATTTTGAGCATTCAAGGTAGAGTAAGGGAACGGCATTTTTTAATAATAAAGCTTTATCTAAGTGTTCCTGGCTAATTAACTAGTTGGAGTTTTACTTAACTTCAAAGAAAAACATAGTGGAAAAAGAGGGAAACAGAAAATGTAGCTGCTTTCCTCTCTCAATTAAACAGATCTCATTTAAAGAGCGATTGTGGGTTTTAGTTTGTTTGTTTTTTGTTGGTTTTTGGTGCATTGTAATTTGGAAGATGGAAGGCCAGAAGTTGAAATGAAAATTAACAGTGTAAAAATTGTTCTTTTCAGCACCCTGGAAAACAAAGTTTGCTGTTATAAATTCATATACCTTTTCATGTACATGAATAGGGTATACAAAGAGCTGAATGTTCTGAAACAATTTGTAAACCCTTATCCCATGAAAGAAACTAATTTCATTCTGTCTTCACGTCACCCAGTATTACTAGCAGTACGATGTCAACTTGGCTGCAAATTATAATCTATGGATTGGATATCTGTGGATGTTCAAAACATGTTTATCCCTATTATTGTCAACTGAAATTAAAAGCCATTCTCAGGATGCATCCTTTAATACATTTACAGCTTTAAAAGCATTTAGGATTAAGGTGTAACACTTACAAAACTGTATTGTACTTTTGGGTTCTTTCTTCTCTTCCTTATATTTGTATATTGAATAAGTTCACCTCAGCAAAAAAGACCATGCTGCAAGAAGTCAAGCAGAAATCTTGCCATGGATTCAGAAAATGCTGCTGTTTGAATAAAAGTTAGTGAAACCTTGTTGCAATGATTATCCTTTTATTTAATCCATTTAAGTTCTGAATTTTACTTTGTATCTTTTCACAATGTAAAAGACGGTCAGAGTTTAAGGAACCAGTAGATTGATTATCTAGTTACACCTCACATTGCATAAGACTGAGATATTACCTACCTTGAAGGCAAAATTAATGGCTTGGCATTATGGAATTATGGAATGCTGAGTCATTTTCTAATTTGTGCTCTATTATATTTAGTCAGTATCAGGAAAGATGAAACTAGTTTTACTCCACTGTTATACTCCATGAACTTCATGCTCCAAAAGTGAGACACATTTGCCTTTTCATACCAGTATGATTTTAATTTTCTGGAAAGTCTTGATGTGTTATTCCAGTGCTTAGGAGAGCTTCTCATCTAACACTTTTTTAGAACCTTACTCTAAATTTTATTTAATAGTTTCACTAACAACTCTTGTGAAAACCCACACCTCTGAAGCTCCATGGGTATAAAACTGTTAGCAAGGGCAACTTACAAGAATTGTCTTCTTAGGCCATGCACATGAGTGGTTTAGTGTACAGGAAGACACAAAGTAATACTCCCCATACCTGAAGTTTTTTGGGTATGCCACTGGTGCATTCAAAATGTTTCCCCCACCAGTGGCACCAAGGCTGAAGTCACAGATGGGGGATGTCTGGAGAGCACTGATGGCAGTGTGGACACAAGGACCTGCAGCATATCCTGTACGTTGTGAGTCCCAAAATATTTCCTTTAGTTTCTCAGCTGAACTGTTCTGCACTTCATAGCTACGAAGCAGATCGCCTTACACTTTGATCAGATAATTCTTTTTGTCAGGCCTCAGTTCACCTCCAAAAGTTGGACTGTGGCAGATCATCTGGTTCATGACTATTATCCAGTTTTACCACTTTTTGCTGCAGGCTGTCTTCAATAATTGGCTATCTCTGGTCCTATACATAATTTGTAAAGAGGTGTGTTTGTCACCATCCCAGTTTTCAGTAGCAAGCCTACTTCTACAAACTAAGTTGTTTAGAAAGAATAATTTTCAGCAACAAAGGAGGACCAGTTGCTGCAGTTTAAATGGCTATTCACATAAAAGTTGAAAGGCTGACTGCAGTGGATGAGTACAATACTGAATTTTTCCTATGAAAGTTTACAACATTATAGTTCTCTATATGGGAAATTCGATTTTTACAATGGTGTTTTAAAAATGGAAATAGGGAAAAAATCTATGACAAAGCATTTAAACAATTATAAATTGTTCAGCTTTGTACCACTCTGAAAGTCTGTTGCTGTCTCATGTTCTTTGTGATAGTTTTCGGCACACCTTTTAAGTGCATCAAGAAAGTATGTGGTGCTCAAGGAGCAGGAGATGTTTTTCCTCATTTCCTGTTCTACTCCTGCTCTTTCAATTTCAGAGTAACAGATTTTGAAGGAAAACTTGGGTTTCTTACCCTACGCTTTTTCAGCAGAAAAACTAACTGCTTATTTTCATGTAATCCTGTTATGTAAATCTCTGTATTACTGCACACCTGACCTCCCTTGTGATATTTTTAACTTAGTGGAAAACAGAAAGATATGTTTCATCAGCACCACTTGCTAAAATTACAAAGAAAAAAATAACTGTGTTTAGTATTTTCTTAACTTTTATGAAAGAAGAAATAAATGGAAGTAATAAGCTGTAAAGTAGTACCAAATTCTAAGAGGGAAATAAGATGTTTTATGATCTTAATGTAAAAATTTTGTTATCACTACTATTATTTATCAAATACTTATAAAAATGCATTTATAAAAATTTATGTTGTGAGTCATTTTTTGCTAAATTTTGAAATTTCCACAACTTCTACTGAGGCTATACAGTATGAAAACAACGGTAGCTGTTCAAAAGTAACATAGTCAGTCCCACATCACACTGTGTCTTCCAGTGTCTTTTGGAGAGACACTGAAAGTATGCTGTGACAGCTCTGATGAGCTCAACAGCAAGAATCCTTTTAAACGGGGAAAGCCTTTTAACTGAGTTACAAAAAAATCTTTGACATTTCCCATGTCAACTCTGTCCCCAAAGTAAGTTACTATCATCACATACAGCGTTCAGATGGCAAATCTCCTTTTTCACACTAGGATATCAATTTAGAAATTTGTATTAGATTCAGTGACCTTTGGTTATATTTATATTATTTGTGATGCCTGTGAGATTTTTCAGCTGTTATAAAGCAGCTGAGAATAATACTGTGGTTTTGGAAGTTTGAACATATTCTGTAGAAAAATACAGGTGAGCAACTATCCATCTTTGGATTCTTTTTTCCTGTTGCTTATTCTAATGAGTGACTGACAATGCAGTTGCCAATTTAACCTAATACTGCATCAAGCAATTGTGTGACACAAAGTAAGCTTTGACCTCCATACACTTAGCATCAATTTTATGGCTACACTGTACTTTCAATTTGTCGAAGTAGCTGTTTCTTGTAAAAAAATTATTAAACCACAAAAAAAAAAAAAGTAAAAGATGTCAATATATTGTTATTTTAGTAGTACATAGTGGCCAACCCCCCTCATTTTTCTAAAGCTACAGTTTTTGTTTTCATACACAAAACTCAAAAAAAGGCAAATCATAGAATCACAGAATGTTAAGGGGTGGAAGGTACCCTAAAAATCATCTAGTCCCAACCCCTCTGCAATTCACCTCCCAATAGACCAGGTGGCTCAAGGCCGTATCCAGCCTGGCCTTGAAAACTTCCAGGGATGATGTGTCCAAAGTTTGATGAGCAACCTGCTCCAGTATCTCACCACCCTCACAGTAAAGAATTTCTTCCTAAAATCTAGTCTAAATTTCCCCTTTCATTTCTTACTGATTACTCCTTGCCTCTTTATAGAATGCATTATATGTTTATAATGGCAAGTGTGTTTATAATTTCAACAGTTCGTAAATTTTATCGTTAAGTTTTCCTGTGTAGAAGCCAGTGTATTACAGTGAAGAAAAATACTTTGATCTGTAAAAGATATTTCTTCAGTGGTTGTTTAGTGCCTTGTTCTTTGGATATAATATTGCATTCGTCTATTATAAAAAAATGTGATCTGGAATTTTTACAGATCTAACAACAATCTCAAGATTTTCACAGTCCTAGGGATAGCAGACAATTTAAGTGTTTTATATATATATGAGGGGGTCATTAAAACAGAGGGTTGAGGGTTAGGATAGCCTGTTACAGATCCTCACTGAGACAGGATATGTCTGTAGCTTCCATACAACTGATTTCTACTGTTTCACTTATTGAATGGGGGTATCAAACTTGTTACACTAGACTGAGGTTTTGGGATGAAGAACAACATATAACCATGATAGAAAATATCCCCCAATATAGGCAGAGTACTCCAGAATGGGCAAGTACAAAGAGCCACCACAAC
The DNA here is from genome assembly GCF_029207755.1 of Chamaea fasciata. NCBI lineage: Eukaryota > Metazoa > Chordata > Aves > Passeriformes > Sylviidae > Chamaea > Chamaea fasciata. The sequence continues at coordinate 73,428,210 of NW_027094086.1, forward strand.
AAGAATATCTGTGAAAGGCTGACTGCCCTGACTATGACTGTTTCACAGGCTTCTCTTCTCCCACTGGTTTGTGAGGTGGTCTGTTTTCCCTCTTATGAGTAACTGGCAAGTAAATATGATGTTACTGGAAGAGGTGAAGCTTCCCACCACATGCTGCAGATTATTATATTTTTTATGAAGAATGACACAAACTAGGTACTCCTGTCTATTTTGATAAAAGTCCTGACTACTCTTTCAGCTCAGACAGGCAGTGGGTGTTCATCAGCCTTTCAGGGCAAGGGGGTAAGCTCTTTCACTTATATTTCAAAGGTGTCTCCGTTGCTCTTGATGTCTTGTCCCTATAGATATATGACTACCTGATTTCACTTCAATGTTATTGTCTACCTCAGCCAACTCTGTCAACCTTTGTTTTTAATCCCCTAACATCCTATAGTCAGTTTCATCCATTGCCTTTAAGCCCCTCAAAGATTCTTAAAATGTTTGCTTTTTTTCTGAGAGAACTGTGACACTCTTCCTCCTGCACTGCACCCCTTCTTATCAGTTACAAAAAGCTGATGGAACCTCTCCAAGGCCTTGAGTGATTTGTTCATCTGCGTTGCCTCAATCTGTGAGCTGGGAGATCTGGTCATAGATATTGTCTCTGTTATCTCTTTTTCCTGAGTCTGTGTATTGAGGTAGAGTTTATTACTTTTTCTGTGTCTTCTCTTTGCTTATTTAAATAATATTGTCGAAAAATGTCCTTACATTACAACTGTCACATATCCTTTATATTTCACACAGCTTTTACCTTCCACCCATCCTTACAGTACTTAGCAATATTAACACAATGTTTGAGCAACTGGAGCTCATCTTCTTAGGAAAACTGATCTAGATGAAAAAACTAAGCTAGCTCTTTTTGTTCAAGTCATTTATTAAGAGGTTTCTGAAGGTAACATCACCTGATGCTCTTTCAAGCAATACAATGTGCTTTTTGCAGACTCTGAAAAGAGCAACAGCTACATAACATTACTTTGATTTTTACAAAGTATTTTACTGGTAGAAGAAATTCACTGATATTCAAAGAAAAACACCCCTGGTACCAACAAATAACTAGCCACTTGGATTATATAATAATTTAACGTGAAGACTCAAAGACAACTGCAGTCCTACGGGCTTTTAAAATACCCAATAATATTCAGATCTTTTAGTGCTTCTTTGACAGCTTTTTTACAACAGCAGCTGTGACAGTCTGCATATTCTGCACAGAACTCCCAGTATTCAGCAAAAACTGATAAGCCAAAATATTTTAGCTGCAACTCTCTACTTTTCCCAGGGTATCTTCTTGAGCTCTTTCTAGGTAATTTCTCTGCTCTAGTGCCTTATGTGAAAACTTGCTTCTGTGACTTCATTTCACTTAATGTTTTTTAGCTCTGAAAAACTCAGTTTTCAATAATCATTTTTTTCCTACAGAAAGACAATACTTGAAGAACACAAACCATTATGTGAAGGAAGAAAGCCCAAAGGGGCTGGATGAATTTGTCTCATTTTTGATCAATTAAAAAATTTTTACCTGTTGTAGACAGCCTGTCAAGGTATTCCATGCACGTCAACCTCTTCCCAGAGGCAGTTTACCCTTTCTTACTGTGTATCCAAGTCACCTGCACTCACCTTAAGGTGCTCAGACTTTCAAATGAGCCACAAATTTGATGAACTTCCTTAACCTAGAGATCTAGTCAGTAAAAGAGTGGGGAGGTGGGAGTTAAAGCCATTTTGGCCTTTCCAAGAATTACGTCAGGAAAGCATCCTACATCCTAGAAAAGGAAAATACATGGATGAATAAAAATGGTTTCTGAATGACGTGGCATAGGCTTTTACAGCCTACAAACCTTTAAAACTCTTGTGAAAAGAATTGGTATTGCATATTGCATAGTATAACTCAAAAAAGAACATCTTCCTGGAAACTGGTGATGATTTTATTCATTGTAGATTACTAAGAATTCACAGATTGAGGTAATTTCTCTCTAAATTCCATCCTAATACTGAGCCAGCCAGTTAATCTGGAGATCAAATACCTACCAGGTCTACTGCAGATACATTTTGAAAAACTCAGGGAACGAATAGTTGCTTTTGAAGGCAACAGTAAAGAATAATTGTCTAGATAACTATAGTTTTCTGGCATTGTTTACCTATAGAGTGGACATCATCCTTTTCTGAAGTATATTTAAAACCATTAAATTCTCCAAAGTAGATCTTACCTTACCGAAAATATTCAGTGTACATAGAAGATATTAAATTTTCTTCTTTTCCCTCAGTATATGGACAACCGGACTAGGTAACAGGTCCACAGTGTGGGCACATGGATGGCTTAAAACTGTGCTGTCTTTCAAAAATGATCCTCTGAGAGTAACCTTTTCATGCTTACATAGTTTATTTCTTCCCACAGGACTGACTTCTAACAGGTTAATTACTTTTCACCTTTTACTTTCACAACTGCACACTGCATTTCTAACCATTTCATATTTTTTTTAATTGTGGGATCATCTCTGCTATTTATCAAAGTCATTTAGAATCCTTAAGTTTATGTTTCAACATGCTTGCAGTCTCACCTGATTTTCCATCATCTGTGCATATAATAAGCTTGTTTTTACTTTAGTATCAAATTCATTCATGACAAGATTTAAGTAAAAACAGATTCTGAGCAGACCTCTTCTGCTGTGGGTGGTGATTCATTGATACATACCCTTCTGATTACAGGTTTCCAAAAAGAGTTACACCCACACTGTAGCAGATTTATCCAGATCGTCCTGTAATAAATTTTATCGACATCATGTGTCCCTTCCTGCTTATAGGGTATCGTGTAAGGCACCATTGAAAGTTGTTCTTGTTCTTGTGACATGAAACATCTATCTATGTTCCTGTGTTTCCATTGCATCCACAAGTTTCATCACCCCACTCTGAGATAAAATCATATTGATTTGACACATTTAATGTTTTTACAAATCCACATTAGCCTCTATTAATTCTGTAATCTTTCAGTCTCTTGTCTACATGGAAATGGTTTAGTTACGTGTGTCAGAGTTACTCAGGGTCCACAACAAAGCTGAAAAATCTGCAAAATCCCCATGAAATTGTCCATCTCACTTCTTTTTACTGTTCTCAGGGTCAGTCTGCATTTAGATAACCTTTTGTCTCTATAAATTTTCAAAAATAACTGCTAATAAATGTGTTTATTCCAGCCATTTTGACAAATATTTGAGAATTAAATTTATCAGGGCCATCTGATTTCCAAACAGTTATCTTACCTAAATGTATTCACATCTCTTTTCCTCTTGTTCTAGGCTAAGATCTTATCCCACTGATGTGAAGTAATCACTTGTGAAAGCCAGTGATAATTGATGGGAATTTTGGAAAGGCAAGTTTCAAAAAGGGCACAAAATTCATGAGTTTTCTTCACTGTTGGGTAATGAGCGGGGATTTTTTTCCTGCTCTTCTGCTAGCAAGTTGAGCATATATTATGGGGATAATATGTCTTGTCAGTTTCATGGAGCTTATACTTTGGTCTTTTCTTTCCATATGCTCACCCATGTTATTTTGTGATAATCTTTAGCAACCTGATTTTGTCTTCACTTTCTGGATTCTTCTTTTGCTTGAAGTAGGTGAAAAAGTCATTAGTTACATCACTTCTTATCCTTCCCCTTCACTGCACTACAAAATAGTGTGAAAATATGACTGTGGCTTAAAAGTCATGTGTGACATGACATTCTTCAGAAGAGGTGATGCCTACACAGAAGTGAATGTGACCGATAAAAAATTATCAGAGGGAGATATACAGCTAATACCGAGTGAATTGGCTTTTTCGAAATCAGATGTACATTTAATTTACATAGCATGAAGAGGCATTGGAATTGCTGTAGTTTGTCAATTCCATATTTTAAGATTAATACAAAAAAAGTTGTCCAGGAGAGCAGTAATGCCCTTTTTGTTTCTCACCTGTTTTTATAAAGCCTGTTTTGTTACCCTACAAGTCTGTTTTGCAAACAGTGCTAATACCAGTCAATTATACTAGCTGGCATTTGACAAGACCTACAAACACCTAACAAATTACCAACTGAGTCACTACATGAGCAGGAATTTCAAGCTATGAACAATGCTACTATTTCTATTTATAGGTGTTTCTGACTGTTTTTGTTTTGATTACTTACACACACATGCACATAAGCAGGGCTCATCAGCTCATTGCGGCCTCACAGTTGACTCAGTCTGGCAGCTGATGCATCTACAGCAGATCAGCTGTTCCTTTGTTAAAAGCTGTCACTACAGCCTGGAAGAATTAATATAACTCACATTTCAGAATTCAGTATTTCTGGACAAGGGTGGATCGCCTTATACTGAAAGCATTAAATAGCATCACTGTTTACATAATAAATGACATCTGACAAGGCACCAGGTATCTTGGTCCTTTGTAATTAAAAATACTAATTATACACATAATAAGTAGTGTATTATATAATATTAATAGTATTTTCTATTGATTCTGGAGAAAATATGACATCTCACTCCACAAAAAGAAATGGTCTTACAAGTAATATGAAAAGAAATAAAAGATCTTACATTTGTGCTATCATACGTGCAATCAGTGATGAACATAGGAGTGTCTGCATTACACACCCCAGGCTGTGAAGTATTGCCACTTTTTTTTTTTTTTTTTTTTTTGAGCAGAAGGGCTTTTAGGGTTCATTTGACCTCCCACTCTTCTTTTGTGACGTCATCAGAAGAGAGAACTCATCAAACCTCTATGTCCTGAGATCCACTGTGAAACTCCCATAGCACTATGGCACCTGCTTGTAGCCAACAATTTCTTTTACTCTATCTTTAGACTCAAGACCTTTTATATCTTTGGATTCACCTCTTATGTGCTTGATTCAAGAGGTGCAGTTGCTCTTGTACTGAGAAATTCTTTACTATTTCAAGACAACATGCCATTGCACAAAGCGGCTCCCTATCACACTCCAGCTCCTACTTCATGAAGCTTTTCCCATGCTGAGAGGAACATACCCATTATAATACTGAAGGGCGAATATGTGTTTCAAATTCACAGACCTTAGCTTTATAGAGCATAATACTCCCACAGACATTGACTGAGAGGAAAATGAGCCAGGTTTAATTTCTAGTCTTTCTTACTTGCACAGTCAAGGAATATGCAGGGGAAGCTAGTCACTAGCTAGTCCCTGCTTTGCTTTTGGGAGTCAGGGCAGAGATGGTGCTCCAGGATGGCACTTGTAGCACCTGTGATGCCTGCTACCGTCAGAAGCTATTGCTATCACAAGGCAGAGGAAAAGGGTGAGCCAAGGAAGGCTGGAAATGACCATCACTTGACCTCTTCTGTCCTGCTGGTGATGAAGGAAGCCGTCAGAAGGGTTCAAAAAGGAAACACTGAGCACCCCAGAAAAACTGGGGAATTCCCAGTACTTCCAACAATCGTCACCTTTAGGAGATCTGGATGTCACATGGGTGCTCTGGCTGTAACTGGAAGAAGGTAAATGAGCTATGAGTGGGGCAGCAGAAGGGCTGGGATGAAAATACTGGCAGCACACACTCTGGACATAGATGGTACACAAGTATGCAGCACGCACAAGAGCTGCACTCGCCCTCACCCTTGTTGTAAGGCCTTTTCCCCTCTTGTCTGCCTAATTTTTGATATAGTGGCAAGACTTGGCTCTGACTGTATTAGAACAGACGTTTTTGTGTTGCAAGATACACTCAGGTATCATTTTGGACACCATTTGGCAGCTCCTAGAAAACAAATAAGGGTTTTCAACCTAGACACAAAAAATGAAGCTAGCATTATTTTCACAGGCAAAAAATGCTGAAAGGTTTTTCATTTTATGTTTCAAAGCCATCTTATCAGAATGTGCCAGTGGTTAATTTTCCTAACATTTTATGTGTGTAACACGAAGGGACAATAAGACATTGGGAAAGGTAAAAACAATCAGAGACTGTAGACCATATGGTGCGGGCAGACCTTGAAGAACAATAAAGTCATCATCCTCTGGCCTTTAATGTTCTTTTGTTTTCCTGGTTGCTTGTAATGTGCCCTGTGGCAGCATTATAAATCTTCTTCCTGTGTAATAACTCTTACCACTTCTTTTCTTGCAATTACAAAAGGTGTTTTATTTTTATCAGCCATTCCAGACAACACAGATCCTATCTAATGTATATCTGGAGCAGTAAAAAGATTGACTGTATAAGTGTCTCATATAGTGTGATACATAAAATCAAACATTAATAAAGGCTTTTGACAATCTCCATCTGTTTGATCTTCACACTTCTCCCTCTGCTTTTTTAAGAGATAAAGTCTTGAAATATTTCAGCATTTCCTCTAACTCATCTAGTCTGCCAATTTTTTGCAGCAGCTTCTCAGTTGCTTAGTCCTATGACCAAATCAGGGAACACTGGTTTTTTTGGGGTCATAGGTGTTACTTTTGTTTCTCTGGAAAACATACAGAAAATATCTTGGAGCTCTTCTGAATCTGAGGATGAGCTGCTGCAAAGCATTGACTATGGGGTCATGGAAAGTGTGACTACATGTAGCGAGATGTAGGAGTAAAAAAGATTGAGAAATTTTTGAACAGAGTTTTATCCAGTCATAAAGCTACACTTGAGCTGAAAAAAAAATTACCATTTCCTTGTTACAAGCATAAAGTATCAGGATAGGTTTTCTTGATGCAGTTTGTTGAATGTCCATGTCAGTAGCTAAAGCATGGGAAGTGCAGATCTTGTTCACAAGAATTGTCTTATCACAAGAATTCTCTAATCATCAGTTCAACCTTCTTTTACAGAAATTAGATCCAGAAAATTAAAAGTAAGTACCTAAATTGGTAGTTCTGTCACTATGTTTAGACCCTCTGACACTGCAACTATATTTTATAATGCTGTCCTGGAGTTCAAGCTAAAATCAAAATTTCCCAGGCTTAAAAAAATCCCACCACCAACAACAAAAAACCAAACACAAACATCCCCCCAAAACCAGGCAGCATAGGCTGAAAATTAGCAGGTACTTGCTTGTCCTCCACATAAAACTTGCTACTTTCCTTTAAGTACAAACATTAGGCTACAGTTTCATGCTCTCAGTGAGTTTAATGTAGGTGAAATAGATTTAAGATTCATACATGAGAAAAAAACTTAAAACTATTTATTTTGATGTGTGAGGGAATAGTCTTAAAAATAAACACATCTCAGGAGTTTTCGAATAAACCAGTGAAGTTCTCAAAAAATTTCAACCCTTGCCTTGTATGTTTTGTTTAATTCAAGTAATTATTTTCTTTCATTTTCTAAAAGTGATATTATTCTTTTTTGAAAGATGATAAGAAAATGAAAAATATAATCAAAACTTGTACATATCATGCTATGAGAAACCATTTTGTGATATAACGGCCTTACCCAAATTCAAAATTTCTTCTTCATGGACATCTATTCTCAAGTACCAGAGAGATGAAAAATCACTTAAACGAATGTTCTTTGCTGTACTTTCATAGGTGATGCCATACGTGTCACAAAGAAAATATTCGTACCAACTTTAATTTTTTATTGATCTTAATTCTAACAAATGCAAGCAAGGGAAATGTGTTTTAAGAAGAAATAATAGAAGATAATACAAGAAATTAAATCTATCTGTAGAATAGATATGTCTATCTGTAGAATAGTATGAATTCCTTTTCATATCATCAAATTATTTCCTGTATTTTCACAATGTAGCACAGCACTTTTAAAGAGTGTCAAAACCAAGTAGGACCAAAACAAACATCTGCCTGCTACTTACGAATAAAAATCAAGCCATCTTATATTTTTTCATTTCCTTAAGAAGAACTGCTTCACTAAAATTTTAGCCCATGGTTGTATCAACCAAACAAATTAAGAAAATACTTACCAGTGGTCTATGAGTTGATGTCAGTGCAGGAATCACGTTTTGCTAAAATAGAAGCTATAAGTATTTCTGTAATTTCTAAAAAGGAGCCTCACTAAAGACTCTAGAGATTTAAAAAAAAAAAAAAAAAAGCCAGGTTTCTAACAGAATTTTTCTGCCACCACGCCTTTTGCTTAACACTGATTCAAAACCAAACAGAGTCAGTAGAACCAGTTAACCTATTCCCATTTCCTACAATGAACAATATCATTGCAGTTCTGTTACAGTTATATCCTTTGGAAAATTCCTGAGGAACTTTCTTGGTGAAATATCTCTGAGGTAGACTTTTTCTGAATCAATCCAGAAGGAAATGTCCAAGGAGTCCTCATAGGACTTTAACTGTATCATAGATGTCTCAAACAACTTTAAGGAGGTTTTCAAGAGATGGTTGGACAAAGCAGCCTGGTCTGTATTGAACATTGACTGTGCTTTAATAAGGGAGTTGGGAATAAGTGATCTGCTAGGGTCCTTTCCGAAATGCATAAATTTATCCGTGACCTCAGTGTGATTTTTGAAGTGTCTATTTATGACCAAAAACCAAAGCTAAAGTGTGATAAATATTCCATTACTTATGAATCAATATTAGTTTTAGAATCCTGCAACAGTTTCCACTTTTATCAGCACAGTTTAAAAAGTGACTTCTGGACCAGATGTGGTGTTGTTACTGATTGCTGGGCATCTAGAAAAGAGTAAGTAACAATTGTTCAAAGAAATCGGTGCCACTTAAACATCCAAATACCTCCATGTGTATTTGATCTATCCTTCCTCTGTATAGCAAAATGTCTCTTTTTTTTTTTTTTTTTTTTTTTTTTTAAATTTTAAATATGATATATTCAAAGGTCTTTTTTTCTGAAGATTTTTTTCCATATATTCTGTTAGGTCAAATTTCATTTTCATGTTCTACTACATTATTACCCTTGAAAATCCTTCATTTTTTAATGACGGTAAAGAAACTGGAATATTGTCATTCTATCTTAGAAACTGCATTACATTACATTTACTTTAAATTCTAGATCTGCAGATCTTCTATATCTGGTAGGACAAAGATTTTACAGTAAAATGATGGTTGAAAAAATGTGGAACCATATGTTCTCATAATACAGACAAAAACATTGTTAAAACTCTGATTTTTCTTCTTTTCATTACAATTCTGATTGCAATGTAAAAAATGTAGGTTCTGAGGAGCAGGGTGGAGAAGGGGGAACTTAAAATTCAGGGGTGTTTAATGAGGTAATGTGCCTCAGATAGTATTCTGCTGTTGAAACTCCCATTCTTTTTCCATACATAGACTGGTGTTGATCAAACTATTTTTCTTGTGGAGTAACTGATGTATGCTAGCATTTTTATCAAGCCACAAGGAATTTTCATGGTAACAAGACCATTTCTCCACAAGACAATGAAACCTCATATGCACTTTGTCCATTATCCACCTGAATAGTCCTCCCAAATTGAAAAAGTAGATAAAGACCTTCTTGCATTGTCTGGACTGGCTCTTCAGTGAGAGTAAATGCATGTGACAACACACCAAAGGGTCTCTACTTCTATCATCCTAGACACTTTTACCATCATGCTTTAGTATAGGGCTCACAAGAGGACTCTGCTGTCCAATCCACTCATTATTGTTATTTATTTCCTTCTTATCTCTGTGTACCTCATATTCCATGGCTCTTAGGAAAGTCTTCATGCCCATATTCTTCCTCCCAATCCTTTCCCAACAGATGGCACAGGATAATTCTGCATATTTTCTTTAGCCTTCTACAGACTAAGCAAAGAGCCTCTCCAGTCCTTTCCTCCCATTTTCTTGTAATTGCTAATTCCAGGATTTGTCAGAGGGTCTCTTTTGTACCATTCCCAAGAGTGCTAAGAATATGACTACTCCTGAATTACCTGAAACCTATCTGGAATTATTCATAAATGGACCAGCATGAACAGATGTGTGAGTGTTTGTGCATGCATACACATCTCTGTGATAGAGGTATAAAGAAAGGGGAGTTCCCATTCTCATGGGACCAACAACACTTCAAAGTTCTTGAAAATGAAGAAAACAGAAACATCAACAATTTTCCTAAGCAAAAATAAAAAGGGCCCCCTTTTTATTTTTAATGAATGCCACATTTTGAGCAGAATCCCTATCTATGAAAAGATAATAATCTCCTGCTAATGGCTAATCTCTTTCTTTTTTTTAAAACTAAAACAAAGACTAAGAATAAAACCAATAACTATCACAGAAGAGTGTTTCTATGTGAATGGTTACTTCCTGCTCCCTCTGTACTTCTTTTTCAGATTGAGATGGCCTGTAGCACAGTCTCAATTATGTTACAAAAAACCGCATAAATCCCATCTGTGTTTAAGCAGCTGGTTGCTACTTCACCTTTTTTCTTGCACATGATGTTTTTTGCATTTTAATATCCATTTCAGCCAGATGGATATAAGTCTGAGGGTCCCTATCCATGAATGTTTACCTACAGCACCATCATGTGAATGCACTGCTGAATCAATGATCAGAATTCTTAAGGAGAATCATTTGATCTGAGATATCACCTTAGCTTCCATTTATGTAAACCTCAAAGGTCTCTGGAGATTACTTTGCACAACTATTTTTTTCAGAATATAATGAAAAATTAATCTAAATTGGCAAGCACTGTTGCGAACAAAAATCTGTAGATTTTTATATATATAAAAAAAATATTGTCAATAAACTCCAGGTATGAGTGTGGCTGGTCATTCTGCAAAGAATGATTTTTCCTCATTTTAACTCTACTTAATTCATTTGACTCCACCATAACTTGCAAGTGTAGTGTAAAGAAGAAAAATAGGTTTAAAATAAAAAACCCAGAACCAACATAAAGCATTTAGTAAGGAGTTTAGTTCTTTAAAGAATATAACACATTTTGAGCATTAGATACTATAAAAGAAATATGAAATAATTTCAGTGGAAAAACATTCATAATGATTTTAAAACACAAAAAATATACAATTCACAGCTGTCTAGTGCTTGCACTTTACAGTACTACATACCTTCAAATGTATGAAACCAAATCATCTTAATTTCAGAATACAAATATAGTAGTAACTAAATATATTACAGTTCCAGTTGGTAAGGAAATAATTTATATCCAGCTTAGGGAATGTTCAATAATCAATAAATATCACTGCTATTTCATTGTGATTAACAACAAGCCAATGGAACTCCCTTCAACCATATAGCAAGCTATCACAAGGCAGATATCTTTATTTAAATACTTGTTAACTCAGGATTTAAATAGTTGTGTCATCTAATGAGGAGACAAGCCATATATCCCTACAATAAAAAGAAACCTGTATTTATATAAACCAGTACGTGATACTATACTGGGTGTAAAAATTACCAAGTGATGTATCTGACTCAAAACTCTCAAACTTTACCTGCTGAAATATAATTAGAGTCTTGAGTTGAGTCATATGCCCTGGAATGAATTCTGTCTAAAATGAAACATAATAAATATTTGAATGAGGTAAGAAATAAGACTGTGGCAAGATCGTGGGAAGTGCATGATAGTGCAAAATGAAGGTGAAATAACCTGAACCATGTAGGCAGTAGAGAACATGTCTAAGTAACAGCAAGTTGTAAATAATTCATGGAGAAATTACCTAAGTGTTAACAAGATCATATGATTTCAGAGTAACTTCATTTTGGGTTCTGCGGGCAGTGCAGGCCCACTACATATGAAAGGAAAGAGGCATTTTTCATATTCTGTGATAACGTTTCACATTGCAAAATTGGACATCTCCTTTACCCGTAGAAATTATTGTTCAGATATGATCAGGAAGACCCTTAGTGTTTTGCACTATTCATATAATAGCAGATATATAACACGTAGTTCTCCATAAGCCTCCCCACTTCTTTATCAAATTAAACTATATTTTAAGCCACCATCGGGCTATTTAAAGAGAGCTTGTATTTCAAACAGATTCTTCATCAGTAGTGATGGGGGAAGACTAGTGTTTGTGGTCCACTTACAGCAAAATGTGGTTATTCTGAGTAGTGTTCATTAGTCAGCAGCAGCTGTATTCTGGCAAGGAAGGCAAGGGCAAAAACTTTTCCAGGAATAGATGAATATGGATTGGACAACAGCTGCTGCAGTGTGAACGGTGTTCTTTGTTTCTGTGGTCTGATGTCCTCTTATTTCTCAGCTGGGTCTCAGCTCCTCAGACCTTCTGCCACAGCCCATGAAAGGTAGTTTGATGGTTTGATTGAGCAGGTCTGGAGACACTATGGATTGCTCAGTTATAGTTGAGCTTCACCACAACTGCCTTTATTAAAAAAGGATAAATAAGCATAGTGAATTATCAATATTCTTATGGCCACTCAATTGTAACAGTGTGTCAAATGGTAAATAGGTTTTAAATACAGGTACTTGTACTTATTTACTGTTTCACAGAATCTTGAAAATACATGTTAGAATAAAAAAAATTATTTAGAAGAAAAAAAAAGAAAAAAAAATCACACCTGATTACAAAACTGAAAACTCTGGTGAAAGATCCCCAAGTAGTCTTTTTTAAATATCAGGATCTAGCAACAAAAGTAATTTGTTGCTGTAAGGACATATTTCATAGGGAAAACAAGGCTATTTCTGCCTTTCAGTTCTTTGAAAGATGAGTGTTTTCTTATTATTTCTTAAAGGAAAAAAAACCACAAAATAGGGAAAGTGATATCTGCTAACTGAGGAGAGCTCTGACCTTATTTACTTTTTTTTCCCCCTATTTTTTTAGTGCTTTTTACTGTCCATGGCTGAAGCTCAATCACTGTAAGTTCTATCACCAAATTCATTCCCCTGAGTCCTGGGCAGATAACAGAAGGAAGGCTTCACATTAATCAGAAAGGGGATTTTGTTAACTTTATAATGAGCTAATCTGGAAACACCCTTAGAGAGATGAGTTCAGGGATCAAAATCAAAGGCTGAAGTCTCTGGAGTTAAAAAAACAGTTATTTGCCTTCTTGATGGTTGGATTTTGTGTCCACCTGTTCTTTTCAAAATGCCTCTTTAAAGACCAATAAAAAGGCAGTGATTAAGGGCAGATGTTGAATAGACTGTGTTTCCAACACACCAGTTTGGGTTCATTCATTTCTGCACTCCTTTTTTTCTGGCTAAAGATGGTTTCAGTGCAGTCCCTTTATCATATCCACAGACAGATATAATTTGCAATTTTTCAAATAATTTTTTTCTCTCTTTTCTCTCTCTTTGGTAACTTTTACCCCTCAGTTTATGTTATTAACAGCTATCAAAACATTTTATAACTTTCATTGACTTTGCAACCCTTCAGCTCACAGCCGGAATAGACCTCATGAACCACAGTTATTGCAGCCGGCAGAAATAGATCCATTATTTTCTCAGTGTAAAGCTGATTCAAAACTACAGTTAACAAAATTGAAAAAAATGAAAGTACTCGCTGCTACATCACTGGGCTTGACATTTCTAAATAATCTTAGTGTTTCCCTTGTCATTTTCACCGCCGCTCAAAGATCCAGGCTCTGGGAAGTTTTTCATGAAATTACACCATTTTGCAGGAGACTACATAGAGTGACTAAGGGTCAAAGCTGGACCAAAAGCAGCTTCTAATATAAAGTAAATATTGATGGTTATCTCTGTGGTATTGCATAAATATAAAACTTAATATTATATCTCATTAATGCAAGCTGTGTTTGCTGATGACTAAACTCTTGAGTTAGAAATAAGACTTTGGTGAAACTCTGGAGTAGTGCCTGACACTGGAATTTTGCTGAGGCTTAGCAAGGTAATGACCTCATCTTTTTTTGAAACAGAACTGATCCAGTAACATAGTCATCGTGTTGCTTCTGTGAGGAACCCCAGAGAATTACCAAGTTGTTTAAGAATGCTTCCTGCACATGGTGTGGAAATCAATCCAGATACAAAAGAGAGGAAACTCTGGTATCGTTCCCCTTGTGCTAGGTCTTGATCTCTAGAAAGGAAAAACTTGTAAAAAAGTCACTTTGAAAACTCAGTAGTAGGCTTGCCTGACTAAAGCATGCACTCTTAGGCCTGTAATTGCATAAATGTTCATTAAATAAGACAACTAATGAGAATTGACTGATGGAATCTAAGCAGAAGTAAAGAGCAGCTGCTTTTTGGGATTCTGCCATATGCAGTCTTCATCCCACTTCAGCAGCAACTTCCCATATTTCCCTCTCTTCTCTACTGAATGCAGGCTCAAACCAATAGTTCACAATTGTATCCTGTCTGGATTGGCTAATTCCCGAGATAAACAAGTCTTTTTGTTCCCTGAGGAACAAGTTTAGCTGTGCTGGAAAAGTAAAAAGGGAAACAGGTAAGGGACAGGGTGACAAGGACAAAGAGAAAGAAGACACCTTCCATCAGAGCAGACAAAGAAGAAAATGGGAGTGGGTAAGGGCAGTAATGCCTCCAAAATGTGAATGATGCCAGAGACTCAGATGCAGATGTCAGATTCCCCAGATGCAAGGGAAAACTGAAAGTTATATACTTGGGAAATAAAAGGGCTGCTACAAATATCACAAGTCTGAGGTTTTCTAGTGGGGACTGCTGTTAAAGAACTTCCAGCCCTAAATCCATAGCAGAACCAAAGAATGGAAAAATTAATTGCCTGCCATACAGAATAAGAAAGTTGGATGTAAGGTGGAAAAAAAAGATTCTGATAGAAACAAAGAAAAATATACAAATTGCTTTTGTTGAGGTCAAATATTGTCACTGAAATGGCCCAACCATAAGTGAGCTAAATGTGGAGGAGGAGAGGAGGAGCAGAGGCACTGAAATAATATATTAGTCAATTTTGGGAAAGGATTGCAACAAATTAGCATCACTGCAACAACATAAAAATATTCTATAGATTCCAAGAACTTAAATCTGTGGTTCTTTATATTATATATACTACAAGTATTTATATTTCTGTGTTTACCAGATTCTTAATTTCCTACATGGATAACACAAAAAATTATTACGAAGAATAACAATGTCATTTCTGTTTGCAAAAGCTAAAAGATTTTGTCATTCAAGAGTGATACAATGCCAAGAAATAAATTCTGGAAGGTTTATAAATGCTAAGTACACAAACCAGTATCTTGGAGTTGTTCACTTAAATCAAAAGGAAGTTTAAAAACCCAGGCTACTGCATAATGCTTTCTAGTTTAAAATCACGAGTTCAAACTACTCAAATTCAGATTTGAGTTTTACAAAGGAATTCAGAGGTCAAAGTGAGAGGATTCTTGTGTCCAAGGCTCTGGAAGGATGTGAAGGAAGCATTTACAGTACTTGGAGTTTGTTGCCAAACACAAAGGAAATTCTGTAGGGGAGAGCTCTAGATTTAGTTGAATACCTGTAGGCAGCTGAAACAGGATGCTAATAAAAACCTGGAAACTTGGATGAAAAAAATCCCGAGAAAATACTGATCATCAAAGAATCTTATCAGGAAGGCCAGAAAGTTAAGAAAGATAATGATTATACAAAGTTGAGGTCATCCCCATCAGTGATGAAGGGTCAAAATAACTACAGGAGTGGCTAAGTTAAAACAGCATTCTGCTTCTCTTGGCAGAAAATGGGACATCATCGTTGAATATATAGCAGGAGTAAGATGCCTATGGGAAGGATCACATGGAAGTGGAAACTGAGACATAGGAAATGCCAGGAGAAATTAGGGAGATCAGATCCTCATGGGTGCCTTCTCAGTGTATGGAGTGGCCTACCTACCTGGTAGGATGGTTTACCTCCGATTTTTAGATTTCCAAGTACAGAAACATAGTGAAGTGTGCAAGTGAGTCTAGTAGCAATGATTTTGACTAAAAACTCGATGTTTAAAGGTATCAAAAATAGTTCTTGAAGCAGTAACTTTTCAAAAGGAAGAAGTTATCTAGGCAGCTGCAAATAGATGACTTTGACCTCTACAGTGTGAGAGACTTAGAATATATTGTCAAAGAAAAAGCAATTAAGACTAGAAAGACAAATAAGAATTGGTATAAAATGCAAGAACAAGAGGGCCTTGCTACTATGGATTGATAAAAAATTTTTTTTTCTATAAATGGAGTTCATGAAAAGGAAATGACAGCAGAAAAGTTTGAGTTCATCAAGATGAGTCACAAGTTATCAGTGTGATGTGGTCCAGAAAAAGGAAATATAATTAAACATATCAGAAGAATTGTCAGGAGACTAAGAAATATTAATAAAATAAAGTCCTAGAACAAAATTATCATGAAGAGTCCTACATACATTGTGATCATCCACACTTGGGAAACTGAAATTTGTATTAAAAGGAGTACAGAGACTGCTCAGAGAAAGGGCAAAACTTCCTGCAAACAGTGACTAACAGAATTTGGTTTAATAATCTCTCTAAACAAAGACCGAATGACATATACTTGATCCCTCTGTGAGAGACCTTCACTTCCCTCTCTACTTTCTAGACCAAAAACCCTGGAGAAGTTTGTTAAGCCAGAAGAAAATATTGATACAGGAAAAAGAAACAAGCTCTATGCTGCGCACAAGTAAGTCTAGATCAGAACTAACAATACATTCTTTGGCAAAATGAGACTTTGAACCAACTTTCCAGTAAGAAGTGGGATGAGAAAATGAAACAGTTGTAAGATAGATTTGGACACAATTCAACCCAGTTGCTTGGCATAGTTGAAGATCCATGATATTTTCCTTGTGGTGTTCTTACGACCTGCTTTTTATTGTACAAACAAGTAATTGGTGTGCTATATTTATTAATTAATTGATAAAGTATAGAAAAAGTTGAATTCTCATAGGTCAGCAATTAATGAAAAGCTATAAATAGCAAAACATATCCAGCAATATATGTTTATTAAACCGATTACTATATACTTGGAGATGTAATGATTAATATATGCATCTAGGAAAATAATTTTGCTGTACCTTGCTATCAGAAGTCACACATTTATCATTAACATCCTGACAGTCATAGAAAGAAGTGTCCAGGTGTCAATGAGATTCCTACAAAGCCTTTTTGCTAAGCAATAAAGCAATAGAGACTGACTGTTGTGTCAGTGGTGAGCATGAGAGAAATGCATTCCTTGCTCAAAAAATGAAGTGTGCTATAGCTGTGCTTCATGTCTTCCATTTCCCAGAAGGCACTTTCAGTCCTTCCAACAAATCCTGGTGATATTGCTTGTTATCAAATAGTGAAAATGAGCTCTTAAGCCAAGCTTGACATAATGCACTACTTATTGTAGCATGTACACATGGTGGAGAGAAGCATTTTACATGCAGTCTGTTTGTTTTTTCTTTTGACAACCAAGCATTTGGGCCTCTGCATCAGATGGCTGGGCTGCTGCCTTGACCCTCACAGCTCATTAGAAGGAGGTGGCCAGGTGTGCTGGTTTTGCATCGATTGACATTAAGTTAGTGGGGAAGAAGCCACCTACGGAAATGATTTTTCTAAGAGAAGCTGCTAACAGCTTCCTCCATGCTGGACAAATCCAATCAGTGACTGCTTTTGAATACTGACACCTTGTTAAACCTCTAGGAAGCTGAACACCCCTGTGTGAACCCACATGTTAAATGTCGCACAAAGGCCCGTAAAAGCTTTCTTTTTCTTCCAGGCTGGAAACAGGTAACAGGTCAGGCGGGCCCGTCGAGGGGCCAAACCCCTCCGTGGGGAGTCTGCCGGGCCCTGTCCCGGCCCTGCGGGGCTCTAGCGGCTGCCAGGCAGCGGAGGGAGACCGAGAAGCCCCGTCCCATCCAGGCCGGGCCCCATGGGCTGTTAACATCCTGCTGCTGGGCCGGTTCCTCCTGCCCCTCCAGCATGGGCCTGGCGGGGCTGGGCCGGGCCGGGCCCCCGAGATCCTGGCACAGCCTCAGCGTGGCCTGAATCTACCCCCGTAACAACCACCGCCCGGCAGAAACCATCATGACTACTGCAAGCCCCGGGCGAGATATTAACTCCTTTATTACACAGATGGAATTTGCAGGGCATTGACCCTCTCTCCTGTGGGAGAAAAGGACAGAATGAAGGCACGTAGAGAGACAACATGAAGACACCAAAGCCAGTGAAGAAGGAGTCAAGTCCTAAACGGGAGGAGGATGAGGCGATGCCCTAGTCTTAGGCTGGAATTCTTTTGCAAGGCCATGGTGATAGACTATGATAAAGTAGAATATCCTGTATTTCATGAAAAGCATGAGGGGAATGGAGCGTTCAAACTGGAGACATGTAGCAAAGGCACCCATGCTGAAGCAAGCAGATGTTGAAGCAGCTGTGATCCAGTGAGGAACGTGAACATAAAGAGACAAGAATGATGAAGACCCTTTGCCCCCAGGGAAAGAAAAAGACCTCTGTTCCCAGAGATGAAGATGAAGATGATCTCAGAGACAGATGAAGAGAACATTTGCTTTTGACCAGCTCATCCTTAAAAAAATACCCCATGAGTTTGACATTTTCCATGAACGCCACTGTGGGAAGGCTGCGTGAGATGGGGGAGACCTCACAAGTCCAGGTTTCTGGGAGGTTGCTCTTTGTGAAAATTAAAGCCATAGGAGAACTGTTTTCTTGTGGAGAAGTCTCCATGACATGGCAAAAGAAACTCTTCTCCCTAAGAGAACTGATGAAAGACTATTTTAGAGTTGGTACACTAACCTAAGTCCTAAGGTTTTGACTCTGTGGGAAAAGAAAAGAAGGTTGTAAGGGGAGGAGAAGGTTTTATTCTGATTCTTACTAGTTTTTTCCTTTTTCTTGTAGTTTTGTTAATAAAGTCCTTAAAGTTTGAGCTTGCTTTGCTCTTCCCCTAATCCTATCTCACAGCAGAAAAGGAGTAAATCTAGTAAGTGAACGGGCGTTTAGACAACGTTAGACCCACCACAATAATTGGCGCATTGGCCAGGAAATGAAAAATTGGCGAACCAAAACCACTATCCCAGATCTGTAAAGACTCCAACACTAACAGGTCAGTGACTGCATGCTAAGCAGGTAGGCTCCTGGAGTGGTGCCCATGGCTCACTGGGGAGCACATACATGCACACACAGTATCCATACATGTCTACATACATACGGACAGTACACCTGCATATACTTATACACATATATACACCACATATGTCATTCAACCAGAGGTGGGGAATTGTGTAAAGATGATCCAAACCACCAAAATACTAATTGAAAAAGTACTTTCAGACAGTGTTTGTGTAACCCATGGTCTGAAGCAGCCAGCTCTTCACTTGCAGCAGTATCCTAGGCATCTAAACACATTGGGAAGCACTGGCTACTTTTTAAGCACACCTGCAGAAGCTTTACAAGTCACTTCTTCCTTCCTGAGTTCTTGTTTGCTCAGATCAAGACCTGAGTCATAACTCAAATGTTTAGCCAGACAGTATTAAGTATATATTTTTAGAACTTTCAAGTTAAAAACAAATAGAAAGCTCCAGCAAGGTTTGCTTGCCCCTAAAGCTGTCTGGTCACATGGGTGTCAGCATCTGCCTACCCTGGTTGCAGACGCTTACAAGGGTAAATTAAAATCTGAACTGCATTATGAAAAAGAATACTGCTTAAAAATGAGTGCAAATATATATCTCCTCCCCCCAATACCCCTTTGTAAACTTTCAATTAATTTACATTCATCACGAATTTATTACAGAAATCTTGCATTTTGTTTCTCTTCCTGGTTAGTGAAAAAAACTTTAAAGAAAAATGAGGCAAAAAATTTTGAAAATTAGTAAAAAATAAAAGTAAAGTTCTGAAAAATAAAGGAACTGTTCTTTGAAAAATTTTTGCATAATTTTTCCTCATACGATATTATTAATATACTTAGTAAGAAATATCCCGACTGTTAAGTAAAATAAAACAGATCTCAAGGGTAGATATATTTTTAGATCTGAAAGAATTTAAGTCAGATGAGGCTTACAATGTGTTTTTAACATGGGAGATGTTGAATCTCATACCTGTAGTTGTTCCTGACATGAATTCATGGAAACTTTCAAGTCTTTCAAGATGACAGATTAGAAACCTCCCAGTATTTAGTGTAGAGATGCAGGCAAAAATGATCTGCTCTAATTAGGCAGAAGCATTTGTAGCAACTATAAAGTTCAGCAGCTTTTGCATTGCTCAGGCCCCAGACTTTTGTGTGTGTGTCTTTTTGTGACTGTATCCCTACCTGACTTCAGTGGCTGGCTAAGATATGTGTATTACACCTCTTTTAGGGAAAAAGCTATTTTTCAGTGCTTTCAGTAGTCGCTCTCTTCCGCCTCCACAGATGTGCCTTCCTGATATAGTCTGCCCTGCAATGCTGCAACCTTCAAAACCTGAATTTTGATATAATAGTTGTTAATATTAGAATCTGCTCTGTGCTACATTGAATCCTCTTACATTTTACTGAGTCTTTTTTCTACTGTATTTCTTATAGGGGTGGCTAATTTTAATTTAACACATTTATCCAAAACAAAGAATGGCATAAGTAAAAATCCAAAACAGAGAAACATATTTATAAACAAATTAGATAATGTTTGCAAAGGACTTCAAATGCGGTTTGATAAATCAGCACTACATTTTATCAACCTGAAATAATTAAATCATAAATAACTAGTTTTTCTTTAATTCTGCTTTACATTTTATAGCCTGGCAAATTGTGAAGAACTGTGACTGATTCCGGCTCTTCACCAAAGCAAGGCATCTACCATTCAGCAAGAAATTAAGTTTTGTCTATTTTTCACCCTCAAGTGGTACTCTGAATTTCTATACTCCTTAAAATATTCATATTATAATATATATTTTACTTCCTGTGGAACTTACTTTTAGGGAAATTACTTCAGAATTCAACTTCTTGGTTTCTTTTTTGTTAGCAGCTTCAAATGAATTTGTACCGTCTACTGAAAATAAAGAAAAGAAAAGAAATAAAAAAGGTTCACATATATTTATAATCTGAAATTTTACTGTTTTGCTGGGATTTCTAAGGGTCCTCCAAAATATTTTTGCCTAGTGCTAAGCACAGTTAGATATTCCATCTAGTCATGATCAGCTATCCATATACAAAATTTGATGTCTCCTCTTTTCCCTGGACAATCACACTGTATCTGGTCCAGATTCATTCAGATTATGAATCCTCCCTGCTTTGTTCAGTTATCAAGTGCCTATTGTCTGAAAACAGCATGATATTAGGAATTAAAAGATTGTCCAATTCAAAACTCACCATTTATATTCATTAAGTACAGCATGCAGCAGGAAATGACACATGAAAAAGTAGCAGCCAGAATTTATACTAGAAATCAAAGGTAAGCATAATTGGAATTTCAGTTTTGATGTAAATTGAGAGTAGACAACACAACATTCTGAATGATGATATTCTAGAAAATTTTCCAACTTTGATATTACAAACTCAGGAGTATTTGAAAATGCCAACTGCAGTAAAATTATGTATGTAATGATTGTTTTATACTGACAGGTCACTCATGAGGAAAAATAGTTTAAATGGACCTTGTCCAAAATAAAATTCCTATTGTTCAGGACAGGAGCTCATATTGTTCATCACACTTAAATTGAGAAGTTAGTACACTCCCTCGGTTCCATAAATTTCAAGGTTAGGTAGTCAAGACAATGTGTGCATTCAGATGGGGTTTTTTACTGATCTTTGCTTCCATGAATTTTGGGATTTCAGGTGCAGACAATCATTCATAGGCACAGAATGATGAAGTATACAATATTTTTGCAGTCCTTCAAGTCCCAGGGCAGGTTTTGGTTGAAACTAGCTTATATTTTAGATTTGAAAAGAGCAGGATGAATGTAAACTAAGAAAAAAATAAATCACACTTCTAACATAGCACTTTTGATTTATTTTACCTTTCGAGACCATTCCATGTTTTATAAGTCATCCTATTACTTGGTAAACTATAGAAAGTGATTCTCAGTAGTATTCCATTTATGAGACTTTATCTTTTATTTTAGACAATCACATGATAATTCATTAATTCTATCATTAACCCATATATATAAAATAGGGATGTTCAAGAAATTTCTTTCTAAGAATATGATGGTCATTATACTTTTGTTCTGCAATGCAGTAATTAAAGGACACAACAAAGTTCTCGTACACAAACAGATCCACTTCTAGCTCTCATACTGAAGCTCAAAGTGTCTGAGTTTGAATTTAGAGATTATGGGCTCTATCTTCAGTGTGTATGTAATCACTGAGTTAAATGCTTGTGCATGAGGTTCCATCACAGTAATTTAATTTTAATATTTTCACTCTGCCTGTCTAAGTTTGTTGCAGGAAGAGAATCTAGTTCATGTCAGATCTACATGAATCCTTCCGAGGCAGTGAAGTGTTTGTGATTTAGGATTTCACTGAGTCATGGAATCAGGGTAGACATACTATACTCCTACATACTGAAGAATATGTCTTAAGTTTCAGGCAACCTGGGGCAATATTTTTTGGTTTTGTTGCATGTGTGATAAATATTAGATGCATTCAACACCCAAAGCATCTTCATGCAATGCAGTTTAGAAAAGTGTACAACCTTTTTGAAAAAAAGCGGCTTTAAAAGTTCGGGTTTTGTATTATTGAATCATTCCTCTTCTTTTTGATCTTTTTGGCACTTTTTGATTTTTCATTAGGTAGTAATGTGCATTGCTAAAAAAAAAGGATGAAAACACTGATACCTACAAAAATGTACTGGTTTATCTGTGGCTGATCCTCAATATCACATGGCATGGATACTTGTAATGCTTAGAAAACTTTGGGTTCCTTTCAGCACATCTACTATATGCTTTCTGCTAACATGAATTCATTTTTAAGCCTTGTACCTGCTGTATGCAGCATATAACAGACTATCTGCTAGGAAATCAGACGGTTAGCTGAGTTCTCACCCTGTTTCCAGTCTCCTGTTGCTGTCTGCATTGCCAGGTTTCATGAGGATACTGTGATTTTCAAGCTATTACTTCCTTTCTGATCTCTCAGTCTAAGCTGGAAGGCATCTGTTTTAGCGGATGTTTCATAAAGGGAGATCTTCCAAGGCAAACAGTAGTTGAGAATCAAGATTCCCTGTAATGACTAAGATATCATATGTAGCTTCATGAGGATGAGAGTTCATGAGAACTTCAGAAAGAAAAGGAAAAGCACACTTTTACAGAGTTGTGGCATCGAAATCTCTCCGGTACTGAGTGTCAGTACTGGATTATGAAGAGAAAATTATCTCAGGGAAAGTCCTGCTCTGATTTCCCTGTGTTAATTCAAGTTAACTCCAGTAATTTTCGTATCTGTGTCTGTATTTCATGAACTCCTAGAGTGTGACATTTGATAGGTGCAACCAGGGAGATCAAAGCTCTGGTTTTGTTTTGCTTTTTTTTTTTGCTTTTTTTTTTTCCTCTTTTTTCTTTTTCTTTTTTTTTTTTTTTCTGTCTAGGCTTATCAATTGCCTGAACTATCCAGCAAGACTTTTTCAAAAGGTCTTTGGAAATGTGTTTCTGTTAAAATAAACAGATATTTAGCCACTACTTTTAGTAGATGAAAGTACCTGAGGCTAATTAATGATGGCTTGTGAAAATAACAACAAACTTTTATTTTCACTATCTCTTTTTTTTTTTTTTTGAATGTGAATTTTCCAGAAAAAGTAAGGCTATTTTTCCCTGAGTTTTTTAGTTGCTCTTGGTTCCTCTGCCTTACACATCCCTGAATATCGTTGACAATGCAGCAGCTTCTTTACCAAGCTTTTGTTTCTTTTTAAGAAAAGATCATTTGAGGGAGCACAGCTTTATTTTATATTCAGGTGTACTCTTTTTATGTAATTGTAGAACATATAGTCAAAAACAATCTTAGATGAATCCTCATGCATTTCCCAAAAATATTTGTAAAAACATTAGTCTTAAAATTGGATAATCAAAAAATATGCAGGAACCAAGAGGTAATAAAACATTCAATCCTTGAACATGCAGACTGTATCACTGTTCTGTGACAAATATAATTTCTGTAAGTTCAGTGTATGTGCTGGTTTTCCATTTAAAGCCAGATAAACCTGTGGGTGCCATTCTTCTCTGAAGTCAGAGAAAAGGAAAGAGTGAAGACACATAAAGAAACAACATGAAGTTACCAAGGTCAGTAAAAAAGGAGTCAAATTCCAGATGGGGGGTAGATGAGGAAATGCCTTGGTTTTGAGCTGAAATTTTTTTGTAAGGCCATGGTGATAGAGTATGATAAACAAGAATATCCCTGTAATTCATGAAAAGCATGGGGGGGAGGGAGCATTCAAACTGTGGACATGTAGCAAAGGCACCCATGCTGAAGCAAGCAGATGTTGAAGTAGCTGTGATCCAATGAGGAACTTGAACACAGAAAGACAAGAATGATGAAGACTTTGCTCCCAGGGAAGAAGAAGAAAACCTCTGTTCCCAGAGATGATATTAGAGATGGTTGAAGAGAACCTTTGCTTTTGAGCAGCTCATCCTTAAAAGTCTACCCCATTAGCCAACACTGAGCCCTCAAAAACAGTTGTGTGGAATGCTGTAAATCGAGGGGAGGGACTGTAACACTGCAAACAGATTTTCTTTTCCCGGGTGGCTGATTTGCTGTGACATTGAAGCCATTAGAGAACTGTTTCTTGTGGAGAAGTCTCCATGGCATATCAAGAGAGACTCCTCTCCCTATGTGAACTGATGAAAGGCTATTTTATAGGTGGTAAACTGACTGAAAGTTAAAGGTTTTGTCTCTTTTCATTGTAAGTGAGAAAGAAAACAGGGTGTGGGGGGGAATAGAAGTGTTCTGAAGGTTTATTCCGATTTCTTATTATTTTTTCTTTCAATTCTGTTAATAAAGTTTTTCTTTATACCCTTTAGAGTTTGAACCTGCTTTGCTCTCCTAATTCTGATCTCACAGCAGAAAATGAGTAAATAATTCTTGTAGGTGCATTGGCATTTGGCCAGCAGTAGACCCCTATTAGACCCATTAGACACTACAGTGCATGACCAGGTTTTCTTGAGCTCGTTTTATCAAGTGGATTAAAGAATAGCAAAACCAGTCTTGGTTGGTTAGTTGGTGTGGTTTTTATTTTGTTCTCACAGAGGAAATTCTATTTCAGAACTTTTGATTTAAGTTTTTCAACATATTTTCCAGAAAATGTGGAAAACTACCCACCAACACACTTCTTGATTGTATACCTAAGTACTGAATATTGTCTTAGAAAAGATATTGAAGGAAAGTGTGAAAAGGGACAAAAGAGATATGCAATTCTGATGACAAGGGGAATCTGTGTGCACGGTCATCTGGAGAAGGCATCTGAACCGTACCTGTGAGTCATGTATGAGAAGTGTCACTGTTTTAAGATAAGTTTGTCAAAACAGAGCAGCAGTGAGTTTTGAGAGAAAATTCTGTCATCTGATGGGGATATAGAATTATAAGAATTCTTATTAGAGACAATGTCAGGACTTCCTCTGAAATAACATACAGTGCTTAGATTAGCCTTTTTCAAGTAACAAAATTTTTATCTGAAAGCAGCCTGTGGTTTTCTAGATTAATCAAAGGAGAAGACTATCCTAAAGAAGTGGAATTAAAAGTAATTGGCTTGTTTTGCTTAGTGGAACAGTCTGAGGGTGTTGTTGGCCATTTATTAAAATAAACAAGTAAATTTCAGGAAAGGGAAATAACCACAGAAATACAAAAATCAAAGAGTTTTTTTTTTTTTGTCTTTTTTTTTTTTTTCCTACAAGGCTGTTTTACTTTTTTGTTTGGTTTGAAATTCTTCTGTTCTTTACCCCTGTAGTCATTGTAGTTATGGCCAGTGATTATTGAGATTGAGATATTAGATTATTCATAGGTTTCTGTGGATTACTATTTTCCCTTAAACTTTTTGAAATTAATTATTTAATTGCTTAGCTGCTATGGTACTAGAATGGAAGTGACTACAGAAGTGATTTTCTCTGATTCTGCTTAAAATCTCAGGCTGGGTCTAGGTAGGCACCGAAGTTTTAGACACGTCACAAATTTGTTGTAGTTCATGAGTCACTCATTAAATTGCACAGCCTAATTTTATAACAGCAAAAGAACTGAGGCTCTTATAAATATTTAATCGAGAGCAGTGGAGCATCATCAGAAGTCATAGAAATATTTCTTTTAGTTGGCTTCTCAATATCTTGTAAGAACAGTTAGACTTCAGGTTTCCGGTATTGAAATTATATAATATCATATGAATATGAACTGCCTTTATTGTACAATGTCGACCATTTCTCTAGTGCAATAGAGAAAAATAACCAAGTCAAAAAGTGAAAAATGTGAGCAACATTATCTGTTGGTGGTGGCATTTAAAATTCTTTCACCTATTCTTTAGTGTTTAGGTATTTGTAGCTGTGGTTTCCCATGCTGACCTTTTAGCCCTTCCTTTTCCAATTCTGAGCAATCTGGATACTTTTTCCATGATACATATTGTTTTTCTGTGACTCTGCCCTCTCTTTTCTTCCTTGACTCTAGTATCAAGTTTTAATATTTGGAGGCGCTTCATTATTTTTGGCTTTAGTCTTGTGATTTTAGTCTGCAGTACACCATTCTACAGTTTCTGTTTACTTACTGCTTTATGGCTAAGGAGAACATTAGTGTCATATTTTCATTTTCTTTGCAAGATCTAGTGCCACAGTAGGCTGTTGGTCTTTTCTAAATCTCTAAATTTCCAAGATTAGGAAAAATGCTACTTTCGAATTTCCATCTTTGCATGCTCTATTTTTACCCTTGATCTCTGTAGGAACTGCTTAGTCATCCCAAGAAGTCTGTAACCCTCTCAAGGTTCTGGTTTGTAATGAATTTCCCCCTGAACTTCAAGCACCAAGCTATTATATTGAACACAACAGGTTTCTGCATCCTCTTCAGTTTCAGGTTCTTGAACTCATCATGCTAGGCAAACTTGCTAGAAAATTTCCAGTATTTTTAAAAGTTTGTTTTTCTGAAATTTTACCTGAATTTATTGATTCAAATTATAAACTAAGATTTCATATTACTTTGGTAAGATTTATCTCACTAAAAGTAAAACTAATATAGTATTTTGTTGCTATGTCTTCGCTATTTAACAAAGAAATACGTTTTGGGGTTTTTTGTCACTCCAAGGAATGTGATATCTGCTGATACTCTTGCATTAATTTTCTAGAATTAGGTTTAGGAACTTAAAATTACTTAATAGCCTACCATTTTTTTCTGTTTGTCTTCTAATTCTATAAACATTTCTAACCCAAGCCTCAGTTCTCTATAGCAAGCACTAACTTTTGGGAGATTTTTCCCATTTCTCATCAAAAAAGTACTATTTTTGTAAAAGCCTTTAACTCAAAGTGATCAATCATTTGCACAAAATATCCATTTGACTCTATTTTCATTTATGTCTTTTCATAAAGGTGGTACAGACATAGGTTTGTGTTATGCAGATCACAGATCTACTTCCTGTCTTGGTTGGCAAAGAACTATTTTTATATGCCAGCATCATTTATTTAGGATATTTTGCATGCATTTAGGACATTGACGTGCATTGTACTGTGATGTACAAGAGCATGAAATAGACTGCCCATTATATATCGAGAGCTTGGGCTAAAAATAAGGTTTAAACAAAATATTGCAAATTAAATTCTTCTTTCCCTATTTTAATTTTCTTCTTTATTTTTTTTTTAACTTAATTGAGGCTGTTTACTTCTACATTCATAAAAACTTGGTCTGAAATACTCACAAAGTCTTGGTTTTGCAATGGCCAGAGATCTCTGATTTTAGCTACTGAAAATAACATTAGTTAAACTCAGTATGATCTCATTAATCTACTCAGTCAGTCAAACCTGACACTGTACTCAGGTCTCTTTCTCCCTTTACTTTTGATTTCCTTTGCTAGAGCTTTGTTCTTTACATTTCCCTATCTGAAAGCATTGAGAAGGAAGGAACATTTGCTATATTTCCCCTCTTAAAGTAAAACAACTTAGCACTGTTGCTGTCACTGAAATTTTATGATTGACTTGTCTGAAGTAGGAGGGGCTGAGCACTGATATAATTTTCCTTTAAGATGCACGTTCTATGATACATTTATCTTGTGGGTCCTTGAGAACTCAGGTCTGTGCCTAAGGAGGGGTAAAATCTAATTATCCTGCAACCTAAACAATATTCTTAGCAGAACTGAAGAGTATAAAAGGAAATTTCATGTAGTTCATTACAGCTTTTTTAAACAAGCAAGATCTTAGCTGTAATGGAGAGTCATTTAAAATTCAACTGACAAAATCTACCACCACATAGTAATTTATAGGCATTCAGTACTTGTACAACTCAGTAAAGATACAGTAGAATATAGATTATAATCCACCGTGTATTCTAACAATCTGAGCAAAATATACATGAAATCCAAAGCGCCTGTAATGCATAGAGTGAAAACAAGGACCTAATAGAATAATTTTATATTATGCTAATAATGAAACAGGGACAAAACTGATCATATGATTAAAAAAATAGATGAGGTGGGAAATAATTTTTACCTGCTCGGTGTATAAACTAGTGGCAGAAGAATCATATCTTTTGTTTTTCATCTTTTTCAGTTTTCAGTTATTTTTCAATTTTCAAAACACAGAGCTCAAATCAGTTGAGTTTGTCAAAGATATTTTCGTATACTTAAACTTAATGGAGCTAACATGATAAATAAACATATTTGTCTCCTTCAAATGTTGTATTCTATGTATGTATGGCTGCATAGTAATTGACAATAAGTACCATATAGGCATATGTTCGAAGTAATTTGTCGATAACTCCATAGTTATTCCTGGATAGCTCCTGTATTTGAAAAGTAGTATGAAGTAAAAATATATTTTCCATTTGGGAATGGAGTAAGTTTGCTTTTCCTTTTTCTTTTTTAAAAAAAATATATATTTGGCAATAATTCCACCACCATTCATCTGGGATTGCCATAAATCACATATATGTTACCGTGGATGCACAATTACCAGCTTGCAAAAGACTGCTTTATAAATGAGAATACCAACCTCACCAATGAACCCAACAATCTAAAGCCTTTAATTCACTACATATTTGTCTAGTCCTTGTCAAATACATTCAAACAAAAAAAAAAAAAAAAAAAAAGAAAAAAAAAAAAAAGAAAAAAAAGAAAAAAAAAAAGAAAAAAGAAAAAAAAAGAAAAAAGAAAAGGAAAATAAGGAAAAGCTGCTCTGTACTGAAACTTGTGCCTCCTGCTTGCCTGCTGTGCCTGCAACCTCTAGTTTTTGCTTTTCACAATGCTCTTCCTTAGAACACTAAGGGATAGAGCCTATTTAAAGAATGAAACATCTTCTTTTGTTCTCCTTTTTTCAAAGAGGGGGAGAAGGGAATCTGAAGTAGGATAAAGGAAGAAGGAAGAATGAGGAGGCCAGATAAAAATAGGTGAAAAATTAAGTTAAGAAAGTCTGGGTGATGAAAAGTGGGAAAAATTGTGGTTAATCATTGTGCACCACTGGTTGTAAATTACCCACAAGCAGTTTAGAAAAAATCTGTTATCTTATGCAGGTGATGTCCAACCATCTCACGTGACAGGAGAGACTGACCTGTTGAAATAAGGAGCATTCTTTCAGACAAAATTGCAAATGACAAGCTAGTAGTCTCTATCCTTTCCATGAAAGATTTTTATTGGGCCACGAAACCAGAATCCTTGCTATACTATACCTTCACAGAGAGGAGGATGGAAGGGAATGGGGCAGGAAGGAGCTGAGGCTGACAACCAGATGAACAGGCTAGAAAGATGTGGGTGTGATGAAAGGAAAATTGCTGGCAGTCCGCTTGTCCCTGGGGCATTTGGACCACACAAACTCCTTCCCCAGTCCCTCACACCCACAGACACCCCTGGCCAAAGGGAGGCACATGTTGTGCAGGGCCCACACTGGGTGGCTTTGCTGTGAAGCAAGAAAGGTTACTTATGTTTTATAATGTCAGTACTGGTGACACTTAAATCTTTAGTGATTTTATTTATAAAGATTCAGAATAATAATTTGACATATTATCAGTGCTGACATAGTGCTCACAGCCAAAAGTTTTACAACTGGTAGCTTTTATATTGGGGTATGTTGAACTGATTTTTTGCTCATTGTCTCCCAAAAAAAGAAGGGAGTTGGTTATTCAGGTACCTGAAGGTGGGTTCCTGTACCATTTTAGTACATGGTATGCTTTTTTGTTACCAGCTGCCCCTCCAGAAGAAAAACAGGCCCTGTGCTTATCCCTGTCTGTCTCATCTATATTTCTCAGGTACCCCATGTCATATTAAAGGGGCTAGATCTCCAGCACCAAAATAGCTCCTTGTTACCTGTCTCCATGATAGCCCAAGATCATTTGTCAAATCCCTTACCAAGCAAATTGTGAATTTATTAAATGTTAATTTTGCTTTTTTCAAGAGTCAGTTTCTAGGAGTAAACCAAAATACATGGTGCTACAGTTCTTTCACAAACATATATATATATATACACATACACACACACACACTCAGGCACGCCCATTTCACCCTGAGGTGACATCCAGGATGGTTAGTTTACTGTGAAATAAAGGAGTCCAACATCATTTACAGGTCATGTAAGTATTAAGCTCAGCAGTTCCCTCCATTATGAAGTATGCTGGGCTAGATTTACTGCTCCAATGGGAGACCTCTGCATGCTCTGATGGTGTAAAATAATCTACTACAACTGGTTTATCAGCAGATAGGATGGAATGGGAGATACACAGCTTGCCCAGTACCAGGAACTGCAGGCTGCTTTTCCCACTTTTTTGTTGTAACATTCATTCATAACACTTGAGGTTTTTTGAATTAAACAAACCTTTTGTCTGTCTCCTCTGGGCGCTGTCTGTATGTCTCTGCCATATGGTACAGTGTGAGGCTGGAAGTGGACATCTGTCAACCTTGGCTTCCTTTCTCTGCTGGGTGAGTCCAAAATGATACAGAGCACGTATCCACAGATTTTTTGACTGTTTAGGGTGTGCTCTGATCCAGCTAAAGATTGGATTCTTCATGGATAAGATGAGCAACCTGGCTTACAATTTTCTTTTGCTGACAGTTTTCAGCTCTTAACGAGGTTTTTATTTGATGAAGAGTGTGATTTACTTTCTCAATAATGTCCTTTCCTGGTGACAAATGGAAACTTTCCTCTTCTAGTGCTGTATTTCCTGAATCTTTAGCTTCTTTATTTAAAAAAGCTGCTAAATTTCCTTCAAGACATTCATCAATGAAATAATTCAACAGGACGTTGTCATGTAAACACTTCCTTACAAAGATTTCATAATTTCATCATTCAGAAAGTCACATTCTAATCTGGGTGTTTGCTGCACAGAAGAAATAAAAATATCCATTTTTTTTTTCTTTATTCTTGGAGGTTCTGACTTAAAGTTGTCACCTATTCCAAGTCATAATGCTTAGCTGAGTCCAACAAGTTTCAAGGCATTATCAGAGAAGAAAATTTCATGAAATTACTAGTTGGTGATAAGCAACAGACAAAAACATATCTATAGGCAATACATACTCATTTATATTGGGAAATGAGAAATATCCTTCAGATGGTCCTTCCAATCTCATTACATTTGTTCAGCTCAAAAACTGCAATGAGACAATTTACTGTGGAATCAGCCTCATGCTCTGTAGATCATAGGATTTTAGTTTCTGAAGCTTAGCAATGCTAATGCAACATTTTTCATTTCCTTAGTGAGCTTTCAATGAACCCAGTTCAACAAATCACTCCAGTACAAGCTTCATTCTGATCAGACCCAAGGAACATGTTTTTTTGCCTATGTGGTAGGGCTGTGTGGAGAATAAGACCATGCTTCTATGCTTTGCTATATGAGAGTCCAAATACATTTAGCTGGTCTCCATTTCTGGTCACCTAGCAAAGCTGTTTTTCCTTTGGGAGCTAGACAAACATGGTTTGTGCTCAGTGCTCGACAGAAGTTTTAAAAATGCTAATCCTGCTCAGAGATGTTATGTGCTCCCTGGGAAGTTTTAACCTGAGATGTACTATACAGCAGTTCATCTTTCATCTTCAGCCCTTCCCTATCCCATTGTAATTCTGCAGACTCACTAAAGCCTGACACAGCTGCAAGTTGGTTTTGAGACTTCTGTGGCTTTGCAAAGAATGAAACATAAATGGAGAGGCTGTTGCTTCCCTTCCACATACCCCCCTTCAAGTTGTATCAACTCCAGTCTTACTTTGCCAAAAAAAAAAAAAAAAAAAAAAAAAAAAAAAAAAAAAAAAAAAAAGAGGAAGAAAAGAGGAAGAACTTCATCCTCTGATTGTAAAATAAAATTAATAAAGCATTGGTGAAACAACTTGAAAACATGCAGTTTTTAAAAGGCCTTTCCTTCCATTAGGCAACATGCCTGCCATTTAGAATATGTTTTTCATGAAGCACATAAAGATAAGCAGTCCACAGCACGACTGAAGACCCTCCTGCTCATCTTTGCATCTGGTGTTTGTAAGAATACTGCACAAAAAAGGATAGCTGGCAATGGAAGGTTTGGTTCAAACCTGAAGGGCTGTTAAAGAAAATGTTTGACTTAAAAAAATGTATTTTTGTAAGAAACCCCAGCAGTATTAACATATGAATCAAACATTGAAAGAGGAAAACTCCTTAACATGGTAGCATTCAGAAATCCTATTTCAGAAATAACGGTTAAAGAACAAACCAATTTTCCTCTTCCGTTTGCTAACCATTTAGGTTGTGATTTGCATAATTTCCCCAATACTTCTTTGAATGCTTTTGTTTGCTATTTAAACACTCAGTATTATAATTTTAAGGTGGACAAGTTTTCTACACCTTTGCCTAAATTTGTGTTTCTATTTCTAGTGTGGACACCTAATTTTTTAAAAATTATTATTATTCTTTTCTTGTAATGTTACTTGAATAAAATGAAAATTTACTTTTCCAGAGAGAGTTAAGATACACAAATGAAATCAATACTTGAAGGTATTCCTAAGAAAATAATAATTTACTTAATGTTCATAAAGAATGAACATGGTGTGATCTAAAAGGCATTAAAGTTATCACAATAAAGATTCTCCAAAGAACAGTAATAATGGGAATTAGACAGTTATGTCTTCCTGCCCTTCAATACAAGCTGCAGTTTTGTAGTTTACATTTAAGATATATAAAATGTAGGTTTAAAAAGCATTATCCCAGAAACATAAAGGAAAATCTTATATTCCAGAGATCTTTGCTAATTTTAAAGGTTTAGAATCTTTTCCATTGCCTAGAACTTTTCCTGAAAACCTATGCTCCTGATCTCTGCTAAAATCATATAATACATTATCCATACTTAATTATTTTATGCTTATCATGTTACAGGGATGTAATTAGTGCTGTTCATTAGCCTCATTTCTTGTGATTATAAATCTGAAATTAATTCTATTTTATTAATTTTGGACATGTACAATGCAATTGTGGTCCTGCACATTACTTTTAATCTGTTACTGTAATTCTTTTGAGACATTACCCTTATTTGTTCTGCATGCAGATATAAGAAGGAGAAGGAATTTTTTAGTTGAGAAAAAATGGAGATGAAAAGGATATGTGATGGAAGTGTTAATGCCCAAGAACACACAGACACTTTGTCCCGGAACAGTGGTGCTGTCATGTTCAACAAAAATTTTATTACGTAGCTAATTATGTTACAATAAGGTTTTCTAAACAGTCTTGTGGGGTGGCCATCTGATTTAAGACTTCTTCCATCAGAGATTCTCCTACTTCCTTATGCCAATCTGAAAGTCCACAATGTTTCTAGGTTAGAAATCCTACAAGTGAATTCTAAATTGAATCAATAATCTCATGGAAGAATAGGAATGTAAAAACAATAAAAGGCTTAAAGACCAAAACTGATAATGTTAGAAGTAGTATTTAAGAGTATTACATTTGCATTTGAATGAGTAATCAATAGCATGCATTATTTCACTTGATTTTTAAAAAATCTAATGGGCCTGATTGTTTATTTGCCTCCAGAAGCAAAACAACACTCCTGCTTTTCCAGCCGAGAGAAGAAAAAGCAATTTCCCATACCATGCATTTAAAGACATGGAAATACAGGAAAGAAAAAGAAGGCATGTGGTTACTTTGGAGTAACAGACAAAAAAAGTCATAGACAAAGGATAGTAGGAGGTCTACTCTTATAAAAAAAGCAAAACAGCAGTAAAAACACATAAAAGTATCTCAGCTTCTATTAGCTAGAAAGAAACCTAAATTAGAAGAAAAAAAAATTTGCTGTTTTTCTTAATAGCATTGCAAATGCCAGGCTTTGAGGATTTCTGAGTTACCAGATGATTTTATATGTGTTCAAAATTTTGCATTGAACTCTTCATTTTTTGTGGACCTAATTTTTTCAGCTGTAAAAATGTGAGGATCTACCTCAGTGGGAATACTATTTGCCATTCTGCAGGGGGATAAGGCACCTTTCGTTCTGTCTGTTTATCTCCCTTCTTTCTTTTTATTGTTTTGTAAGGAAAATGTGTTTTGTCACATTCATGAATTGCAGATCAGTTTCTCATGAACTGGCAGGACTGATAGCAGTAGTTCCTCTTCTCAGCAGTCTATAATTCCACTTCTTTCTCATTATTTGTCTTTTATGTTTCTCCCTTATCTATTACTTTCTCTTTCATTTATGGGCAAAGCTGCCTGGAATACTAGACGGCAATTACATTCTGCAGTTGATTTCTGTAAATTGGTCAACTTTTCAAGCACTTATAAGCAAAATTATTTTTTTTGCTGAGAGAGCATCAACTTAGGGAGGAAGAAACCCGTATGTTATTTACATGGTAGAATATACAGGCTCAAGATTAGAATGTCCCAATATTATTTACATTTGTAAAATATTGTTATTCATCTTTACTATTTAAAAGTATTTCTAACAGTCTTATTTTTTCAAAGCATAATTTTATAGCTACTGCTTTTTTCACTTAATCTAGTTGTCCTCTTCTTGTTTATTCTGCATTTAACTATCTTATTTTTCTTCATTTTGCACTGCAATAAAATATGAAAAACAGATTTCTAAAAATGCTCAATCTTGGTTAGTAATAGGTAAATCTGAAAGAGGTTGTACAAAAGTAAGTTTATTGGGAAATCTCATTATTTAAAAAGCTACTGTGTGTTTCATCTTAAAGAACTAAAGAGTTCTTTCTTCACTGTACTCGTCACTTTATGGATCATGAAATAATAGACCATGGAATGTTTTTGCAAAGGATCTCTATGGATCATCTAGTCCTGATATTCTGCCATGGGCCAGGACATCTTCTGACAGATGAGATTTCTCAAAGCTTCCATGCAACCTGACCTTGAACACTTCCAGAAATGGAACATACACAACTCTTCCAGTCTTTGATCACATTGTAAAGAACATCTTACTTATGTCCTCTTTCAACTTAAAAAACCATTACCCTGTCCAATTAGTGCAGATCCTCATAAAAAGTGTTCCTCCATCTTTCTTATAAGCCCCATTTTGCATACAGAAAGGCTACAATGAGATCTTCCATGAGTCTTCCCTTCTCCAGGCTGAGCAACTCCAGCTCCAACTCTCTCAGCCTCACTTCGTAGGAGAGGTGCTCCAGATCCTCTGGATGCAATCTAACACATCCATGTCTTTGCTGAACCCCAGACCCAGACTCAGCACTCCAAGTGGGGTCTCATGAGAGCAGAGGGTTGGAATCCCATCCCTCACTCTGCTGCTCTAGCTGCTTTGGATGCAGCCCTGGTTATGGCTGGCTTTCTGGGCTTCCAGTGCATGTTGCCGGCTCATATACAATCATTTTTCTGAAGTTCTTCACTGAGGGGCTGCTCTCTATCCATTCTCCACCCAGCCTGTATTTGTGCTTAGGATTGTCCTGACACAGGTGCGGGATCTTGCCTAGGAATTGTAGGACTTCAGGAGGTTTATGTACGCTCATTTCTCAAGCCTGTCAAGGTCCCTCTGGTTGGCATCTCTTCCCTAAAGCACATCAGCAGATAACACCAAGCTCCTCACCACTGAGCTCAGTGTCATCTGCAAACTTGGTGAAAGTGTACCCAAACCCACTGTCTATGTAATTGATGGATATAATAAATAGTATTGATTCCAGTATGGACCATTGAAGGACACCACTCATTACTAGTTTCCACTTGTCTATGGAGCTGGTAACTGTGACTGGATTTCAGACGTAGTCATCCGGCAAAGTCCTTATCCATCTAAAAGTGCATTCATCAAAACCATATCTTTCCAATTCATCAAGAAGAGTATTGGGGGGGGGGGAGGGGGGGGGAGGGGGGGGGGGAGGACTTGTCAAAGGCCTTACAGAAGTCCAGACTGATGACACCTGTAGTTCTTCCTTTGTCCACTGGTGCAGTCACTCCATCATAAGAGGCCACTATCTTAGTCAGCTAACTGCCTCAAGACCCTGAGATGCATGTCACCAGGTCACATGGACTTATGTACATTCAGGTTTCTCAGGTGGTCTTGAAACTGAACTTCTAGAGCCAGACAGACTGCCCTCTCAGTGCCTGTCTTGAGGTTTAGGAATTTGAAAGATGTGGGAAGAGAGATTAAAACTGAAAATTGAGGCGGAAAAACATTTAAGTACCTCAAGTGTTCTTCACGTTGCCATCGGTTCTCCTGTCTTATTTATCAGGACAGGTACTTTTCCTTTAAACTTCCTTTTCATGTCAACGTACATATAGATATCTTTATTATTCTTTGCATTCCTTGCTTAATTCAGCTCTAACTGAACCATATCTTTCCTGATGGCATCCCTACATATCTAGGCAACTTGCTATATTGTAATCAAGAAGCCTGTCCTTGGTTCCACTGCTTGTGCATTTCCTTCTTATACTTAATTTGATCAGGAGGTCCTTGCTCAGCCGTGCTTATCTCCTGCCTTCTATGCCTGACTTCTTAAAGAGGGAAATCGAAAATTCTTGCTCTGTGAGAAAAATATTCTCTAAGCTCTGTTCAATCCTTTATCCCTGAAGGCCACATCCACTAACTCCTTAAATAGCCAAAAGTGTGCTGACACCACTCCTGACCTCTCTAATTAGTCCAGCTATATTCAGATATGCTTGTTACTCACAATACCTAAAACAATCATGAGACCTTACAAGAAAATATGCTTCTAGAAGCTCTGAACATCTTAAATAATAACATATATGCAGAAGATTTTGCTAGTAACGGTAGTCAACTAAACTAACAGTATATACATGTTAAAAGAATTAATATTTGACATTGAAATTTTAAATTAACAAAAGTTATAGTGTACCCTTTATTTTTAAGGTCGTCAAGCAGCAATATTTTCCTTTAATATCTGAGATCCATCAAGATGTTCTCCAATATTTACTAATTTATTTGGAGAAAATGAAATTAGTTGACTCAAAATGAACGATATTACAGCTCTACAGTTTAAACTCCTTATTTAAAATTTCCTGAATTTTCCCTAGATCAGGTATTTTTTTCATGGTGACTACTGGATTTGACAGTCTGAAGTGAAGAACTATCGTTCATGACACTGACAGACTCATCAAACTGAAAGACATTTTAAAAGTAGGCTAATTATTTTGGGATGATGGCCTCTACTATTTTTGCATTATGTTTCAGAAAATTTTTCCAAATTAGATATTGGTAGTTTAATTCAAGTTTTGCAAAACTATAACTGATGTATTTTTCAGTGAAGAAAAAGACAGAGAAATGAAGAGATAACTGATAAAATTATTATTTTCATTTTATTTATGGCATATATTTATTTTGTCATCTTAAATCAACTTCTCAAGTGTCACCTTTGATAATTATAAATTTTATAAAGGCTGCAAGCAAAATTACACAAATTGATAAGACCAATGAAAAGTTGAAGTACTAACATTTTATCACATTAAATGCAAGACAACCAGCCATTTTTTTAAGGTTGCAATGCCTTAGAACTCTGCAATAGAAGCCTGATAAGGTACCTGGAGTACTGATATGATGGCCAGATACTGTTAGGGTCCCAAAAACCTTCATGAGATGCAATTAATAACATCATCAATTATAGTGAAATTGTCAAAAACTCAAGACTGGATTCACTGGCCTTGCTAACTTTTCTTAAAGTTATTTTAAATTACTTTCTTTTTTTCTTAATGAATGATTCAGTTTTTTGATTTGTTTACTATTTTTTCCTCCGGAACTACAGAAATGATTCCTTCACATATGGTTAGACTCAATGACCCTAAAGGTCCTTTCCAACCTAAATGATTCTATGATTCTACAAATCTTACTGGTTTTAATGCTTATCATTTTGAAGTAAGTGAAAGTACTGTGTATCTCTGCTACAGATGGGGAACCCATGTATTCTTACACTTAAAAAAACAGAATGAGGAGTTAATTAAGGTTTGCCTGAATTTTTTCTGCATCTCTGAAGCGGGAGAGGTAAGTTTAGAAAAGAAACTAGAGAACCAAAAAAATCATTATAATACAGCTACTTTGCTACCTGAAACAGGGAAAACACCTGCAACCAAACACATGCGTAATGCAGACAAAATTGAAAGGATATAAAAAATAGAAAATGCACAATTTCTCAGTATAAGAAAAGAATCTATTCTTCTATCAGTTCCAGGAAAACAAAGCAATAGACAGAAAAATACGCATGAACAAACAGTTTCTACCAAGTCATATTGACCAAGGTGCCTCGGGGAAGAATATGTAGAAAAGTTTCTCCGGTTTATCTTTGGGAGATTTTTGCTTTAGCTTGTATTCATGACATTATGATATGTATTAGGTTCTCTAACTCTTGGCCTGGCTTAAGAAAACAGTTGTAATGTATTTATTTTAAGATATCATTAAAAGTTGCAGTAGCTTAATGGTAATTAGACACATTATTTCTGGATCTTTACATTTGAAACAGATATCAAATGGTTTGTCTGCTTGTAAAATAAAATTAAATCATGACATTACATCAGAAGTTTTCAAAGATGGATTTTATTTAATAGAACATAAATCAGATATTTCGTTCTCTTACATTCTGTCTGAAACCTGAAAATCAAGGGAATAATACCCACAGATTTAAAGATTAAATTTGTAAATACTAATTTTGAGCTGAAACAGTATTCAGGAGAGTTCTCTAAGGCTACTATATTGCTTGTGAAATGAGTCGATAACTTTAATTTTATATTTACCTTCTGTAAATTTCATTTATAAAAATACTAATTGAAGCCCACTAAAGGTAATAAAGTGGACTTCTGCTTTCTCCTTTACATTCACCCACCATTCTGTCACCTAGTCAGTCACTACTAGGAGATGCTTTTGCATTTTTCACAGCCACTGGTCATAAATATTGTACCAAATAACTTATTAACTTTGACAGATTTTTCCACCTCACTGCTCAGCATCTTTTCAAGATCATTAAAGACTAAATTAAGAATTATGGAGTCAAGTGCAAATCACTAAGGAATACTTCTGATATTCTTCCTCTCCTGTAAAATCTAACTATTTTTGCCACTTGTTTTCTACCTCTTAATAAGGAATTTATTTATTCATTTTAGTATCTTCTCCACAGTCATATTCATCTTTTAAGAGTCTTTGTTAGAAGACCTTGTTCAGCACCTTTTCAAGGTCAAAGGTGCACTTCATCAGCCTTCTTGCACTAGTCTGGAGGTGTGTTGGTTACTTCAAAGAACTGTATATTTGTGAAAACCATTGTTAATTTGCAAAATTCATATTGCTCTTCCCTAATTATTCATATTTATGAACAATTATTGTTCATATTTATTCAGATGCACATTAAGTTCATTTTTCAGGCAATTTCAACTAATTAACATGTTGGATGCACTGAGTTACTGGTCAGTCCTCGTGTTCCCCTGCAGCTTTCTGAAATAATTGATGTCATATGTGTCAGTCCTCTGCCTTCATCCTGTATTTAAGACAGAGGTTTGAGATTTTTGTGTTTCATCTTTAAGTTTCCCTAGAGCATAAAGAGAAATATCAATCAGACTTGCAGATTTTTTATTCTTAATTCTATTACTTCAGTAACTTCTGCTGACAGTTGAGAGTATCCTTTAAAGAGTATATAGCTAAAAAACATAGTTCAGCTCAGAAATCTCCCTGAACTTATCCAAGTTAAGCAGGGATATAAACAGGTAATTTTTCTTCTCTGTTGTGGCCTCCTTTCCTCTGCATGCCCTTTTCGTGCTTTGATTCATTTCTGTGTGCTACAGATTCCCTAGAAATCTTCGCCTTCATCCATTTTTCATATAAAATTACCCTTAAACCTGAGGTTTCCTTTTGTTGAGAAAAAATTGGTTTGGCTTTTTTTTGGAGGGGTGGGGGCTGGGGGAGGCTATGGTTGTTTTTGGTTTGGGGGTGTTTTGTTTGGTTGGGTTTTTTTGTAGTTATCCATGTTGATTCTTCTCCTTTTTAATAATAAAGCATCTACAAAAACCTAGTAAAACAAAACAGAAACAAATAATCCTGGAATGAAGGGGGAGTTTTACAGGAAAAGTTCCCAATGGTTTCCATTGTATCAAAACTATTTGTACTTACTAATTAAGTCCCTGCAAAACTTGCAGCTGCCACACTTCCCTTACCTTTTCTATACAGTGCACAAGTACAGAAATATAATTGACAGCATCTCTTATCTTTCCCTTGAAGAGTTAATAAATTAATTGCTGCTGCAGAGCAAACACTTCTCTTTTTTACTCTTCCAGCTGTGTTTTTCTTCATTCCCTGGTTTTAGATGAATAATCTTTCAGCTGAAGTTTCTGTGAAATTTCCAGGGAATTTACAATTCCCAAGACATAGCTGTAAGAACAATTATCAGCTATACTATTACAATTTTTTTTCTCACTAACTTTAAAGATAGGGCATTTTTTGTTTGTTATTGGGGTTTTTCGGGGGGGGGGATTGATTTGCAATTTTTTGTTTGTTTGTTTGTGTGGGGGTTTATGTTTGTTTCTTTTTTGTTGGTTTTTTGTTTGTTTGTTTGGGAGTTTTTCTTTTAGTTTGGATTTTTTCGTTTTCTTGGTGCGTGTGGCCTTCACTGCTTGTTGCTGATTGCTTCAGGGCCCAGAGAGAGTCAAGCTACTTTGTGCTAGATGAACTCCTTAGCAATTTCTTCACTCTTAAAGAAAATTATGACAAAGACAGAGTGCTGCACTGACAGGCACAGCCTCTCTGGAGTTTTATGAAGCCATAGAGGCCCACTGGAGAGATTCAAACTCTTTTAACAAATGGTTAAAACCACATATATATATAAATTCATGTCATCCCCATAGGCGTTTCATGCAGACAATGCTTATTATTATTTCTTGATATTTGTTCACAAGGCCAGCTGCTTTTGTAGGGGAAAAACACCAAAGATTTTGA
This sequence comes from Chamaea fasciata, assembly GCF_029207755.1. Lineage (NCBI taxonomy): Eukaryota > Metazoa > Chordata > Aves > Passeriformes > Sylviidae > Chamaea > Chamaea fasciata. Next base: position 73,469,418 of record NW_027094086.1, read on the forward strand.
TAGGAGTGGCTATAAAAAATAGAAATTTACTAAAGAAGAAAGAAAGATTTTTTTTTCCCCTTCGAATTGTATTTCATTTTTCCTTCCCTCTACTTTTGAAATACTGATACTGGCCACCTGGCAGGAAACCCCAGAGAAGACGGCATCAGCCTTCAGATGGCATTCAGTAATGCCAGTGACCCAAAATGTCAGCTGTGCTATTCTGGTTCTTATGCTGTCCTGGAGGGAATCTGAATCAGATGGATATGAGAACAGAGCCACACCACTCAGTGACACACAGTTAAATTTATGTAATAAAGTAAAAAAGGTGAGTAATAACTTCTATTCTAAGATTTCTGTTCCTCAGCACTCAACTACTTCTCACATAATTGAGGCCCTGCAGTGCAGGTCTGACAAGCACCAGAGATCTGGGGCAGCATGACACCAGTCTAATCTCTCAACATGTGTCGGGTGGCCTGACCCTTGACACAGAGGTTACACCTTGGACTCAGTCTTCACAGTGTCTGTGTTAGAGTTCTCCTTGTCTCCCCAGAATTGTCTTCAGCATCTAGTGCTTTCTAAAATAGATTTGATAAGCTGCTAGTAATGTAGCCCAAACAAATTTCCTTGAGTTTCCATATATTGAAGGCCTTTTAACATATTCTGTCTTGATTTCTATTACACTCAAGTCTCTTGTCCCCCAAAATGTTAAAAGGGTGTGAATTTGGCATGAGCAATCGAAAGTTTATCCGGCCTTTTTTATTTTCTAGTGTCTATAGTGGATTGATACAGTCAGTCAGGGCTGTGAAGATATAAACAAGATCTCATTTACTTGAGCAGTGCTTTCAGGTAAGCTTTATCCCATAAGACAGATTCTGTGAAACAATTCTTGCTGGCTTTGAAGTGAGGAAGGACTTTTCTTCCCAGTCAGACTGACTGAGACTTTGGCCTTTTTTTTTATGTTCCTCTGTGGTATTGAGCAGTAGCTGTTGCCTAAGCCTGTCAATGAAAGCCTGTGTTTCTTTAAATGATTTCTGCTGGAGCATAAGCCAAGGGTGTACTTTTCCTTTCTCTCCTCCTAACAGGACCTCTGGAAACCTCTTTTGTTTGTGGCATGATAGTCTGCACTCTTGAAACTAGGGGAAGAACTGGGGTCTTTTCACATTTTTGAAAAATAGAGAGCTTAAAGAATCCCAAAGAGCCAAAGGAAATGGTGCAGAAAGTTGCTAGAACCCTGGGGCATGAAATTTGGCTTATTTTTCGGGAAAACATATTAATCCCTTGGTACTCTTATTTGCTTACCCAAGTAGAAATAATTAATTGGAAAATAAATGGCTTTTGCAGAGATGACAACTCCTCCTGATGGTAAAATATGGCTAATAACCCTGGTAAAAATCAATATGGGCAAGCTATTAAACCCCAAACTATATTTCTTATTTTAATATATTTTTTATTATTATTGAAGCCTTCTCCCTTGACCATACTGTCACTTAAAATATCACTGTAATGCAGGAAAAAATATGGTTTTTCTATACTATTGATTGTGCTCTGCATGAGTATAAATGGTGTCACCAGATGGAAGGCAGATCAATAGGTCAGAACTTACTGATGATATAAAAGTTCTTCCAGGTCTCAAGATAAATACATCAATTCTTTCAAATATGGTTATAAAAAAATGCCCATTTTCTTTTTACAAGTTGTCTTTAAGAACTAGAAAACAGTTACTTACCTTGCAGTCTATTCTGCTATGGCAGTTTTATTGTCTTCTTTCTGGTATGTGATGCAAAGGGTATATATTTTCAGCAAGGAATAGTTGAAGATATGAAAACACTAAGCTCTGAATAGCCCTTCATCAAAAAGAAAATCTCACATCCAAGGTCTTTTAAGGGAAAGAAAACACTGAGGTGCTGTTGGAGCAAATGGATGCAGACAAGTAAGAGATGAAATAGATATTTAAAAAAAGACATATAACCCTTCTACCCAGTCCAGTAGTAAAAATTGTCTCTACCTCAAGTTTGGCATCTTGACTCTTATTCGCACTTACTAGCAAAATCATCCCAAGACTCTAGATGAATAGCATTAGATGCAGGAATGCATATCATAACTCTCTAATCCAGAAAGCCATAGTAATGATGAATATGAAGGACTGGCTTTAGACATAAGGTCAGATCACCTATAAAGCATTATTTTTAGATTTTGCCCAGAAAGAATCATTATGGTACAATAAACCTTCTCCAGTGATTTAAAAACCTCTTTGTTCAGTATTCCAACTTTCTGTTTGTTATGAGAGAGACTAGACCAGCACAAGGTGACAAAGGCAGAAGGTTTGAATCTCACATTATTCTAGGGGTCTGTTGCCATATACAAGGCTATTCATCAGCAAATAAAAAAAAAATCTTTTGAGCTAATGGACGTGCATCAGTAATAAAGAGATGAAAAATAATTTACAAAAATGTAAGAATATTTAGGGATAATAAGTAAGAATAGCCAACGTCATTTTAACTAAATTAACAGCTTGATTAACAAACTTATTTCTTTTTTTTTTCACCACTGCTGTCCTCCCAGCTCAGCTGTTCTCTGCTTGACAATTGCAAGAGAAGAGAAAACAGGTCAAAAAACTCAAGCATGGATGACTTCTGTTGATGGGAATAGATGTCTTACCATAAGAGTAAAGAAGAAGATTAGAGCCCTCTTCTAGCATATGGCTATGCTACTGGAAAATATGAGACACAGAACTCAAAAATCATTACTCAGTATTTAATTAAAAATGTTAATTTAATGTTAAAATGTGGTGATGTTGGCCCAAATTGTACCTGGATTGTAATTTCAATGCCAGCAATGGACTTGTCATAACCTCAGCTTTGCTTCAAACTTCCAGCAGGTTCATCATGTCCTTGACAAAAACAAACACTAGGCCAATCCATATTTGCTTGAGTTGTCACAGACCTTTCTTTAAAAACAGTGAATAATCTAATCAGACCAAGTATTTGTAAGTTTCCAGGAAGGTAGCTTGCTTTTGTTGAGTTCTGTGTACATTATAACCTTGATAATTTCATTAGAAAGGGTTATTTTTATGGGCAAATATTCTTCTGCCTTCAGATAAATGCCTATCTGTTTACTGAAAATAACAATTGGAATGCATCAAAGATGAATTTTAAAATTTGAAGTGGCTGAAGTAAACCACTTAATGATCTGAATAAATATTCATTTGAGGAGCACAGTTTACTTTAATAGCTTTTTGTGTTCCACTAAATGGCCAAAAGGACCTCAGCTTTTTCTGATGTACTTCAGAATCAATTATTCACTTGATTCTCAAAAAGTGGCATCATAAAATAATTGCAAGTGACTTGTAAGTTAAGAGCAACAAGGCTGGTGAACTGTCTAGAGAACAAGCCCTGTGTGAGTGGCAGAGAGAACAGGTGTTTAGCCTGGAGAAAAGAAGGCTAAGAGGGGACCATTTTGCTCTCTTCAACTACTTGAAAGGTAGGCGTCAGTCTCCTTTCCCAGTTGACACGTGACCATACAAAAGAAAACAGCCTTAGGTTGTATCAGAGAAGGTTTAATCTGGACATTAGAAAAAAAATTCTCCACCAAAAGAGCTGTCAAGCATTGGAACAGGCTGCCCACAGAAGTGGTGGAGTCACTATCCCTGGACGTATTTAAAATACATGTAGAGGTGGTGCTTGGGGAAACGGTTTAGTCGTGGCCTTGGCAGTGCTGGGTTAACAGTTGTACTCAATGACCTTAAAGGTGTTTTCCAACCTAAATGATTCTAAAGGATTCAGGTCTCTTGGATTGAACTACCCAGCTTATGTATCACTCATCATGCTTCCAGCTGAATTAATAGGTTTTGTTTACAGACCTCAGTGGAGACAACTCTAAATAAATATTCAGATTTTTGTTTTGTCTTGCTTTTTGTTTCTTCCAGCTACAGTCATTTGGTAGCACATATTCAACAATAAAAATTGTTAAACACCATTGTGAATGAGTGGCATGCAGCAATTTTACAGGTAGTCAGACAAGAATAACAGTTATAACCATTATATACCTTCAAACAGCCTTAGAATTATAGTACTGTAATTATGGAAGCTTTCTTAGCAATTCCAGAAGTCTATGGAGTGTTATAATAAAGGGAGTTTATTTTTATCCTGGTTTCCTAAAAAGAAAAGTTTTATGCAATCATGTTGTTTGTCCCCATTTATCTGTCTGTCAGTCTGTCAATCTACCCAACAACTTTCAAACAAGGTATCCAATTTCAAATTTGAAAGCATAGCTGAGGACTTAAAGCTTTTAAGTTACCACAAGCTTCATGAAAATAAACTATTGTACAGAACTGGAAGTTTCATATTAGTGGTCCCTTGAATAAAAGTCTCAGTACAAAAAGTCTGTCTGACAACTGGCCTGTTAGCATCTTCATTCGAATCCTCTGTAATGCCTGTTACTGCACTTGCTGGCCACATCAACTTATTTCAGTGAGGTAAAGAGAATACAGAGCCATAGCAAGCAATGAAAATTCCCCCTTTCAAAAAAAAAAAAAATCCAAACCCAAAAAAACCCAAAAACCCACAAAACACCCCCCCAAAAAATGCCAAACAAAAATATAAAACAAAACAAACTATATATATAAATTAAAGGAAATGATCTGCTTCCCTGCTTTTGTCCTTCTTGATTCTAACAAACAATTTCCATCAGTCAATGGTTCTAGCATGTCATTTATATCAGCATTTTCCCTATTTTAAAATAAATTAGCTTTTTTTTCCCCCAGTGCTGAAACCCGATCAACAACTATAACTCATGGAATTATCAATTCATTTGGTACAGGTTAATTTCAATGCAATTACGGTACAATAGGGACTGTTGTGATCTGAGGTCATCATAGAAATAGAGGAGTTAAGAAATCAGAGAAATGGTTGGGAGACAATTATAAATGATCTATAATGCTAAACAGTCTGGTAATTTTGTTGACAGTGTGAAATAATCCAGAAAGAGGAATCTAGAAAAACTGGCACAATAAAAGCACTTTTTGACATTTTGTTTTGAAGTGTCAGTGTACGAACATTGCTACTCTAAAATTCTCTGTAGGATTTAACTGCAGAAGTACTCACCAAGCGTATAAGCATCAAATTGTCTTCCCCTTTCAACTTCAAACTTTCTCCTGGTGTTATTCTGTGGCAATGAGTTCTTTCAGTGAATGACACACAGTAGTACGAGACTAACTACCCTTTTTTGTCTCTTAAAAGAAAAGGCAAAGGGATTTACTGTTTTCTGCCATGTTTTTCTCTCTGGAATTCATTGGGGGTTTTATACCAAAAAGTATTTTTATTCTTCTCTAAGATAAACTTAGATATCTCATATAAACTTCTTTTTGGCTTTTTCACTGCTTCTGCTGATTCACATTGGCTCTTACTAAGCCTGCTCCGTATATGTTGTTTCCCTTTCTAATTAAGCTGACCAAAACTGAACACTGTACTGTGCTGAGCTGAGCTGTGTAACTGGTACCCATTTCCTTTCCCTAAATAGCTGTGTCTGAGTGATTGTAGGTACCCCACAGCGTTCACAAGCAGTTCATCTTAACCCTTGCATTGCTTTGTGCTTGCTAACCCTATTTTCACATGGACAGTACAGCACAATATCTTGTGGTTACATAGCTGCCCTCAAAACCTTTAGAATGTATTCTGCTGCTGCAGGCCCAAACTTTTTTTAATCATGTGAGAACATTTTTTTTTTTTTTCTGATTATACTCTGTTCTAAGTCATTAATTACTGCATTGTGCTCTCCTAGTGGTGGCTTGGAAATGTGTGCCTTTCCACATACAGAAGGTACTAAAAATGTTAAACATTTCGGTTTTTTCCACACTGGAATTTGTGGACATACTTATTTCATAATTAGGGCTAATTAGGTAAATTAGTTATCACAAAATCGCATTAAATCAACTTTACGCTTAAGGGCAAGGCTGATAGCTGTGAGGTGAAACAACTCTGCATCTGTATCAAGGCCTTCACAGAAACAGAGAAAGTTAAGGCTTTGGAATGGACCTTAAAGATCATCAAATTCTGACCCCCCTGACATGGGGAGGGACACCTCCTAGTAAACCAGGTGGTTTGAGGCCTTATCCAGCCTGGCTTTGAACACTGCCAGGGATGGAGCATCCACAGCCTTCATGGGTAACCTGTTCCAATGTCTCACCACTCTCACAATAAAGAATTTCTTCCTAATATCTAACCCAAATTTCCCCTTTCAGTTTGTACCCATTCTCCCTCGTCCTATCACTTAAGTTCCTGAAGAAGAGTCCTTCTCCAGCTTCCCTGGAGGCTCTCTTCTGATAGTGGAATGTTGCTATGAGATCTCTACACAATCTCCTCTTCTCCAGGTTGAACAGCCACAACTTTCTCAAACTAGCAAAGATGCTCTAAATCCACTTACTGACTTCATGGCCTTCCCCTGGACTTGCTCCAACAGTTCCATGTCCTTCTTATGTTGGGAACACCAGAACTGGATGCAGTATTAGAGGTGGGGTGTCACAGAGTGGAGTAGAGGGGAAGAATCACCTCCCTTGACCTGCAGCCAATCCTCTTTGGAGGCAGCCGAGGATTCCATTGGCTTTCTGGGCTGTGAGCACACACTGCCAGCTTAGGTTGAGTTTTTCATCAACTGTCATCCCTAAGACCTTCTCCACACGGCTGCTCCCAGTCATTTCTCCTTCCAGCCTGCAGATATTCCTGGGATTGCCATGACCCTGGTGTAGGATCTTGCATTTGGTTCTGTTTTTTGCTTTCACTGCCATTGCAAGGCTCCGGAAGTTTTGTTTCTATCCTGCAATGAGGCATGGCAGGCAGAAGAAGCTACCCCAGCACTTTGCTCACAGCACGTACCAAGAGTCATAGCTCTTGTCTCTGTAGCCTTTACTCCTGTTCAGATGCACCTTGATGGGAGCAGTGGAATTACTCTGAAGATCCTGTTCCTGCATGCCTGGACTCATGACCTTGTAATTTGCTTTGAAGTAGAAGGGTGGGGTGTGAGCTCTTCTTTCTCCTACTGTGCTTAATCACAATTCAATTATTTGAGTTTATATTGATAAAACTTGAGCTAAGTTTCCATAGCAACCATAATGATCAGAACATTGTAATGTGGTATACAAACATTGTTCGTTTTAGAAACTTAAAATGAGATGAAGCCAAGTAAAGAGCATGGAATCAGTGGCTTACATTCACTAATTTAGAATTGGATACATCTTCCTGACCTTTACTTCAGCACCAAGTATTCATGGAGATTTAGACTACCTTTACATCTCATAGGAAGACATGGAACCTTTCAGAGAATGATTCATTTCTCTCTAAAGTAGTTTAGATCTGATATATGAAGTTAAGCAACATCCCACCTCAAAAATTCTTCATCTCGTTGATAAATATCCTCATTTTTCACAGTGCTGCATCCTTTGACTTCTAAATGATTATGCTACCAGACATCTACTTCCTTGAAACTGGGCTTTTGTTCTGTGATCCGCAGCTAATAACAAGCAAACAAATATTCAGTTTTCCCATCTGCTAAATTTCTACAACAGAAAAAGAAGGGTAATTGCTATATTTGAGGGCAGAGGAACACAGGATCCCAGTAGGATCCTATATGAGAATAAGCAACCTAAATGTTAAGTGATTATATTAACATAGCTTATATAAATATTAAAATGTACATTAGGTTTTCATTATCTCTTGCCATCTCAGTTTTCCATGCTAGTGGCTTAGACTGGAGGAAGTTTTCAAAGCCACAGTGACTTTATTTAATATTAGGATGCAAGCCTTTTTCTTAGTTGCCCTTTCATCTCAGTTAAAACAGAACTACATTTACAGTTATTTTAGCATAAATACAGACAAAGAAATTACATTCATAGTTTTATATACAATTTCTCATCTTTTGTGTCAATTGAGATTCCTCTCATGTTGCTATTCTCTCTCCATGCACTCCATACATATTTCTGAATTTATGACCTTTTATCAACAACAAATTCTGTGTTTACTCATAGATATTCTATTCTCAATCTTGTACTGTATTCTTTAGAAGCTTTTATTTGCTTTAAAAAAATTTTTTTAAAGGGCACCTAAAACTTTCTTCAAAATGCCTGTGGATGTTCAAGTTAAAAACGTATTAATAAAGATGCAACTAACTTTCACCTTTCTCTGTATTTTCTACATTAGTTATATTTATCGCCAGTAAAATGTCCATTTTTTTTCTTAACTTTTTAAAATTAGAAAGGCTTTGCAAAAAGTGTTTAGCACCTAATTTTTTAAATGAAACTGATTTTTTCCTTGGCTGTCCTTTCCTTTCTTAAGTGTTTTTTTTTCGTTTTTTTTTTTTTTTCAGGATTGCTTCATGTGAGCATTATTTCTGATGTAAAAACCAAGGATGTTTTAGAATTATTAGGAAAAAACCTGGAAATTCTGAGATTTTAGCTGGTTTCACCAGTTTGTATATGTTTCATAGACATATATACACAGAGCTAACATGATTTATCAAAGAGAAGAAAGTAAAATGTGGAAACTAAAATACTGATATAGTTCATCACAAAACTTGGTATCAGTAAATGGAGAATTGAAAAGACGTGATAAAATAATTAAAGAGATGAAGAAAGATGAATTATGAAAATTTTGGAGAAATTTCTATTCTAGTTGTCTAATATTTTTGAAAATTTAATAAAAATATGTTTGAAAAATCTCTTGACAATAGTGGAAAAGAAAGGGAATGCTAATTGGCAACAGTAACAAGGTTTGACTCTAACAAGGCACATAGCTGATTTTGACAATTCTAAACCATCCTGATTAGGAAATATTAACATCTGGACACTGTTTATTTGTAGGAGAGTACCAAAAGAAAAAAAAAAATCAGTAATAAAATGAAACATCTTGAAATTCTATCTTTCCTGCAAGCAATCTCCAGTGAAAATTATGCCAGTTGAATGTTGTCTTATGTTCACTTTAGTGAAAAGGATGTAACACGCTTACTAAACTTGTACCATGCCAGTTTACCTTATACATTTCCATGCAGGAGAATTTTTTTGTTATAGTCGTTGTTAATTCTGCTGATAGAATGACTTTTCCTTGTAATTTTTTTTTAAACGCTGGTAAATGAAATAACATTTAGGAATGGATGTGGAGGAAGAAGATAAAACTGTATTTTGCAGTTTGTTCTTTGAGACAGCCAAAGAACACTTGAAAAAACAGATTTACACACACATATATATTTAGTTTTCCAGCAGCAGAAGAAGAAGAATTGGCACATCAGTCCTGGAAGAGTGTCTGACATAATTTCTTCCTTTGAAAAGATGACATATTTATGTTCCTTAAAAAAAAGCTAAGCAAAAAAATTTAAAAGGCAATCCATTCCTCCATTAAAAGTCAAATGAAACCAACCAAAAACATGATAAGCAGAGTTGATTTTATCTAGCTCTAAGGAATGATACATGGGTATTTTGCAACTGCATTCCAAGCAAAGAAAGTATTTACAAAGAAAAGATACAGATTTCACATTTTACTTTCCTATACGATTTACATTTTATTTCGTTATAAACAGAGTTCTTATTATAAAACCCTAGAAACTTGAGGAAGTGTTGAAGCAGATTGATCACTACTATGAAAAATTGTGTTCTGGTTCAGGGAACAACACTAAATATACACGCACATTCCTTGGTCAAGGAAAGCATTTGTGTTTTACCTTTTGCATATGGTGGGAGTAGAACAATTGGTTTCACTAAGTTTTGCTTTTGTATTTGATGCAGTTCCAATGAAACCCTGTTAAAATATACCAGATGCATAGGAACATCAGCTATCTTCTAAGCTTCTCATGATAAATCTAAAGTGAATGTGTAGGGGGGAAAAAGTAAATGTAAAAAAATAGGTGGAAATAAATGTTTCCATGCATTAGCTGAATCTCTATAATAGCCTTCTCCAGCATATGCAGCAAAGGCATCAATCAATATTTGAGAGAATTGTCTGTATATTATATGCATTGTTTATGTTTTCTGTTCAGGCACATTCTACTGGATGTGTTTTGTGGTGATAAATCCAATTATATTTAAACTCTTAGTACATGGGGGATGGGACAAAAGAGAAAAAAAAAAGCAGGTAGGATTTGAATAGTCTTCCTTTGAAGTGCAGCCAGCCACAGAAAAACATGTACATTTTTAGCTAGAATCACTTTGCTTGGACTGAAATTAAATAGTTGCTCAGAGAATTAATTACACCTTATTTATGAACTTAATTTATTGGCAGTGTGTTATCCAGATCTCCATGAGACTGAATGATGCTGTTGAAAATTGAATGTGTTCATTTCCTATGCAGACAATCATAAAGGACTCTGTGAAAAAGGTACTTAGTGTCAGCACTGAATGCCATGGTATTATTTTTAAGTAAAAATATTTCTCATTTCAGAAATCATGTCATGTCCCTGCCCCTGATTATTTCAACCCTGAGAACAGATTATTGCATTTTACCTTCACCTGTGCACAAAATGTTTGTCGTTTTGACATCTGGCCCTGGAGAAGGACAGCCATGCTCCACTGACCTCAGGCTAGGCATCAGCTACATTACTCCTGCTTATGTCTAACTATGCTATTTATAGTGGTTTCAAAGTAGTCAGATTAAAAGAAGCCAGATTGCATTTGGCCATTATGCTGGAAAAACGCATACAAAAATCTAATTTACCTTGATATTTTCTTTCATTAATGGGCAACTAAGGCAAAAGTTTTTTAGAAGTGTTTGCCAAGATTGTACTTTTGAGGGCTGAAACTTTTACACATTTTAGAATTTGGAAGTTTGTATTTTCAGTACACTTCAATAAGATTAGTTCTTGTTTGTTTTAACTTCACCTTCAGATTTCTGGTTAAGCTATTTTAATGGCTTTCTCCTGTCTGAAATTCCTTTTTTTTTGGTTCTATCACATGACTTCTCTAATCCTGGAGACCAGCTTGACCTTTGGGAGAACTTTTAGCAGACTATCAAGGGAAAAATGCTTCAAAACATTTCTTCTTAATTCTTCCTTTATGCGGAAGAAGAGGAGACTGCATGGAATATAAAATATTAAGAGTTCACCTTCAAATCCATGGAAATGTGTAGATAACTGTAATTTGGGCAGTGCTTCCAAGGAGCCTTGCTGAAAATTCAGGCATCAATGCAAATGTCCTGAGAGAGCTTCTCTTGCATCTACTGCTTGCTGTTCAGACCAGATGGAAAGGGAACCTGATGTGTTAGCCTTTTTTTGAGCAGAGGTCTGTAGAGGATGCCTGGTAAAGAACATAAAACCAGAGCAGTCTTAAAGTGATACTGAACAAAATGTCCAGCACATCTGGATAAACACATCATGTGATGAGTGATCAACTGGCTCACAGGTAGGCACCAATGGTTGCAGTGAAGGGGGTGACTGACATCAGATTGGCAATCTGTCACTAGTGGGGTTCCACAGGGCTCCATCCTCAGCTCTGTGCTTTTCGACATCTACATAAATGCCTTGGATGCAGGACTGGAAGGGATACTAAGTTGGCAGATGATACATATCTGGGAGGAGCTGTTGACTCCTCCAAGGAGGGAGGCCCTGCAGAGAGACCTCAACAAACGAGAGGGCTGGGAAATCACCAATCAGATGAAGTTCACTAAGGGAAAGCTTTGGATTTTACACTTGGGACAACACTGGATATATGGACAGACTGACGGGGGTTCTGGTTGGTGGCAAGTTGAACATGAGTCAGTCATGCCCTGGCAGCCAGGAGATCCAAGCATGACCTCGGAGACATAAGGCACAGCATGGCCAGCTGGGCAAGGGAGGGGATTGTCCTGCTTTGGTCTGCTCTGGGGTGGCCTCACCTCGAGACCTGGGAGCAGTTTTGGATGCCACAATATAAGAAAGATATTAAGCTGTTAGAGACCATGGAGGAGGGCAACAAAGATGATGATGAAGGGTCTGGAGGGGGAAGCCATATGAGGAGCAGCTGAGGTCACTTGGTCTGTTCAGCCTGGAGGAGAGGAGGCAGGGAAGACCTCATTGCAGTCTACAACTTCCTCATGAGGGGAAGTGGAGATACAGGCACAAATCTCTTCTCTATGGTGACCAGTGGCAGGACCCAAGGGAATGGCCTGAAATTGTGTCAAGGGAAGTTTATGTTGGATATTAGAAAAAGGTTCTTCAAACAGATTATGTGTTTGGGCACTGGAACAAGCTTCCCAGGGAAGTAGTCAAAATACAGATCCTGACAGAGTTTGACAAGGGTTTGGACAGCTGGGCACCTGATGTGTCTCTTGGCGAGTCCTGTGCAGGGCCAGGAGCTGGACTCAATGGTCCTTATGGATGCCTTCCAACTCAGTTTATTCTATGACTCTCTGAGTCTCAAGTGTATCACTGTAGACCAAACAGTCTGAAACTCAGTGAAGCAGCTGAAGGTGTTCAAAGTTACTCTATGAAGTCTGAAAAGTTTTCATTGTTCATTGTTCTCAAACTGCAAAGCACCAGAACAGAAGACTGTTTTTTATGTGTAATTTTATGTAAATTTTTCTGTTCACCTGTTCTCAGCTCTCTAGGGGCAGTGTTAATTCAATTTTACCTACAACAGTGCATTCATCTGAAACAGCCCCAAGTCCATATCTGTTCCAGGTTTTTAATCACATGTTTCCTATAGTCTGACTAGAAGTGTGCTGGGTAGCTGTGTGGAAGGTTGCGGTGTCATGAGACCCAGAATGGGGTACTGAAAGGGTGACAGTAGCAGGACTGTCTGAACATTCTCCATTAAGCAAATGAAGGTGTCTGGATGGGCTTGGTCCACCAAAGAGTATAAGCAGATTCACCACATTATTTATGATCAAAATAACAGTTCTGTTTTGCTGTGCAGCTCAAGGGTGGTAATCAAGCAACAAGACCACTAGCTGCTCCACCTATATAGTCCCAATTCATCCTTGGCTGCTGCTTTCTTTTTTTGTTTTTCCCTCTCAGGTGTTTTCCTTTTTATTACTGTTCCCTACCAAGTAAACAACATGTCCCTAATTACTTTTCATATCATGTTCAAGTTCATATATCTGTACTCTAATCTGCTATTTCTGCTACTGTTATGGAGGTGTTCTCAGGCATGGGCTACTGCTGATGTGATTTTCTCAGTATCTTAAGCCTTGCAAGATTCCCTTTTCCAAAGGTCCTTCTCACCTCCTGTAACGTTTGCCTGTTTCTTGCATACCTACTCCTGAGCCATCAGTGAAATGCAACCACCCCCCCCGGAACTTTTTAGATTCCATACATCCATTTCAACACATCCAGGAGTTCCTCTTGTGGAGTAGTTTACGATGCCCATTCAAGTAGGTAGGTCAAGACCCAGGGAACAATCACCTTACAGTCCCAGGAAAGTGGGGATAGCCTGAATGACAAAAAATAATCAGCAGTAGAGAATATCTCTTCAATAAACATGCGGAATATCAAAATGAGTTTCAGAAAAATTGCTTAAGAAGGATGCTTATATCTATTTTAACAAGCCTGGCATTGCATTTTAGACCCAGTCTTGTTTAGAAGGAAGAATCTAATTTGTACTATGCTCACGAGAACAATCCCCAGAATAAACTGTCGACCGAGGAACGATGCAGGTGTCCTTGCTTACTGAAAGGAGAGGATAAAAGCAATGTGCTCCATTTGCCTTGTTCATGATGCATCACTGCCTTCACAAATAATAGCCTATGTGATTTAGTAATTAAATCTCTCTACCACTTCCCACCTTATGTAATCACCTTTAGTTTTAGGACTATAGAGCTCGAGAAGACCTTCTGACCCATCAAATATACCCAGCTGTGAATTACAGCCATGCATTTAATAAATATCTAGTCTAGCAGGGACCATACTGACATACCCTGAATCACAAAGCACTTCAGTACCTTAGAAATTAAGATCTTTAGTGTAAAAGATCACAGAAATAGAAGGAGAGCAGGATCAATCAAGTGTATCAGCTATCCCCATGTCGATGGAATGGGAGATAACTTTTTTTAGGTGAATATACTCTGATGAGCCTGTGAAACAGGTGACACATGGTGATAGAGGAAGGTAAAAATAACTTGGGTAACACAGCAGCAGAAAATACCACTTCATCAGAATGATGAGTTTTTCCATCAATTTTGAATCCATGTAGTTGAATACATAGAGGTGGTTCAATAATACCATGGAAAATTATAGTTCTGAAAGAGAAGAAATAAAATGATGTGAGGATTTTTAACTTGCAATTTCTTTGCTTTTAAATTTACTGCATAATCGTTTTACTGGTTTTTTAACATTTTATTTTTTCTTAAAATGTATGAAATTTGACCTGTTGAAAGATATTAGATTGATAAGGCCTATGTAAGGGTATATTTATAAAGGTAAACATTATTTTAGAAATTTTATTTTTTGTAGGGAAGCTTTAAATATTGTAAGTATTTTTTGACAATATATTTGTGTTTTCAAAAGAAGTTCAACACTTTGCTATTTGCAGTACTTTCACAGCTGATAAGCTGATATACAATATAGACACTAGTGAAAATATAAAAATAATACATATTACTTTTTCCTAAAATTTTCAAGCCTCTTCTGAAAGACAATTTTAACTGTAAGTAACAATTATGTTTTAATTTTGCTTACTGTTATATTTGTTTCAGTACATCAAGAATGTAGGGATGAACAGTAAATGGAAACATCATATGAAGAACAAGAGAAGGATAGAAATATTTTATAAGAAATATTTTATCTTTGAATTTGATTTCAACGAAGCTTTCATGCACATGTCAATTCAGGTTTATAAAGTAGTTGTTTTGCTGTAGGTTGTACAACTGAAATGCAAAACTTGTCAATTAATTATTAATAAATAAATTGCTATGAGTAATTTAATATAGCTTCTTGGTTTCCATAATGTTTTTTGAAATAATGAAAAATCTTTACTAATATTTATATAGAGCAGATATTTCTCTTATCAAGTGAAGTATGATTCCTCTAAGGGTATTGTTAGGATCAGGAACTTTTCAATACCTTAAAGCAATTTAGTTTCTTAATCTTTTTGCAATACATGGATAATGAATCTTAACCATAAGGAATAGGATCATTATTAATTATATTAATGTATATTATAATGTATAGTAATGTATAATGGTATTCTCTGCTGTAAATTGTGTAAGGTTTGTTCAAGTGGATCTTTGTCTGGGCATTTCAAATACTATCTTGCTATATCTCACTTTAATTACACATTTCAATTAGTCTGAAGAGTTTTCAGTTAAGTATATTTTTCGTGGAAAATTATTCAGCTCCCAGTTTTGGGATATAAATAATCTGCAATTGCTGTCACCATTGTTTATGTTTATTTCAAAAGTATTTACTTAAGCATGGGATCAGCTAAGGAGTATCTGCTATTTGAGTTTGTACTGCAGTTTTTTTGTGTTTCATAATATGCTTCCAGTGCTTCATTTACTATTTAAGTCGAAAAATTTTAGCTAACTCAATTAAGAATGAGTGAATCTATAATGGAAAATATGATGATATTTTACACAATTACTTGCAGGGTTGCTTGGTTGTCATCACTTTAATGTAGACATATCAGTTGGCTTTAGGATGGGAAAAATTAGTTGCTTGGATTCTGTGAGTTCCTAAGATATATCCAGGTCTCCAATCACAGAGGATTTTTCCAAATTATCTTCAGAAGTGAAATAAGGAACATTCCATAGTACAGGTTTCCTTTCTGCCCAAAAGGTGGGTTGAAATCGTTGCAGTTGCAATGGCTAAATTTCCAAAGAAAAAACTGAAGAACATGTTAAAGGAGTTTTAATTATGAATCTGAAGGTCACACTCATTGCTTGTGATGTACCTTAAGAAACATGCCAAAGCAACCCATCTTGTACAATCAATTTCTTCCAAATATTTAATAATGAAAGTATGGAAAAATCACAAAACCTTACATTCAGAAGTGTCTGTGTTCTCTATATATTAATGCTTTTCTTGCAGCCATGACAAAGTTTCTCGTGGATAAAGAGTCATGCTTTAAGCATGATCCTCTGAGAACAGTGACACCAGAATGCAGATAAGAGGTTGGTTATTCGTAGTCATACTGGAAATTGCTAGTGCTGACTGGCAATTGTAGAAAGCAGTAAGAAATCTTCATAAGGGCCAGAAATTGAGTAGTGAAGATTTCCTGCACTTTATGACTGTATCAAAGGTCAGCTTTTGACTCCCAGCATATGCAGTACTGAAAGTCGCAGGGGAACACGATAAAGGTGGGAAGTTGGCAAGAGCAAAACGCAGATCTGATCAATATGATTAATGCTACGTTTCTCCTTTTATTGTGTGAAAGATGGCAGGTTTTATACACTCTACATAGTTTACAGTTACAGATAAATTGTCATTGGCACACGGCACAGGGAAGAATGCAAACACTTATTGTTTAATAAACTCTTAAGGCAGCTACTGTGTCCACACTAATTACTATACTTGCTAACTACTAGAAAACCCTCTGACTCTTGCTAACACCTTAAGCTGCAATTCTAACTGCGCCACACTCCTGGCACTGAATTTCTATCTGCGCCACAAACTCCTACAGGCCTCAGTGCTGAGGCCCAAAGGCCTCAGCAATGCGGCCCAGTCTGCGTGATTCAACTACAGCCTATATCTCCTACGCAGTACCGACCTTTAGATTCCAGAGAACTATTTAGCTTTATCCATCTTTTGAGATATGCTTTTAAAGAAACATTACTTCTTTTATGTATGAGGAACATCTATGGCTATATGTAGGGAATGCTTATGTAAATATAGTTGATAATAGATAACGAGACGTTACTTATTTCTTTTGAGAAATGAGATTTATGCAGGAAAAAAAACACCTAAAAAGTTGAAAAACCTCAAAAGATTCAAGAAAAGATTCGGTCAGTAAATATTTGTATTTTTCTAAAAATGAGGCTTAGTCTTTGTGAATTATGAAGACTAAGCAGGGATGAATTTGAAATTTCATTTACCTTTTTTTTAATATCAATATTTCCTTGTAATTAATTGTTTACTAACAAAAATTAAGCATACGATATCACAGTAAAAAGAAAAATTGGGCAATTGCACCTTGCTAAAGCATCTGTTCTCTCTGTTCAGATGAGGTAGTTTCATTTCAGTAATAGAATTGGCCAGCTCTGAATGGTTGTGTTTAGGACATAAACAACCCAGACATCTCAATGACAAGATTAATTTTTTTGGCAGGCTTGATCAAGCTTTCTACACAAATAGAAAGAATGTGAAAATAGCACAGCTTGTTCTTTCTAAATCCTATTCATTCAAATCACTGACATTTTGAAGAAGCAGACCTGGAGAAGTGAGAGATCTCAGAGACCTCAGAACTGTCCTTTAGAAAAACAAATAAGCAATTAACTCTTTACAGTCACTGTATATAGTCCACATTACTGTATGCTCTCTGTTCTTGATGCTTTAAGGATGATTCTACAGAGCTCTGAAACTGTGGAACCCCATTCATAACAGTCTACAGAACATCTCCTAATATTTAAGGTATTAATATCAATTCAGTTTGATGTTATTTAATTTAACCCTGATAATTATCTATGACATAATATTAGCAAGATCTGTCTTACTGCAAAGAAAAAAGCATGTATTATTTTGCTCTCCTATCAAACCTATTTCTCCCTCTGCCCAGCAGGAAACATGTCATATATATATACATTTCCACACCCCTCTGCAAAAAATTCTTTTTAGGTCAAAAGAAGCTTTGGGAAAGTAAGACGACATTTAAAAAGATTGTCTATTTTCTCTGCTGATGTAGAAAGTTTTTCTTAGCAGCAGTGAGTAAAAGGAAAGAATGAGAGGGTAGTAAAGTAAACTTGGCTAAGAATGAAAAAGGCCAAACAGAAAAGACCATATTTACTTTCCTGGTTTTTTTTAATAAAAGGTATTCTCTCTGTGTTGGACTGTAACGCAGGTACACAATGCCTTGAGAACTAGAAAAAAGCAGACCAACACATACAATTCAGGCATCAACAGGCACTAAATTGGACATAAAATGGTGCCATTTAGAATACAAAGTGAGATGAGTGCTGTTTCACAGTATAAGTGTGGTTTAAGTCCAAAATAGTATGTGTGCTTAGAATTTCCGCCTCACAGTCTGTAAAAAGTTGGAAACTCAAAGTTCACTACAAATGTAAGGCTGTAATCCACACTTGGTTGCTACAAGTACACTGAAAAACAGGAGAGAGTCATGAGGAAAACCCACCTAGCTAATGATATGAAAAGCTGCTGGTTGTATGTTTATAGGATAACTCAGGTTACAAAGAATTTCAGAAGTTTCTGGTCAAAATCCCTGCTAAAGCAGGGTTGGCTGTAATATGAGACCAGAATACTCACCATTTCTTAGATGCTTTTGAAGGTATTCAGCAGTGGAGGCTGCATACAGGCTCTGGGCAACGTGTTCCAGTCCTCAAAAATTTTTCCATATATCAGGCTGGACCCTCTCTGGTTCCTGGCTTTATCTGTGGTCCTGTGTTCTCCTATCATACACCACTGTAAAGTGCCTGACTCTCAGAAGCAGAAAATGTTACATTGCCAAAAAAAGATCTGTGACGCTTTCATGCTTGTATCTTGACTAAAAGAGCAAAAGACATTTTCTGTTTCCTCATAGTCGACACTCACTTTGAAATTGCGTTCTCGGGCCTGAGAAGCCATTATTCTCACGTACAAACAAAACTTCTGCACAAAAACAGCTCTTTTAAGAGGTCTTTATATATTTTTTCTGCTCATCTCAGAAGAGGAATTGCAGGTTGCCCATGGCTAGAAAAGTAAAAAGCTGAGTTATTTTACTTCCTAAAATTCACTAACTTTAATAAGCAGTATATTAAATCTGTATTAATTTCAATTTTTTGTTTGCAAAAGACTTGATTGAGTGGCACGGATAATGTTCTAAAGCTGTTCAAATTGATCTGCAATGACTTCAATTTTTCTTTTTTTTCCTCTGAGGTTTATAAGTTTGCAAGAAATGTTGTGCCAAGCCAAAAGTGGCAGAGATTAGGCTAATTCTTTCATTTGGAAGGTGATGGACACTGTTCATTGGATCCAAAGAAGAACTCGCTTTTCTTGACCTTACCCAGTAGATCAGACCCTGTCCTAATTATTCGTCCTGGATTTCACTTTCCCGTACAATTTGAATTTTTTGAGTATTCAGAACTCCTACTACATCTAGCTTTGGCCTGTTTTCAGCGCTGCTATGAAAGTTTGATAATTAATTTGCAATTTTTGCTACTAATAGTTCATAGAGGTGCTCTAAAATGTGTTTTCTAGTTGGTTGCATGAATTCAAGCCATATGGTGCCATCAAAATATTGCTTAAATGAAGTTGTATCATATTTGCCATTTCTTCCATTCAGTAAGCCTCTGTTCTGGTGATGAAAGACATTGAGTCTCAGCAAATTAGTATCTGACATTTGTTACACTCTTGTATTTACATATGCACAGCCCAATAACTTAATTAGTGCTAAAATCTTTCAAGGTTTGAAACAGGCTAAATAGCCTCATATTTTCATTTTTATTTCCCCTGGCTGAAATATAGGTGTTGTGCTACAGCCTCCACACCTCCAAGATCAGGGTCATCATCCTGTAACTCCCAAAGTTAAACAGCAGAAACATTTCTTTGGCTGACTCTTAAACACTTTATGGTAAACCCTGAAATGTGACTGATTTATCTATTACCTTATCAATCTATTCTTTCCCTATTCTGTCACAGTTTCATATCATTGTCACTACTCATAATTTAAATGGTTGGGTTGTGAATATCATTCCTTAACTGAAAATTGAAACAAAAAAAAATATTTTACACTTCTTAAAAAAAAAAAAAAAAGGCATTGGCCTATGTAATTATAGGGAAAAAATCAATATCTCATTGCTATATTGAAAAGCTATCTATAATTCTGATTGATAGCTTCTGACAAAGGTTCTTAAATTAGAAACAATTCCCTCCTGGTCCAAAGTAGCACCACATGAAGCACTAAAGAATTCATTAATGCATTAATTAATGAATTCAACAGGTATATCAGATTTTAACTGAGCAACATATACTGGTTTAAAGATGCATGGTTATAATACAGACGAATTAAAAATAGTGCCTGGCATATTTAAAATACACCATTAATCTTTCAGTGTTTCCAGAAAGACATAATTCAGCCTGCTCTGTTGTTGTTTTTGTTGTTGTTGTTGTTGTTGTTGTTGTTGTTGTTGTTATGTTGTGTTTTTTCAGTTTTGCTAATTTTTTTCCCAATGTATACAAATGGTATGCAGGAACCTGATCTTTTAAAGAACTTCAAAAAGATCAAGATAAAACCTCCTTTTAATGAGGCTCTGAAATAAAACTAAAATTGGATCCTCATCCCTGGGAAGTGTGAAGGAAGAAAGTAGAAATTGAAATATTATTAACTAGGACTAAAGGATAGCATATGTACAATCTTCATGTGAGATAATACTGAAGAAATGGAAAATGCAACACAGAATAAGATTTTTCTAAAACAACGTAGAAGACTTTGAAAATGGCCTTACCTAGACATGACTAAACCCACCTTCTTTCTCACTATTATATTAATCAATCTATTGAAAATAATCATCCTTCTACAGCTTGTATTAATACAAGAATAATGTTCAATGCAAAAATAACTATCAAATTTGTATATAAAGTGGATTTTATCACTTTCCACCAAATTCTATGCTTCAGCTATGTAAATAAAAATGTGAAGGAAAATGACATAGCTAATAAGACATCTACAGGAAACAAAGCAAATGAATTCTTCTCTGTGAATAGTATTTAAAAGGATATCTGTTTCAGAATACTATCATTAAAATATTAAGGGGAAAAAAGCAATGTTTTGATGATATCAGAGTTTTCATGTCTTAACCTTCCCAAGATATCTTTCAGTGGCTGCTTCAGTAGAAGAACATATTGTGAATTGATTTTCAACCTTTTGAAAAAGGGCAGAAGCAGAGAAAGAAGAAAAACATACTATTTTTAAGCAGCTTCTACAAATACTTCTCACTTTCAGACTGTGATGTTGTACAACAATAAGGGTGTGGCAAAGTTTAGATTCTCTGGAGCCAAGCACCTCTACAGCTTTCCTGGCTGGTGTTAAAATGGGTAGTTGCCAAGATAATGTAAATTCTATAGAGATTTCTTATCTGACTTGCTTCTCTTTTTCATCATAGAAAAATGTCGTCTGGGCCACAGAAAGAATATAAAACACAGTGTTTCTTTATCTTAGAGTCGATCCTGTTGTCGAAGAATACGTGACTTTTTGAAAAAGTTTGTAAAATAAATACACTTTCAATTTGTAACAGAATGCAGTTTCGTTTTTCTTAGTGGAAGACAGCACATCCAATCCACCCTCTTACATATGGCAATTTTTATCCCTTTTATTTTTCTAGTCAAGACCTAATTTACTGGGCCCTGGAGCTATGGATGCCGCTGAAGCCCTCTCTGTTTTGTTGGATAGGTTGTGAACAAAGAATTCTTTTGTATGTGATGCTCTAATATAATTTCAACTAAAATAGCTTCAAGACTCAGCAAGCAAGCAAACTAAATAACTGTCTGAATAGAAAACCAAGTCCATAATTCTAACATAAACAATTGCAGAGTTGAATAAATAGACATCTGAGCAGTTATCAGAGCACTTCCAATAATGCATTTTTAATACTTTAAGAAATGAGTGCAGAAAGGAATCAACATAGTCCCTCAGGCTATAAAGAGCTTCAAGTGGCTTTTATCTTACATCCTGTTAGATTATTAAAAGTTTTTAATTATAACTATATTAATATTTCAAGGCTTTTTACCTTATGAAACCTTCAAACGTAGAAATGTAAGAAAAGCACATGGTAATCATAAAGAAGATTGGAAATGTTGCATTCCATTTGTGGCTTTCTGATCATACCTTTTTGTATCCTGTTTTAAAAGGAGGCATAGTTATGATTTTGTGGTTCTATGTGTAACATTTAAGTACGGAAGACAAAAATGTAAAATCTGTTATTGCAGATTTAGTGCAAGCATTAGCAATATATAGGTGGCATTTTGAAATTATCAGCCTTGCTTGAATGGTTTTACATTTGTGAAACAATTTTGGAAGTATCAATAAAGTATAAGTTAATATGACAAACACATTGTTTTTAATTCTAGTCAAGAACATAAAAAATGGTAACAAGAAGAATGACAATTAAAACTTGATATAAAACCTGATATTCTTTGTGTGACATCAATAATTTTGAAGTCTTGTGCACATCAAGCCATCATTGTCACTCCTCAAAGTTTCTTGCATGCAGTGATTGCTGCAATACACAGCATGCTATGCAGACAAGTAATTCTTCATTGTCACTAATGTCTTAACACTCTCCTAGAATGAGAGAAATGAATAAGAATCCAGTGTCATCTAAAATTAGTGTCTCTTGATGGCTCAGAGGATAGGGAAACTGGAAAAGATTAGTTCTGTCTCTGTGAATAGAAAGAAAATCTGATGTTAACTCTCAAGCGCTGGAACTGAATTCTCTTAATTCAGAACAAACTTAGATCCTTTTTCACTATAATAAGATTCAAAGCCAGGCCTAAGTTAGTTCTGAACCCAAAGAGAAAGAACTTGCATATGTGAAGGGGCGGAGTTTTTCAATGGCTGTGGTTTTATTTACATATCCAAACAAATGGCAATATTTTGGAATAAACTAGTACATTGTGTGCTAGGTCATTTAGCAAAATCCGCCATGATGGTCTTAGTGGGTTCCAAGCATGAGAAAAAATGATGGCGTTTAATTGTCTAAAAGCTTTGCTGTGCTTTTTGAAAATCTGCTTCAGCTGTGAGTCTTCAGCACTCTGGAAACAAAGTACTGCTTGATTTATACTGCACTCTGTCACAGAATTAAAAATATAACAAATGTGTGTTTAAAAGCATATGCTGCTCACACCCACTCCTTCCTATGAAGAAAACACTTGCATACATAAAGAGTTAAGCACCAAAGATATGAGCTAACCTTTTTTTGTGCCATGTCTCTTTTACTCCCAGAGTTAGCTGAGTGTGCTGTCTAGAAGCTGACATGCAGTGTGCTATATGTAGTAATTAGATTCAATACTTTTGCTGCAGCTTCTGGAAATGGATTTCTGCTGCTGATTTCTGATGTACACCATGTTAATGGGAAACTAGACAAAGTATTGGATTGTATGTAGCTGGTAATTTTTTCTGGCAAAAAATAAAATATTTACACCTCTTTGAAGAAGGTTTTAAAATACAAATGAGGATCTAAGTCTATTAAGTAACATCCATAGAGGAAATAAAAATTTTTAAAGAAAATATCTTACTGCACAATAAAAGTGAAATACAAATAAATGCAAAAAAAAAGTGAAAATCAAACATTTTAAAATATCACAAGAACTTATGTTTAATTCAGAGTCCACCTCATACCTTGGTGTTATGTACAGGAGTTAAAGAGGATGCTATTCACTTTCAAATATGTGGAAGATGTGAGAAATACAGGGTAAAGTATGGCTAGAGTGACACTTCTTTTTTTCTTTAAATGATGTGAAAACTTAGGATATTGAAAATAATGGTCATAACTCAAGGCAAATCAGTGACTCTCTTATTAGTGTCACCAAACCCTACGAGAGTGCAGAATCTCTGGTAACACAGAATTCTGATCATTGCTATAGTTCTTGGATATACAAACCTCATCCTGGTTTCACAGAGAATTCTTACAAAAAGAATCAGTCTTAATCCAAATTTTAATCTTGTTATGTTTTTATTCTACTGACATATCAAAGAAAATATATGGCACAATATAGATATTTACTGTTAAAATATGATAGAAGTTTTTAATTAAAGGTGCATATAAACAATGAATTTTTTAATATTTATTAATTCATTATTGTTTTATTATACGAAACAGCAGCATATGCCTAACTGCATGACTAAAAATCCGTTTAGAAATAAAGGAAATTAAAGATAAAACAACAAATTTCTTCACAAAGTGTTTTCCAGAATTAATGAGGTTAAGAAGAAAATTCTGTAATGCATTATCCTATGTGTAATCTCTGAGTTAAAGAAGGAGAAACAAGGTGGCCCTATTTTCTTCTAACTGATCGAATTTACACCAAGAACCTCTTTTTAATGGTAATATTGCTGCTGCAATGACAGTGTAAGCATACAGGCAAGACAAAGTTTACAAGTGGTAGTAACACTTCTTTTGTTACATCCACTCCCATAGAAAAAATCAGAAAAGGTTTCAGGCAAACAAATCCTTCTTCAGATTAATGAACAGAGGGAAAAAGTCTGAAAACAAATTTGGAAGAACCAATGGGAATTTAATTAGACATGTATCAGTTATACTGTTTCTGAAAGATAGTGCGGCTGCTACTTAAGAAATGGGAAAATACTTGGGATAGGGGCAATGACTTCTAAATCTCAAAAAGATCAGTTTCTGAGAGCTGAGAAAGTACCAACCTCCTAAAACAAAGGGAGAGTCAAGTAGTTTATGGTCTTTGTGGTCTCTAGTTTTAGACTGTGAATCTCAGTACTTAAGGAAAAAGTTTGTACCTCAGAAGAAAGCCAAATACATGCTCCTAATTATTGATATATTTTATTTACTTGTTGGTGCTGTTCTTAAACCCTGGAGTACTTCCCCTCCTGCAGTGTAAGTACTAGCTATAGGACATTGCATGTTAGGTGCTTATAATTCAGATAGTTCTTGAGTCTTAATTCAAAGGACTTTTAGAAAAAGGCATTGAAAACACTTTTCATAAACCTTAAAAAAAAAATAAATGAAGGAGTAAAAGTAATAACATGTCCAAAAACTATTTGTAGGGTAAACCCCAGGAAATGAGAGGAAGTATTCAGCCCTCGGAATGGAGGCTGGTAAGCAGTGGGCTTCTGCAAGGAACTGTGCTCGTTAGTTTAATCCCAGATACCCATGAAGGGATTAAGTGGTGAAATACAAAAATCTGCTAAATATACCAGGTTACTCAGAACACGAAAAATAAGGGTTGCTTGTAAAATTGCAGGAGGGAATTTGAGAGGCAATAGAATGTCAGCTGAATCTCAGTGTGAGTGAATATAATGGAAAACACATGAGGAAGGTGGTATGAGAGTGTAAGTGGGAAATTGAAATGCTGGGTTTATGCTGATGACTCACTGAATGGCCACATGCTTCCCTCCCAAGGCACAGGCATATCCTCAGTGCAATTTTAGCATTGAGAGCCCTGGTGAATGACCTTGGAGAGTCTGTCTCCCAGGAGATGGACTCCTAGGCTTTGCCAGAATTGCCATACTGAGGAGTCAGTGGGGTGATGGCTTTGGGGAAAGTGTCTCCACAATATGTATCTTAATCCTATGACTTCAGTCAAGTGCATATTATTTGCCCAGTTTCTCAAGCTACTATGAAAGTATTCAACACATCAGACAAAGTAGATCGGGTAACTTATTTTGCTCCTGAAGTGTGAAATAATATCTCTTAAAGTAGGGAGAAAAGACTAAAGAACAAAAGCAAATAAGAAAATGCCACTGAAAGTTACTAAGAATCTGAAGTTCCTATGGGATAAAAACATAGACAGAAATTATTGAGATTGGCAGTATCTCTTCACATTTTTACACCCAGTGTGTTGGGTTGAACCTGGGTAGCAGCTGAGCAAGTCAGTTTATGCTTATTTCCTACTCAGGATGGGAAAGAGAATTGGAAGAGCTAAACCAAGAAAATTTGAGGATCAAGATAAAAAGGGTTTAATAGGTAAAAAAAAGCTCACTTAGAAGTGAAGCAAAATAAAGAACTTTTTCATTACTTCCCATTGGAAGTCCTTTTCTCCCATATGTTATGGCTGATCATGATATCATTGTGGTATGGAGTATCCCTCTGGTAAGTTTGGGTCAGCTGTCCCAGCCATGGTTCCTCCCAGATTTTTGCATACCCCCATCCCACTCATGAAGGGGACAGAATGGAAAAAAGATAAAGCCGTGTTGCTTGTAAATATTGCTCAGCAATAGGCAAAGCACCGTTTTGTTTTCAATACTGGTTTAGTTACAAATCCAAAACAGAAAGCAATACAGGCTGTGAATGAATGAAATCAACTCTGATCCAACCAGACCCAGAAAAGTCAGCAAAAACAGGGAGTACACAACCATGAATAGCAAGCAGCAGCCTTAAAAGATACTTTTACTAAAGATAATATAAAGCAAACAAAAATAACCAACCATGTAAAGTTTCTTTCCTAAGAATTTAAAAAATTGAATTGAGTGAGAAAAGTACCATTGAATAAACTGGTATGTGTTGCAGTTTGGAAGTGACCTAAAAATGAATTCTAGTCTATTTCTTTTCTGGTTCTGCACACCGTGATGGTTTTTGAATGTTTGTTGCCACAGAGAAGAAGGAAATAAATTGTTGCCCAGTCTTACCATAAAGAAAATACAGAAAATAGTATGGACATTTAATTGCAGGATAAAATGGGATTTCTCTAGACATAAAGAATGGTGGAATGACTGTCACTGGAAATTTTCAAGAAACTTTGATAAGCATGTGTTAAAAAGAGATAGGTATGACTGTGTTTGACCTAGGTCATTTGCTCTTTCCTCTACCCTCTTAATTTCACTTCTTTTGTCATTGTTCATGATTTTGCTACTAATGCTCTACAGCACTGTTTTTCCCTATAGTTCAGATAAAAGAACTGTCATTGTCAGGAAGTAAAAACCAAGACACACACACACAAAGCTTTCCACTATCTTTGATGTACCTACCTAAAAAGTAAAATAACTTATGCAAGCACAAAAAAGCATAAGTTTGACACATGTTCATACACTGTATTTCATGCCATTTGCTTTCAGGCTTTCATTTTACATTTCATGTTGCATGTTACTTCAAGATAACTGTCATCTCCCTTTCATGCTTTATTTGAAAGGTCTATCATAGGTTTAATTTCTCTATTGAGAGGATAACAGGTGTGCTTTGTCAATTACAGCAGTAATGTAAGCATGCTTTCTTGACTTTCAAATGCATGTTTGATTTGCAAGTGGCAGGAAAAGGTAGAAAGATCACAAACAGTGTAATCCTTGCAATGAGAGCTCATGAACAAGGTGTTCAATAAATCGATACAAATACAATTGTGAGTAATTAAGGTCTGGAACCTTGTTTCCTTAGTCTGTTTTCTAATGCTGTGCTGCCAGATGTAAAGTTGAGCATAGCAATGACATGGCCAGGTAAATTGGTCAATTCTATGAAAGTCCATAAGGAATTTTACATCAAACCAGAAACTGCTATAACAGCGACATTATCTGTAATGCTTAGTGCAGTATATATGGTATAGTTTTTAGGCACAATGTTAAAAATCTTAGCTGGAATTACTGAGTAGTAGTAATGAATTATTATTTATCACTTTTCTAATTTCTCTTCTGTGTTAAAATCCTCTTCTAACACATGCTCTTGGCATGTGTTTTCTTTTTGCTGCCAGGTTCAACTATCTGAGAAGCAAAGGCAAAACAGAATACAGAGCACCAGAGAGGAGGAAACATGCTATTCTTCCAGATTTTTGAGCACACCAAGCAGATATCATGGCACAGAAGGAGTACAGAACACAGAAAAAAACACTCAAAGCTCAGTGAGGCTTCTTAAAAACTGTCTGATAATGGTTTCAGCATGCTGGGGGTACAGTCTTTGGTATCGACTGGTACAAGTGCCTTTGATGCTTTGGAGACCTTTTTCCTGACAGGACTCCATAGGAGTTATATCCATGTTCAGCTGCAGTGCTCTAGGGAATGCCTGGGCCTGGAGACCTCACACGTGTGACATGTGCTTAGCTTGAGGCACTGAGTCACTCAGTGGAGGAGCTGAAGGAAGAGCTGTACAGGATGTGTCATCAGGGAAAATGAAAAGGAGGTTGAGGGAGTCTCTACTGAAAATTGGCAGAGATAACAGCATGAGCCATACAAAGCAGCAAAGGAGAAACAGTCTGAGGCCGTGGTCAAATGAGCAGTGCAGTTCACTCTCAAGATGGAGAAGGCTGGAAGTTTATGAGTTCTGGTTCCTGCTTCACTTGCAGATCTGCAACTTCAGAAGACTTTTTAAAGTAGGTGGAGAAAGCCCCAGAATCATGGGTCACAATGCTCATGTGTTACTTTAACTGCTAATATATTTTCTGAAAGAGCAATAAAGTGAGGTACAAGAGATCTAGGAGATTTCTAAAATGCACAGAAGACTTTTTTTTTAATGTAAGTAATCAGTGAACCAATTCAAATGCTTTCTTAGACCAGTAATTTATTCCCAAGGAAGTAGAAACTGGTTTAAGATATTAAGGTTAAGGACAATCTTGGCTGCAGTGCCTGTGAGACTATGAATTTAAAATCCTGAGAAAAGTAAGCAACATATATATCTGAATTTCAGCCTTGGACTTGAAAGAGCAGATGTTCATTTCTTCGTGGACCTGCTTGGCAGGATTCCCCAGCTATCTTGTTCGGAGTTCAAAGAGCCCAAGAAAGTTGCAACAGACTCCTCTGGGGAGGCTTCAGTGACAGCTTTCTTAGAGGGAAAGAGTGGTCCATTCCAACACACAGAAAGTTAAGTAATCACAGCAGAAGGCCAGTGTGGGTGAACATGAAAATTCTGTCTCATACAAAAAACGAAATACACAGAAGGTGGAAGGAGTCTGCTCAAAAGGAATTAAAAGTTATTGCCTCTGTATGTAGTAATTTAGCTAAGAAAGCCAAAGGTCAGGCGGACTTGAATACAGTGATGGAGGTGACAAAAAACAAGAAAGAAATTTGTAAATATATTGACAGCTTAAAGGAAAAATAGGAAACGGGTCTGCTGTTCAGTGGAGAAGGGGACTTGGCAACTAAGGATGTGGAGTACATTTTCTTTGTCTCAGGTTTCACTGGTAATATTTACTAGTGAAATATTTGTCATATTTACTCAGGCATCCCAGGTCCCTAAGCCCACTAGCAGAATCTATAAAAGTGAAGCTCTACTCAGAGTACAGGGAGAGTCTGGAATCACTTAAGCCAGTTCGAAATTCAACAGTCCTTGGAACCAGATGGAATGCCTCCTCCAGTGCTGGTGGAGATGGCTGATGGCATCTCCTAATGGTCATGACAGCTGGGAAAAGTTCTTAATGACTTTAAAAAGGCAAGTGTCATATCCGTCTTAAAGATGGGCCAGAAGGGCGATTCAGTTAGCAAGCTGATCAGCCTCATGCCAGTCCTGTGAAAGATTTTGGAACAAGTCCTCTTAGAAGCCACTCCCAAATATGTGAGGGACGATAGTGACTAGCAACAATTTACAAAGGACAAGACATGCTTAAACAATCTCATGTTTTTTTAATGATAAGATACCTAGTGCCACTCACAAAAGGATGGTACTGAATGTTTTATACTTTGACTTTATTTAACAAAGCTTCTGACACTGTCTCCCATAGTTTCCCTGTAAAACATGGACAGGCTCTTAAGGTGGGTGGAAAATCATCTGGACTGCAAGTCTCAAAAAACTGTGATAATTGACTAGTCCATCTGAAGGTCAGTAACTAGTGGCCATCAGGGATCAATATTGGAACCAGCATTGTTTAAGGTCTCTGTTAAAGACTGAAGGATGGGATGGAGTGCGCTGTCAGTGAATTTGTGAATGATGCCAAATGTGGGAATTGATCAGTATGTTAGAGTACGTGGGCACCTGGGCAGACTGGAGGAATGGCCTGATAGAAATGTCCTTCAGTTCAGTGAAAGAAAATGCAGCTTTACATCTAGAGCAGGATAACCCCATGCAACAGTACAAGTTGGGAACTGACTAGCAAGTAGCTCTGAAGAAAAGGACATGTGTTGGATAACATGTTGAGCATGAGTTAGCAGTGAACCCTTGCAGCAAAAAGACCAGCCGCATCCTGGACTGTATTAGTAAGAGTGTAGTCAGAAGTTTCAAGGAAGTGAACCTTCCAACTTATTCAGCACTTATCAAATTATGTTTTGAGTTCTGTGTCCAGTTTTGGGCTCACCAGTACAAAGAGGATACTGGCTGACATCATAAAGCAAATCCATTGGGGCACACTGAGATCGTTAGGGCCTTGTGGCATATGATGCACTAGGACAGACTGAGAAAATATTGTTAGTTCAGTCTAGAGAAGAGAAGGCTAAGGGGACAGCTTATTGCTGTCCAAAGTTACTTGTGAGGATACAGAGAAGACTAAGTCAGACTCTTCTAAGAGAGTGACAAGTCAGGATGAACGAAGAAGAAGATGGAACATGGAAAATTCTGATTCGATTGATTTCCATCAATACAAGGATTATTTTTTGTTTTCCATGAGGTGAAGCAAACTGAAAGAATGGGTTGTCCAGAAACTATCCTTGGAATTGATCAAGACTTGACTAGACACAACCCTGAGCAACATGATCTAATGAGACTTACTTTGAGAGTAAGTTGAATGTGTTGCCCTCTGGGGCTCCTTTCCAATCTAGATAATTACATGATTCCACAATTCTACAGTCCTATTAAAAGTAGATGCAACCAAGAAACACTCTTTTCTTGAGTTTTGTAGAGGATGAAGTAGCATGCACAAAAAGATGAGAATGGGACAACTTAGAAGAAATAGGCAGGTATGTTGGTACTAGTGGTGAGCTGTTGGTCCTCCTGTACTTTGCAGTTCCTACATATGCATGTGATAAAACAATTTAAAGTATTTGGTGCTACAAGAAAATGTTTAGGCCACAGGCGGTTTTTGTTTTTTTTTTCCAAAAGGCAGTATGAAGCAGAATTTAACATTGCAGATGACTGGGAGATGATAACATGGTATTTCTTAAATGCAGCTTCATTGCAAAAAGAGCTTTGAGGTAAAATGAGGGAAGGTAAACACCTGTCAGTTATCACAACTCTAAATTTTCATCTGTGTTTATGCTTAAAATGCTATCCTGACTTGGCTTTCAGCTTCAAGCAACTTTTGCTGCTTCATTCTTTTTGCTTTACTTACATTTTTTCTCATGCATTTGTGTTTTAAAGAAGGAATAAATTGGCATTGTCAGTCTTCCGTTTCAATTATCTGGAGTCAGAACTTTTTTCCTTAGTAAGGAATAATATCTTTTCCTTAACTTCCACTCTTAAAATTCATTTTGGAACCTCAAAATAAACTTTCCTTGAATATTAAACTTTGTCAGTGATTTAAAGGAGCAGCTCTTCCTCCATTTACTCTGTGACCACTGAATGCATTTGC
This sequence comes from Chamaea fasciata, assembly GCF_029207755.1. Taxonomy (NCBI): domain Eukaryota; kingdom Metazoa; phylum Chordata; class Aves; order Passeriformes; family Sylviidae; genus Chamaea; species Chamaea fasciata. The sequence continues at coordinate 73,500,594 of NW_027094086.1, forward strand.
AGAAAAAGTGATTAAGTAATTAAGAAAAATTAGAACTGGTGTAAAAGTCATCATTAATAAAAAGGAAAATTATCCCTTATTACTGAGATGTTTTTGTTGAATTATTAATGGAATATGGATAAAGCTGAACAACTGATTAGGATTTTTAGTGCTAAAAATTTGATGAAAATTACTTGTGTGTAGGAGCCCAAGTAGACAATCTCTGTCTCTAAGTAATAGAGAAATATGGCTTTCCTGCCAATAAGCTTTCTGCATAATGGAGGTCTCTTTCTCATTTGTCATCTTCCTTTGAAGATCTTCATCATTGTCTTGGTTTAGATAGACAGGTATCTGCCAGGGAGGGTGAGAGTCTCCCTTAAAATGCAAGACCCTCCCCCCCTTTTCCAAATTATCATAAATTTGCAATTAAAAGGCTGTCAGGCAAAGATTTTGGGAATAGGTAGAGCAGTTCTTTACTAGGGATATAAAAATACAGATGTTGTAGTACAGAAGAATAAGCAGACAAATAAACAAACAAGAAATCCTAGGAAATCCTGACAGAGTCAGAAATACAACCTGACACCCTGTTGGTCCGGGTGTTAGAAGCAGTCCAAAGTAAGCCCTCCTGGAGTGGTAGATGTGGTTCTGTTGGAGTAGAGATGGTCCCGTTGAAGAAAAAGGGTCCAGTAATGGTGAGATGGGTCCGGTCTTCCTCCAGGGATCCGGTGGAAAAACTGGATACCTAGTGGGACTGTGGCTCCTTTTTATCTAGGGTAAGATGGTTTGGCTCCTCCTCCCTGTGTGGAGCAGCTTACAATAATGCACTGTAATGTGTCATGTCATTGATGAACTCTTAATGGTCCATTAGCAGAAGATATTCCCATGGAAGTAGTGAAACAACGAGGAGAGATAAGTAGCACTCCACCATCTGATAAGTGACACTGACCCATTTGGGCAAAGATAAGAAATTCTGCTCCACCCAGATGGAATAGAATAATATGCTCTTTACAAAACCCATGACAATCACAGTTTTGCTTTATCTTTTCTTCTCTTCTCATATACTGTGGTTATCTAGAAACAGAATAAAAATAGATATTTTTGCTGGAATAAAAATGAGTTCTGCAGGGTGTTTACAAACACAGAGTAAATCTGAGCAACTTGCTACAAGTTGGCAAATGCAATCTGAGTGCCAGCCAAGAAAAATTTCAAATATGTTCACAGTGTGAGTCAAATTCTGCAAATTGTTCTGATAACACTGCCAGTTGTTTTTCTTTTGAATTTTAAGTCTGCTACTTTGTGGTGCCTTCAACTGAATGATTACAGGCTACCAGAAGGCTTTAATTTTTTGTCATTATGTAAAGTTTTTGTTCTGAAAAGCTGTACTACTAAAAATCTAAAAGTACTAGTGCTATCATTACAAGTATTTTTGCCCATCTGAAAGATGGAATCAGTCCTATAGGCTTTATTGGCCTTGTCTAGGGCTCACCAACAGTCTTTCCTTGACCTAGGACTTAAGGAGAAGGAAGAAAATGGAAGACATCCCAGAGTTATTGTGGAGGGCAAGTTTGGTTTTGTGGTTTTTTTTTTTTTTTTCAGACTTGTAGTGTAATCTCCCTGTTGTTTCTTATCACTGCACTGTCACTGGATTTTGTCTGTTCTAATCAACTTAATCGATGTGATGCAAGCACTCTTCCCTGGTTCTATTCAGTTCCACTCTCTTGACTTCCCCTCACCATCACGTATATGATCACTGAAAGGATTGTTTTAGACTGCTGCTTTGTTCCAACTGGACAGATTTCTACAAATTAAATCTAGTTAGGGAAAGTCACTATTTCAGTATTTCCCCTTCTTCTTAACATACATTTACATTTGTATTGTGTACTCTGTACTGACTTTGTTCTACAAATTGTATGTGTTTATGTGTCTTTTTTAGATTTTGTGCCAACTTGGCTTATGTTGCCACTATATTAAAAAAAATAAAGTATTTTACTCAGTTTTGATTTACACATCATTAATTTAAAAATATGATGTAACTATTGTATGTAATAGCTTTAGATATCTGGAAATATATGTATATACATGCCATAGATTTACTAATACTACATCACACTTTTTAATCTTCCCCTAGGCTTGTAAATCCTACTTGTTATATGTAATTCCTATGATTAATTTACAAATCATCCCAATAAATCCTAAATTAAAATAAGTAGATTTGTAAATCCTTTCTTTGCATTTGAAGTACGGAACCAGCAGATGCCTTGCAAATGAGGTCTTCAAAGCTTGACAGTTACAACTAAACCTATTCTTATTCATCCTCCTTCTCCACCTTCCCAACTTGCCCTGTAAATCCTGGTCATTCGTCAGCTTCTTTCACAAAATTAAGTTTTATTTAAACAAATTGTGCAAATGTTCATGTGCTTCAATTGGCTTAACGACCTTGCTGTAATCACACCACCTTCAAGCCCTCCCAACCTGAGCAGTTCTGGAGAATATGGTTTGAACCAGAGGCCAAAGAGAGCATGCAGGATGTGTAACGAAGTGGTGATGGAAATTCAGTTGAAAGCATTTTCTTCTGAAAAGGAGCACCTGCATTGTGCTCCATCATGATGTTTGATTATTCTATGACATTCCAGATTTCTTTCTAATGGTGCCCAAAGGTGTAATTCCTCCAAAATTTAACAGCTTCTGTGCCATCAGTTCTGGTTTTACAGACAGTTAAACTCACATCATTTATAAACTCAAAAGGAAGAGTGTCCTACTTCTTCAATGCACAGTAGCTGAGAAGCAGGGAAGATGTTTATGTCTCTGAAAGCCTCAAATGTGTTATCCAAATTACTTTCCTGTGTCCTTCAGGTCCACATATGTGTATAATATTGCCCACACACTTATACAATCCCCCAGTATCCAACTAAAGACCTGGACAGCTCCAAACAGAATAAAAGAAACAGCATTATGTGAAAATCGGGAGGTTTTACCTATATATGTATTAAGTGGCAAAGATTCCTTTGTTATTTTGTCAGCATTTTTGCAGTCAAGGTTGTATTTGAGTCTTCCAGTCTGTCGTACTGGGAATGGGGAACATTTGGTAATTCATTGGATCACCCAAGTCCTTCCTCCAGGTAGTTCAACCACCATAGTTTGCTAAAAAATTTCTCCCCAGAAGAAGGGTTGTCCATTACCCCTTTCTCTACAAGTGCATAGTTATTAAGCACTTTAAATTTCACTCAGCCCTTATTCCTCTCAAAATTCAACCAACACCCTGACCATGCCAAAATCTCACTTTCATTTTTTGTGACCAGCTCCATGTGGTATCACTGCCTGACTGCAGGGAGTAGTGTGAAATTCCACTTTCCTTTTTTCAAGTCCTATAGCCTGTCCTGCACAGATCCCTTTGTATTCCTCTGCAGGGTTTTCTTTCCTTTATTCCTAATTTCTGAGAAGCAATTCAAGGAGATCAAGGAGACAGGGTAGTCTCTAGCAGGCTGGAGAAAAAGTGCTTAGTAGGTTAAGGATTTTCTTAGCAGAAATGAGAGACTTTGAGAAATGTGAAAGTTCTACTTTTAAGCTTTTTTTGAGGAAGGGGTAATTTTCAATTCACAAATACTTATATTTACACTTCTATGTGAATTCATAAGCAGAAGGTGTGGCAGGGAAGCTTCAATACTTTCCCTTGAAGAACATCCTTTATCTGAAGTCCATTGCTTATTCAAGACAAACTGATTTTTAAATGTTTGTCAGGAATCATTTGACTAAAAGCTATACCAGAAAATTTAGCTGGCTACTGAAGGATGAGTAAGTCTAAATACCAATCTTGAAAATTAGATATATGGAAGAATTATTTCACTTCTACTTTACATAGCAAGTATCTTGTTCTTATAGTCTCCTGCATAGGTCTATAATTCCTAAATTCCAAATAATGAGCAGTAGAAATTTTAAACTTCAGACTGCAAAATCAGTTAAAGCAAGTGGAGATCTCTAAATTGATACTGCAAGGACTGTCTACCTCTTGGGGAAAAAGAATTGTTGAAGGATGTTCCTTTCTCTCTTCCCATTCTACATTAAGATTTAGTCACTTCTGTTTCAGCAACAATCTGCTGGTGTAGATCATGCACAAAATTTTAATTAGATTTGATTTTTGGACAGGTGATGTTCTCAGTCATTCTGATACCTGGAAATTCAAACAAACTGTTGCTAACCATACTTTCAAAGGCAAAAGACATGTCACGTGTAATATTTTATATTTAAGTACATGTATTTTGCATGTGTGCATGTGTGTATGTATGTTTATTTACACAACAATACAGAAATACTATGCTAGTAGTGTAGCTTGTGTTGTGCTTTAGTAACACATACTCTAATATATGAACCTATATGAGTATATATATACTCATCCATACATATACATGCTATTGCGCACTGAAACTTAATTCTCCCCAGGTGTTAGGGGGAAGTTATTACCTCTTCATTGGTAATACAGGCTAGTGTTAACAGCTCATCAGGGAGATAGTATTTGCTCTGGGTCTTTGTTACCTGAGTACAAATAAGGAGAGGAATAGGTAGACAATATGTTTTACCCAAACTGTACTTCTCTATGTTATCCCTTGCCTTTTCCAATCAGTTTCTAGTCTCTTATATAGCTTCTTAATTATACATTTGTATCCCCTTTTACACCTTCTGTTCTTCTTCTTGTTAAGCCATCTTCAAGGACACTTGTGACAGGGGCTTTTTTTGTAAGTCAGTCTCTTTGCAACATATATGAAGGGATGGAGAGAAGTTTTAGCAGGTAACCAGCTTCTCTGCAAAGGGGGTGGCAACACCACATCCAAAATAGTGAATAAGAAACTAAATCTGAGCTGAAAATCTAAGATTAAATCCACTCAATTTTTTTTAACAATAGAAGAAGCAGCTAAAAGAGAAGTCAGGAACTAAATTTAAAATCTTGCCTGGAATTTCAGGAAAGAAGCCTATATTTGACATAAAAAAAGTTTGTCAAGCCAAAAGGAGGGTAATAGGTTCAAAGAAAAGAACACTTTTTGTCTTTTGATATAAAACAGAGAGGAAATAATTTTATACTTCAATTTTCCTGACAAAGCCAAAGAACAGTTAAAGAGAATGTTTAGATAGAAATATAATGTACAAATAATTAAGTATTCAATAGTTAATTGCTTATATGAAACAGATTATTTTACACTGATGGCTGCCTTAACAGCTTGGTCATAGATAAGGAGGAATATCAGTATTACAGTATAATTACAGTTCCAGACTAACTGCAAGAATTCTCCCATCCTTTTTCCTTTTTTTTTAAGATTTCTATAGTTTTGTTTAACAGATTTCCAAGTAGAAAATCCTAAAACCCCAATTCTGACCTGAAAGAAGATTACACCTTCATCATTGTGTCTGAAATTTTGTGTCTGTTGTTTACCAGATCTTTTGAGTGCCATTACATTTAAAAGTGAAAACCTAATTGAATGATGAAAAGCTAAATTTATTTGAATCCAGTGAATTATCCTAAATATAATACTGCATTGGCCTATGCCAAAATCATCCCAACCTAAGGAAGAATAAACCTCTTCCACCAGAACCACCGAAGTTACAGTAATTAGTCCAGCTCAATTTTAAAATGAAATTGCTGTTACCATAACCAGAAATTATAGTTTATTACATCCCTGTCCTTGTTACTGGCCTTCATAATTGTTAGAATTCTTTCAATTCAGTCTGTAATACTAATTGTGAGGCAGGAGAACCTAATTCCTCACATTCCAATGATTTTGTAGCTGCTTTGACAGAGAACAGAAGTGCACCTCACTAAGAGAAAAGATATTATGTAAAAACCCCAATCTCTTACAGGAGAAAAAAAACCTTTGAAAGATAAAAGAGGATTTTTACAATACGATTGGAATTCTAGCCATTTTTCTCCATGTTCTGCCTGTCAATATCATTCTTTTATATAAACTCATGATTTAAATATTCTAGGGACTGTAAAACTATATCAACCATCCCAGACGTTATTTTTATTTCTGATTTACTAGTGTTCAGAAGTAAGCTCAGCATTAAGGATTATAAAAATAATATTTGAAAACATTCCAAAGAAATGAAAGACATTCAATTAGCATGTACAATTTATAGACAGAAGGTCAGAAATTCATTCAAAGACTAGCAAACAAAGAGAAACTATAAAGTAAATGTAAGAGCCCTGGATTCATCCTCCCTCCTGTGGGTTTGGCTGTTTCAGCTCAGGGTCAGCTCAGAGGTAATGCAGCAGAGGCCTATCCCCTTCCTGATCAACTCACTGGGGAGAGCATTTCCAGGCCCACTTAACTTCCCACATGCTCCCAACCTGTTCCCAGAGAGGGACATGGTACGTGGAGCTAGAGCCACCTGTGGTGGCCTCCACCCTTCCCTCGCCATGCCCATGAAACACTCCTGACATGCTCCTGGTTTGGTGTAGAACCATTTCATGACCTGTGCTTGGAGAAAAATACTGCACAATTTGAAAGGGAGAGTGGTTAAAGCTAAAAGTAAACAAAGCCTATGTCCTAATATGAATATCTGACGTGTAAAGGAGTTTCCCTCTTTTATGCCCATCACATGGGACGTGTTTCCCTCAATTAAATGTATATGCTCATAAGAGTGTCAGACATTGGTTTCCTCACAATTAATGAATTACTTGATGTGTATATACAGCAAAAAAATCAGATCTTTGTATAAAAAATTCACTTGCAGCTGCTATTCTACTTTCTTGGGATGATTGATCAGAAATATGGAGGAAACTAGACTGAGACCCATGCACCTGGAGAGAGGCTTAACCCAACTAGAGACAAAGCACTGAATCTTCCCTGAAACTTGGAATGAGGCCATTGTGTTCCCAAGACATTTGGTTTCTCCCACACTCTTTTTAACAGTCTCTTTCTGAATACTTGTACAAAGAAAGGGAAAGTGCACTGTGAACCATATGGACTCCACATTTCCCCAGCCATTTTCAGCTCAATTAGTCCCTTTATCTGCTTAGTCATTTTGTATCTAATTAATCTCAAGCCATTCCTAAATTAGATTCCACCCTACCCACTTCTAGAGCAGCCAAACCACTATTATGCTGCCTACTCTGGGTGCCCTCTGCAAACCCTTTGGCATTTTGTATTCTCCGCCTTGACTACTGACTGGTTTTCCACATGTACTGGTTTCAGTGGAACAAAAGAAAGGTGTTTAAAGTGGCAAACTGAGATGATAGTTCCTTATTGCTTTCCTCAGAAACCAAAATATTCTGCTTGTCTTATCAAGCAGCAGGGAAGACTAGGCATATATTCAGATGAAAAACCTTTGACAGCAAAGCAAAGGTGTCACACCACATTTTTAGCAATTTACATACATTGAAGTGAAAGCTGTCATTTCATCATGTCATGAAACGCTAACTGTCTTTATGACTCCTTTTGTCACAGTCAAGAGTTTGCATTACTTCAGAATATTATTAATGCATTTGAATATAAACTGCTTGGTAATAAATCATAATTGTTAAAAGTCTCATAAGTATTTGCAATTATCTTTCAGATCAAGCGGATCTTCAGACTACTTTACACTGCTGCTTAGCTTACAAAATTGAATGTCACATAAAAAAGATAGCACTTTAGTGTTTCATTCAACTGTGAATCCATGGGACATAATTGTAGTGTGTATTTATGTTCTTATATAAAAATAAAATGAAGAATCCATTCAGTGCTTTTATGTCCCGGTCACAAATGAATAAAAGAGAAATAGAAGTAACTAGAGAATGAACACTAAATTCAGCTCTTTTTCTCTGGAAGGCAAATAGTTTCCTAAACAATGGAAATGCATAGATAAACAAGAGCTATCAATCTCACACCCACAGTTATGCTGGACATCATGTACCAGTCTTCCTATCTAGGCAGTTAAAAAATCCTACTCTAGCCAAGAAATTGGAGTTGGAATTACTTGAGAAGTATAAAACTACAAAAAATTAGGGAAAGACTACATCTCCTTCCATTCTTACTGCTGAGCTGGCAGCAAGACATGAAGCAGCCTGACTCCGTAAGTCTAAGTTTTTCTTATTGTAAATAGAAATATTCTTGGGTCATGTCCTGATTATCTTCATGTACATATCTAGAGATGGCTCTTTCCTATGACTGTCATAGAAAGCATTTCAAATTTTTGAAACCTGAAATGTCAGCTTTTACTTTACCTGCCTGCAGCATTTCAGTGTTCAAATTTACTGAGAGAGAGGTTTAATTTGAATCACAGCTAAAACTGCAGTAGTGGGTGTCAAAACTGTCGGAACCAGTTTCAACTCAGGCTGCTGCTTACTCTAAAATAGGAGGCATATTCTGATGGGCTGGTATTATGCCTTGTTCCATACAGGAATAACACAGCTGGAACCTTTCACTTCTGTCAGTGGATCGCTTCTGTCAGTAGACAGTAACTCTAGGCACATTCAGCACCTAGAATTGAGATACAGAATTCATGAGTGGAAGAAACACAGTCAGTTACAAACTTTGAGGTCTGGAACCAAGACAAAGGCTTTAAAATAGGCCAGGGACAGTTCTTGGGCTCTGGAGTCTAGAGGGAAGTCCACATAGGTACACTTCCTGGGAAACCTTACACAAAATGTGAACTGGAAAGAGTTCTTGTTTCGTGCCATGCCATGAACTGGACATTGACATAGACAGTGTTAGCTGGCACAGGCAAAAACTGTGTCAAGGAATGTGCTAGAAATTTAACAGTGAAGGTTATTTCATGCCATTCTTTCACTTTTCCCCAGGCAATTTCTGGTATAAATATAGATGGAGGAGTAGGAGTGGGATTTTTAAAGATCTAGAGTTGTCCCAGCTTAGAAGAACAGAGACAAGGACTTCTTATCCGGGTAGACTCACAACATGTCCGTTAATTCAAAGAGCAAAGCAGGTCTGTTACACTACTGGTTTTTAATGCCGTCTGGTTCTTCTGATGTCAATCATGCAACTGCAGATCAATTAGTTGATTCTTTTCCTCAAGTAAAAGAGTACAAGTCTGCACATCAAATTTTCTACAAGAATACTCTAAGTAAATCATATTCTGGTTGTTGGCTCCTGGAGATATTTTCCAGCAATCTTATGGGTGATTTGACATTTGTGTAGATAATCGAAGGTTTATTTGGCCAGCGACCATTAACAAAGGAAAAGTTAAACCAAATGTTTTAGAAAATAGAACTATTGGTACTGTTTTCTGATTCAGGAAGTGAATCTTTAACCTTTTTACCCTTTTGCACTTCATTATTCATTTTTATTTAAATGGATGAATGCTGAGTTTTCCAGCCATGTCCTCCTGAGGTGTTTTCACTACACATGAAGTAAAGTTCATAAAATACAAAGGCTAACTGTGAGAAGAGATTTCAGAACCTTCAAACAAACCTGGTAGTTGTGAATTCAGGTGGACATCTATAAAGGAATTCCTTGTTCTGGTGTTTGCAAGAGGGGCTTGAAAAACTCTAGATTTTGGACTTGTATTTTAACACTTTGAATATCTAAATTATTTTTTGACCCCAATAACCATAGAGTTTTACTCTGTGCTAATGTTCGCAGCTGGTGATGCTCCTTGTATACTTTCCCAAGTCCTGTTGAACTGCCATTCTATAACTCCTTCTATTTCATAAATAAAGCAGGGAAATTTTTGATTTGTCACAATTAAACCTCAACAAAAACAACCCAAACAAAGGCTCATTCTTGTTGCCCCTTCTGCTGGCAAGGATGTGGACAAAAAAGAAATCTGTACAATGATCTGGTCTGTGGCATGCCACTATAGTAATAAATAAGATGTATAGAACAGTACTTTATATTTCAATTCCATTTGTAGAAAAACACTTCTAAGAAATAATTTAAACATAATTAAACATGATTCTAAAATTCTAAACTAATCCTATTAAAAATTTCTAATGAGCTTAAAAAATCCTTATCAGACAACCCATTTGCTTAATTCATTTGTTAGATTGTGTACTTTGGTAAATTACCTATGGATTCCTCAGAAAAGCTCTGTTTATTCTTTTGGTTTACCTCACTCAAATTCTTAGAAGAAGGAAAACAAACACTCAGGAGACAAAGAGAGAAATTACAAAAAGTTTTGATTTTTTCAGACAGCAAAGATGACAGAGAGCTACTGCAGTTTAGAGTCTTGTTAGATAAGAGACCTAGATGTTCACATGAGCTTCTCCTTTATACAGTCAACACTGTTAGAGAAATAAACCTAAGACTGTCTTAATAATGTCACAGATTTGCTTGGTTTGCATTTGGTTTTGCTTCCGTTTGAACATTATTTACTCCAGGGAAAGTGTTCCTTCCAGAATAAGGTAGAACAGTTCAATTATTTAATTGAATTGCTGATACAGGCACAGGTACCAGCAGATATCATAATTTTTTCTTTCATAAAATTATTGCCTAACCTTGAAACAACTCTGTGTTTTAGAGTTTAAACTGGGAATAAATTTTCATTGCCAAGCATATTCAATTTGAATCTCAGTATGAAGCTCAGGTACTTTTTTTTTTCCTTGGACTTTCTGTGAGTACAGGAGAAAAGGTAGCTGTGATGGAGAGAGGGAAGGAGCAGCTTTTCTTTGGGAGTTTGGCTATGTAGTATTTGCAGGGACCTAGCAAGACATTTCAACCATTATCTTGGATAATGCCTTATTATGGCTAAAAAAATATAATTTTTAAAATTAATCCTATTAAAGACTATGAAAGTTATGAATACTTGTAAACCCTATTTTCATTGGAATTTAGAAAATTAGTTTTCAGCAATTAGCATCATCCATATAATAAAACTTCCATATTTTATTAATTGGACAAAACTTGTCACTGAATATTGGATACCACTGTGTCCTGGTTGGTTTAGTGCAATTTTTGGGAGGAAACCTCTCTGTGAGGTCCCTCTAGAAAGCAAATTCAAGTGGCCTGTCCCCCAGCTGGTTCAGGAAAAAATTTCCTTAGAGGAAAAACTGTTTATTCAACAAGCAAAGTGTTCACAAGGCATAAAAATTGAATAATATTAAAAAATAAAACCTCTCAGTGTTCTGAAGAGAGATGAGAAAGTCCTTGCCATGCGTATGAGTCATTTAGAGCTGTAACCATGGGAAAAGAGAAACTCACAGGACTGATCTGTACTGTCAACACAGCCCCAAAATTGTTTTTTAACATAGCATGCATTGCAGAATCATGGAATGATTGAGATTGGAAGTGACCTCTGGAAGTCACATGATCCAATTCCCTTGCTCAAGGAGAGCTACCTAGAGCTCATTGCCCAGCACTATGACATCTTTTATTGTCTCCAAGGATGGTGATGTCACAATCTCTCTGGTCAATCTGAACCAGTGAAAAAGCGTGTCCTGAAGTTTTGACGGAACCTCTCGTGTTCCAGTTTGTGTCCATTACCTCTGGTCCTCTCACGTGACACCACTAGAAAGAATTTGTTTCTCTCTTCTTTCTGTCTTCCTCCAGATTCTTATATACAATGATAAGATCACCTGTTGCCTTCTCATTTCCAGTCTGAACAGTTCCTGTTCCCTCAGCCTTTCCTTGCAGGAGAGAGGCTGCAGACCCTTCATTATCTCTGTGGCCAATCACTGATCTCTTTCCAGTGACTCCTTCTCTCTTTTGTGCTGGGGAACCCAGAACTGGCCATATGGTTGTTAAAGTATACTGAATAGAAATCATAGAAAAAATTAATTTGGAAAGGATCATTCAAGTTTGTAACGCAGGAATAGTTTCAAAGATAGGTTACTTTGCTCGGGACAGTCTCATTTCAAAAACCTCTGAGGATAAAAATTTCACAGCTTCTGAAGTCACCTGTCCAAGTCCTTGACCACTGCATTTGTTTGTTTGGATATTTCCCTTATTTATATATATCTAGAATTTTTTTGCTGCAGCCGATGAATATGGCTCATCTTTTAATTGTGCAGCTTAGGAATTATTTTATGTCCCTCTTTTGCATAACTCAACCTCAGTGTAATGGACGGCTTCAATTACATCCCCCCATCTTTTCTTGTCCCTGTTAAATAAACAAAATTCTCTCAATTTCTTTATGTCTATATGATGTAATAATTTAATTCTTCATAAATACTTCTTTTAGTTCAGTCTGTCAACTGTGTTGGCTTACATCTGTAGAATTTAATTTGGTGAAATTCTATCAGTGCTTTCTTTGGAGGTTTTTCAGGAAGTTGAGAAATGTCAGTCTCCAATCAAGTTAAAAATTAGCGGACTGACAACTGCATGAAGTCAAAATTTGAGCCTTAGGAACAGTACGAACGTTCAGTTTACACTGCCTGGCCTAAAACCCATAGCTGTACAGAGCTTAAAATTCACTGCCGGCTTGGTAAAACCAGCTGTGAGGACTGTCCACTGAGGTTCCAGGTGTGATGGAAAAAAATATGTTAGATCACTCTCACTAAATTATTAAAAAAAAAAAAAAAAAGAACAACAGGTACAAACTGTCTGGTTTAGACATTCATGAGGGTTATTTGCTAGACCTTTTTTTTAGCTAGAGTTCTATAAATGTTTAATATCAGAGGATACAATTGTAAGTGTAGGTGATAACACCACCTGTGTTTTCCAGATAAGAAACCATTTGTAGTGGGCTGCAGCTTGAGTGAATTCAGTATTTTTGAGTTAATTTGTATTTCCTGTGCTTCCATCTGCCTTTCATTTCCATGAATTTGCTTTAGTTTTATTGGTGAGATTTATGCATTTAAGGAAAGCAGAAGCATACGCTATTCTTTAGCCATTATTTCTGAGAAGAAAAGTGTCTTTACCTCAGTTGTTCTGTTGCCCCATTAAATGTTGGTCTGAGGTCTTATGGTCCTCCCTGTAATGTTAGGGCCTCCCTGTAAAGTTGTAGGACTCTTGTAAGACTAAGTTCTCTCACACTTATATGAGCTTAGTTGTCAGCATTTAAATTTTTCTGCAATCCATCTTCTATGGGAAGGTGCTCTATGCCTTTCTAACTGACGGCAAATGTTATTTAAACTTCCTGGCCTTCACTGAAGAAAGTTAGTATTTATTAAGAAAGAAACTTCTTAGGAAGAGGGGACTGAATAAGTGATTCAGTCTTTTAATCTGTTTCAAGTTCTGTAAACACAGGATAAACTTTTCCTTTTGTTAAAAAAGAAAAAACAAAGGGATATTCCCTGCACAGTCTACCAAGACTCAAGTCTTTCCGTGGGTGTTTGCTTAGCAGTTGTAGCTATCCTTTCTGAATGAGATGATTAACTGTGTTTACCACATTTTTCAGAGCTACAGCACAGTCACAAACTTCTATCAGCTGATTGTTTGTCTCAGATAAAGTAAATATTCTTTACGTTCATTTATGTTAATTTCTCAATGGAGAAAAAATGAAATCCTTGATAAAGAACATTGGAACTTCTACCTCATTTGTAAAGAAGGATATAACATTAACCTCAGGTATAGGAGTGATGAGTAGACAGAAACTATCTGCTAAAAGTTAGTCTTGAAGTAAAATTTCAGATGCTCTATGATGATCATAGAATGCTGCTTAAAGACAAGAAGTAGGCATGCTTTTGTAATAAACTCAAAAGGAAAATTCTTTACCATGCCAACTACTACTGCTGGTTTACATGTCTCACATGGCCTCATCAAAACTATGTTACACCGTGATATTTTCTTCCTTAACCCAGATAAAACTAAACCCATAAAACAAACCAAATGTATTCATAATTTATAAATGCAAATTTGGGACTATTTCCTGTTAAGAACAATGCCAAAATTTAAATTGTATCTAGTATTTCCTGGACAGAAAACAAGGGATAGTTTGAGACACCTTACTAGTATACTTCCTTCAGGTTCCGCAACATGTAATGTTTCTATAAACCGAACTAATAAAATCTAGGGGTTTCACAAAGTTTTACTACCTTACTATCTGAAAAGCCTTTCCATTATTCCTCTAAAGGTAATAGCCTGAAGAAAAAAAAAAAAAAAAAAAAAAAAAAAGCTATTTCCTAGTTAAATAGACATAAAATTATACAGTTGCATGGTTTGAAAGAAGAAATGAATAGACTGATCATCTGTTAAAGTCCAAATAAGTATGCAACTCTGTTTGTCTTAACATTATTCAAAGCAGTAGTGGAAAAAAAATTTAAACCTTAATTATGAAAGCACATTTGGGTGAAGATTAGGTCAAAATCTACTTTATACAATGAAAGAAAACTTATTCCCTAGCCACAAAACAATTATTCTCTTTGGATCTGATTTCAGTTTGCCATGTAGCATTATGGATTTCTGTCCTGCTAAAGTGTGCAATACCTACAGGATCCTTGCAACTGAATCCAGAGTAATTTTTAGATCTCTTAGGCATCCTCAGTAAGATGCAATATGTGATATCATAATTTTTAGTTTGATATCCCAGTACTGAAATAGCATTGAATAAGCATTTGACAGCAACATTTTCTAGTTTTAGCTGAGATTTACACTCATTGCATAAATAAAACTCCAATCTCCATATACAGAACAGAAAGGAAATGCTTGTTCAGAAATTACTGTTACAAGAAATGCTGTTTTTTTTCTGTTGAATTGCAAGGGATGATGTCAGTTATAAATAGAGGAATTTAGAAAGTTGACATTAGGAAAAAGCTATCAAAATGAAATTCGTAAGGTGGAGTGGATGGCATTCTGAAAAACAGGAGCCCTGTTTACTTGTGAATTATTTAAATGCAGCATAATTGAACAGTTACAGCTTACAGAAAACAATAAATTCTTGTTTTTCAATATTCCTAGTTCTGAGTGATCAATGTGCCACATGAAAAATCCTGTAACACCACAGAACAGCAGAAGGCTACTTTGTTAGGACTAGAAATGATATACAGGAAGCCAGGAATTCAGTCAGGAGTAAGACCAAATAGAAGACAGTGAACTAAAGAATGGTCCTAAGAGTCTAGAAAATACTAGGAGCCTGTAAGACCAAATTGTTATGGTGAAACCATGCAAGAGAAAAGCCTTTAAAGATGTCACTGTCCAAATTTTCTTCCTCCACCCAGGAATACTTGAAACAATTGGCCTAATCAGAGAGGCAGAAAAGGAAATCAGACTTTAAACTCAGAAAATTGGCAGCCCTGGCTGAAAATATATACTGTTTGCAAATTAATGACTTGGTACTGTAGTAAGTACAACAAGCACTAGGAGTGGAGTCATGGTCCATTTGAACCTCTTAAATTTACAGGACAATATAGTCTGTAAATTAAACTCTACTTTTTGAGGAAAGGAAAACAAACACTCAATCTTACCTGTAAAGGCTAGTCTAACATGAATTCACTTCAGTAATTCATGACACACAAGTTCTTTAACTTTTGACTCACATGCCAATGACAAAACCCCTTACCTTGCAAAAGGTGGGAGTACTCATTCTTCCTCCTCTCTCACAGCACAGGTGTCTCCTGTGCCACACAGGAAAGAATGAAAGCCTCAGCAGTCTGGCTGCTACAAGAACTGCTTCAAAATCTCCTTAGGTAAGATGAGGTATCTGTAACCTTTGGCTTGGAAATTTGGTCTATGTCATTTCCATAAATTAATGGATGAAGAATGAAGTTCAGGCAATTAATATGCAAGGATGGAGGAGACAATGGCTGGAGGAGACAGCAAACAGCAGGTGATAACAGCTGCATGATGACCTTTGTGCTGTACTGTCTATCCTGTCCTGCCCACGTGTGGCTCTCTTGCTGACCTAGTGGTGCTGCTCCCAGCACACATCAGGTCTGGGTGTGAGCTGTGCACTAGGCCAAAACCTGGGCAGGAGCTGAGTGAACAGTCAGAAGGAAGAGATTTAGATTTATATTTCTTTAGGGATATTAATAGACCACTCCTAAGCAAGACAGACACTTAATATCTCATTTTCATTTTCATTGTAATGCTGCTGTCCTGAGTAAACAGTGCTTTTCTTGGGGAGAGCTCGCTGATCGTTAATTGAACTTATCAGTGTTCTCACAAAGGAAAAGTGCAAGTACTAACCTGAATTTAGATTTGTTGAGACGATTATAGCATATTGCAAGAGAAAATTAAATAATGCAATTCCGCTTTTTCTCTACCAAAGGCTGACCCCAGCTATACTGCAGAATGCAAGTCTATCTCAGAATCATGAAGCTCATTACAAACCTATTTTTTCCTACATATATGATACTGCATTGCAATCCTCTGGGCCTTTCTGCTCTTTAATGAGGGTAGCAAATGCAGTCCTTAGCCTCTCTGACTGTTAGACTCCATAGAACTATGCAGGATATCCTTGCTTTGCATCTGCACCCCAAAGCCTGTGTTTTAATATGTAAAGCTTGGTTTTAAGAAATGAATCAAGTGCATTTATTTGTTTGTTTCATCTTTTTTTCTTTTCTTTTCTTTTTTCAAGGAGAAGGCTTTGGATTTATGCCTTTTGACTACTGCTTAAAACTTAGAAAGTATTTGTCTAATCACAAAAGCAATTGGACATTCCTGTCATGACAAAGATCGTACAGCAAAGTAAGGCGTCTATATCCAAGCAGGCCCAACTTCTACAGTCACAGAGGGTCCAAGCTTAAAAGAGATCTCATCCAAGAAACATTAATCACTATGTTATGCTGTATGTTTTGGTATTGCTATTGTTTTTTGCTGAATTATAGACTATATTATAGTACTAATGATGCCTATCCTTCATTTTGAGGCTTGATGGAAGGAAAGTCAGATCTCAGCTCTACCTATCTACTGGTAGAATAATGGAGCATTAACCTCTAATATGTCCTAAATCCACATTCTAGTTTTTCATCCAAAGATCAATGAATTGCCTTCTCTGAACAATTCCTTTTATTTTCTCCAAGCAATTGTCCAGAACATGTAAAATTTTCGTGGCATTACTTGCGGTTTAGTCATAGCAATGGCAATACTTTGCAGTATTGCAATAACCATGCTTGTTACTCTTTGAGTTTTCAGATTTTTTCTTGCTTGTATTTCATGTTTGCAGACCCTGTGGGCACTAGGGACTTGTAGTATATATATATCTATCTATACATCTATCTATATATCTATCTATATATATCTATCTCAAAAAAATTGTCTCTACTGCTATAATGATATGCTATAATAATTTTTTTCATACTAACTGGTCCTACAAGTAATTTTACCTAGGTTAGGTCCAAATGAAGAACAACACTATCAAATGAAGCTGTTCTTACAAAATACCAGACATAAATAATTTATTACTCTTTTCCTCATTCTAACCAAATGGCTGAGCTGGTGACATTTTGCCTCCTAAAGGGCCTCCTAAAATGCCACATACACGCATTCAGAAGTGAGTCCTACATGCTGTTAAGCAACTGATTTTAACATTTAAAAGAAATTAGAAATTTGATGGTGGTAGAGGTTTGAGGAAAAAATACAGATGTTGTGAAGAGAAGAGTGCTGCATGCCAGGCCATGAATGGGAAAGCACCACATAGGAAAAGGTCACAGATGAAGGGAAACAAAAAGAGGATTGAAAAAGATATTGCAAAGAAGAAAAAGATTGGGAAGTAAATATATTAAGAAAAGGACACAAAATACTCCTTTAATGAACTTTCAGGAAGCCAGCAAGAGATGCTGATTGCTGGGAACTGTTCAATCTCTTTTAAAACTCTTGAATTTGTGAGGTGCCAAGAGGTGTCATTTGAAAAGTTTATGCTAACTCCTAGTCTATAAAGCACTCATCTAGATAGAAAATCAAGACTGAGAAAAGTTTTGAATTTCATCTGAAAGATGCAGAACAGGATTTGCACGTAACCGAAGTATCCTTTTCTTTGGCATAAGCACAGAATTTGTGTCAGTTTACCCTAAGTAATTTTTGTGCCAATTAAATGCACCTTCATTGTTGAGTTTATTTTTCAGAGACTCTAAACATGATAGCTGAGAGAAAGATAAGTTATCTGCATCTAACTTGTCTAAAGGGATATCAGACCCTTAATTCAGGAGCTGATGTGTATGGTGGGTATTTAATTTTTTAAAGTATTTTTTTAACAGTTTCACTAATAACCTTCTAAAATAAGCATTTTGAACAGATCCCGTGTCCATAGGAAATGCATGTGTTTCATAAAATACCTTGATTTTTATGAAGTAAGCACAGAAGTAATTATTTCCCTTTAGGGATTGAGAAATCTCAGTCAAGCAAGGCAAAATTGGGCAGGCTGACAATTGGTTGGAACTCAAAATTTGAACCTTACAAGTAGTATGAATGTTCAGCTCACACTCTCTGGCCTGCAACCCATACCTGTGTAGAGCTAACACACCACTACAGGCTTGTTAACACCAGCTATGAGGACTGACCATTGAGATTCTGGCTGTGAAGAATTAAGGTTCTGGAAGACAAAATAAGTAGTTGTCATTTAATAATTTTAAATTATCAAACTTTCAAACATATATAAAAGCTAATATACATATATATATATGAACAGACAAATCTCTTGCAGACTTGATTTACAAAGGCCATTGCATAAATACTCAGAAACTGTCACAGCTGAACACTTCAAGGAGAAAATCCACTGCAATGGTACGGTGCCTCTCTGGGGGCTTTCGCCTGCTTTTCCTCGCCAGCTCTGGCACTGACGTCGCAAAAAGGTACCATTCTGTATTTGGGAATACAGAACGGATCCTTTGAGTCCTTGCCTTAGCAGAATGGTGGATAATACGAGAAATTAAGAGATGGAAGAGTGGTGGGTAACTTCAGCTGGGTTTTATTAAATCCTTTCACCCAGAAGTCAGCCCACCAAAGCCCGCCAAACACATGGGTTTTCACCTTAAATCTGGGGGTGGGGGATTGGGGAAGATACAACTTGGAACCAATCCAGAATGGGAAGGGAGTGACCCAGGACCTAACTGACAACCCATATAACAAATCAAGAAGCAAAGGGGGAAGTGGAACCTGGGCCCCACCAACCACTCAAAGTCCTCACCAGAACTTTGTAGAGATCAGGGCGAGGCTTCGAAGTGACAGGCAGGACCCAGGTGTCACATAACGATGATGGATTAATAACAAATAACTGGGGCAAACCATTATGGGACAATACATGGGTATATGGGAAAAACCATTCTGAAACAGTAAAAGACAACCAGATACATGTAAAAACTGGGAAAACTTCAAAACACACCACTACAATCCACCATGTGCTGACCCTAACCCTGTCCTCACTTTTACTCTGCCCATATCTTTGTCAAAGGGGCTGAAGGTGTAGCACTAACAAGGGTGGGAGTAGAGGAATCAAGAATGGAGAAGTGAAGTTGAGAGTTGGAAATGGGGCAGGAAAGGTGTTGTTTGCTTGTCCATTTCTCACTGTCATGTTAATAATACTTAGTTTGGCTAGCAAAAAGTTAAATTTTCTCTCAGCTGAGTGTGTTTTGTCCACATTAGCATTTGGTAAGCAATTTTACAGTCTTAAGCTTGACCTGTGGTCTTTCTCATGCCTGTTCTTCCCGTTTTCTTTCCTTGTCACCCTGCAGGTGAACAAGAAACTTGGTGAGTGGGTGGGTGTTTGACCATCAGCTAGGTTAAATCTACCATGCTCAGAAAGGACAGCTTTTTTACTTGTAGAATAAATACTGAAACTCTCAGCAGCTTTCATGGCACCCAGCGTTCACACAAGACATCTATCAAAATCATTCTACTTAATTCTGTTAATTTTTTCATGTAACATATTCTCAGTTCTCAGAGGGTTTAAGGAGTAATATTAGTATATGCATTTGGCAAAAAGAGTGAGAGTGTTAGGTAGACTCTGAGACTGGAATGAGTAAGTTAAACTTCCCATCTGGTATTTTTAAATGTTTAACAATATGCTCTTTCTCATCCCAGTCACTGAATTATGGTTCACTTATTATGATGAAGTGTTTTATTTCTTGCATCTAGACTAATCTATCTTCTTTTAAGGGACACCATGAAGGACAATGCTTTGACAAGGACACCTGTGCCAGTGATTTTTCTGAATTAAAATTGAAGGTACATGGCAGAACCCTCTGTGGAACCTTACCCTGGTTCCTGCCTAAATAATAGAATGCCAGCCCTGTGGATGGCGGCTGGCCCTATTTCCTAACAGACCTTGGATCCCCTGAGCTTCTCAGTGCTGCTGAGCTATGGGGGATGTTGGGAGGCAAAGGGCAGGCAGAACACACAGGAAGCTGCTGTGGTGCACTGAATAACTGGCTCCAAAGTCTGTCCACAACAAAACAGACCTGACTGGTCCACACGTGTAGGACCTGGCCCTGCTCCCCTCGGTGGTGAGAGCAGGTGAGACCTTGCAGGGCAGGAGGTCAGAGGTACTCACTGCCACTTTAGCTCATTAGCTTTCCACTCCCTTGGTAACAAAAAGCTTCTGTCTGCAATCATCTTAACAGGCTCCTTGCTTTCTTACTGGAAGGGTTAATGCTCGTGTTCAGAGAGAACAGTTGAAAAATTTTTTTTGTTTCAATATAGTAAGCAGTGGCATTCAGCTACTAAGAACCCTTGGTAACTCTCAGTTATAAAGAATTCACTGTTTTTCAAGGAAAAGAAGGAAAGATGTATTCCACACTTGATTTTCTTTTCACTTCGCTTTCCAAAACACTTCATTGGTGTAGGAAATGTAGTCATTACAATAACTAGGGCATACACATTGAGCACTGGCCATTATTCTGTACTGTCTTATATCTGTTCTGCCTCTATAAAATAGATTTCAAATGTAAAAAAAAAAAAAAAAGAAAAAAGAAAAAAAGGAAAAGATTTTCCAATATACCTACTTTTCCTTTTCTGGGGCAAATATTTGCCTCAACACTGCACAACAACCTGAGTCATGGAAATCTAAGTGCAAAGTTTTCCTTACTAGTTTATCAGTGCTTTCTGTTTCAAAGGCTCAGACCAGTGCAAATGTCATTCAGAATGGTTCTTCTCTCCAAATGTGCCACCTTCTTGTTTTAAACAGCAAAACACTGCTCTGTGGCAACTTCCCTGTGGCTGATGCTTTATGAAATGAATGTGCTGGAAGATCAAGGGAGACAGTTCACGCTTCAGGGCCTGGACTGGTTCCTGCAGTTCTCACTGTGTAAGTTTTGAGCTAGTGGATGCACAGGTTACACAGCCGAGGAAGGAAGCTCTGTTATCTGTTGGGGAGTTTTATCTGTTGGCAGACCAAACAGGCCTTTTTGAATTTAACTTCTAGGTTTATAGTGTATTTTTATGTATTTAATGCATTCATTTTAAAGGTCTTTCATATCTGAGAGGAGGTGTTATTTTGTTCCTTTTTCTTCTCAGTGGTGGATCTGAAGTCCATTTTCCTCATAACATATAATTAAAGGCTGACTTGAAGCATCCAAATATCTATAAGGCATCCCTCCTTTGAATTTTCTCTGAAAGAATAATAAAGTTGTCGAATGGCTTTATGCTGTAAAAAAATATATGTAAAACATGGAAACACAGGAGATTCTGGCACCCATGAATGTGTAGAATCCTAATGAAATAAATGAATATGGCATAAGCAAATGTCAATTTTTATCCTTAAAAATTCATCATCTACACTAACATAAAACATGCCAAATTTTTGGATTTTTGACCACAGATAGCTAAAGAAGCCAGGATAATCACCTATTAATTCACAGAGGATAATGCAGAGATGAATACCAAATCAATGTGCAGTAAATTTTATTATGGGGCAATAAAAATCTAATGTATGAATACAGGCAAAATTTAAATGTGCACTCTTGTAAAAATGCAGTTTGATGGAAAGCAATAATACATTTGCAGCAGCTGGGAAAACGGAAGAATATCCTCTCTACTTTAAGAAAGAAAAAAAAAAAGGTGAGACACTGAGGATTTTCAAGGTATCAGAGTGGTTGATTTCACTCCAAATGAAATCAGTTGAAGTTGCTCTATTCCATTACAGCATTAGGTTGACTGCTTGTAGAAGTATTTTTATCTGCAGCCTCATACTTTTAAATTTTCTGGAAAATAAAAATAATAAGAGAATATGAAATGTATTCTTTCGAGAGGTGGAAAACACAGCAAGGAAGAAAAAAAAGGAAAATTTTACAAGTAATAGAGAAACAATCAACTCACTGAGTAAATAAAAGCAGACAGAAAGTCAGCAAAAACTAAATATCCCTACAGTTAAGCTGTAGCCAATTTGAAAATAAAAACAAACAAGAAATCAGATTTGATTATTTACATGCAAAATCAGATTTAATGAAATCAGATTTAGATATTTAAATGCAAAAAGAAACCAGCAAGACTATTTAATGTCAAAACTTACTTCTCCCACACTTTGACTTATTCAATACTGCTTGCTGAAAGTAGTTTATGTGTTGTACCTTTTAGAGAAGAAATGAAGAACTGTAAAATCACATGATAAAAAGTGACATTCTGATGGATGTATTATGTGCTGAGAGAATGTGATGACTTTTGTTTGTACCTGTCATTATCTTGATGTATTGCATCTTCAGTAGTGAGAAAACTGTTCTTTACTATGAAATCAAATAGATTTCCAGAAAAATAATGAATTCAGAGAGGCATAAATTTTAAATAGGGTCTAACTTGCACATAATATGTAAAACATGTAGTAGCTAAGCTATACTGATATGAGTATGTTTAGAGCAGCTGTGATTTTCAGATCTTTAAGGTACATGCTCAGAAGGGAGTTTAGACTTCAACTTTTGTTAAGGCCAACAGAACAAGTTTCCAATTATTAACTCATTTTAACTCTACTAAAAAAAAAATCTAATATTGTCTTCAAGTGCATCTATATAAGATATTAAGGTTTTAAAAATGTAATTATATTTAAAAGACCAAAGAAATCTTCACGCTGTCAAGAACTATCTCTCATTTTCACCAAGTTCATCTTGGTAGAAGTTCATTACAAAATTAAACTGTACCTGTCACAGTAAATCTTGAGGAGTTCAAAGCTATGCCCCTCCATAATTATTATAATTAGACCTCTAACTGCAGCCTGACTTCAACATTTAGGGATTGATGGCTAAAAGTTGAGTCCTCTTCTTGTCTTTCCTTTAACATAGAGTGAACCCAAACAATTTAGAAACCTAAGAGTTCTCTGAATGGAACAACAAAAACTAAAAAACCTACTCTGTGTATTATTAAAAAATGACTCACTTTCTTAAGTATCTGGCAGTGGTTATAAGCACACTGAAGATAAGATATCTAATAGTAACTCATCGGATGTGACTGGACACTTCAAGCTTTGTACAACTCAGCATGAAATCCTTCTGTCACCACTGCAATGAAAATTTATTCCTAGACTAGGTCTGTTCTTCAAAATTATGATTGTATATTTTCAATGCTGTTTTTATTTAGACATTTCTAATTTCCTGCTGGAGTAGATATTAGCATACTAGATCTACTCCTGGTGAAGTAGATATTGGCATACTCTTTGGTGGGGTAAATATGGATTTTGCAGGGCATTGGGTGTAGGGTGCCATATCCCAAAACACAAGTGAGGGTGAGCAGAGAGAATAGCTGATCATGTAAGAGTGTACTGAGATGTTTTCATGATGTTTTAGAGGTAATTGTTACAGAAAGTTTGTCATTTAGACAGAGGAGGTTTCTCCATTGCTCATGATTAATTGTCAAAATGCCAGCAAAATATATCATGAAGCCAACTACAGAACAAGACTCTGGGGCTTTTGTTTTCCCCAGTTATTGTATTCGCCAGTTCTTCCCCCACTTGTACAAGTTAGAACTGAGTGAGAGAAGCAATAAATGTTGATCAATTCAATCAAAATATGATGGTAAAATTATTAATTAAATTATAATTGGAGATTTACCTAAAGCTAAACTATGACATCTTGGTAGTACAATATGTTAACTTCCCTTTCATTTGAGAAGAAAAAAGGTTTAAATGAAAATGGCATGTTTTTCTCCATGGCAATCCACAGATATGTTGTCTCATTTGTGATGTTTGCTAACTATTAAACCGCTCGAAGAGGAAATTAATTATTTCCCATTTGATTGTTTTATGGACAGTAATTAAATTCCATTAAGACTTTTTAACAACAGCAACAACAACAATATATAACAGATTCAAGTTATTTGAAACTTGTCAGTCTGTCTTTATCTGCTAATAATTTGAAGTTACCTTTCAGAAGGGTCTGTAATAAATACCTGAAAAGGAAAATTAACCTTTTATTTCCAACTATCTATTTTTTTGTTCAAAGTAGGTAAATAAATTCCAGACAAGTTAACATTCAGAGATTTGTACAACGATCACTAGAAAGAATTGGAAGTTGAGGGTTTTTCTCTTACTTCTTTTCTTCCACCAAACTCGAAATGTGTTGTCAAAAATTCTGGAGAGCCTACCTTCATCTGCCTGATCACAATGGCATCTTGAAGCACATTCCCTACCAGAGTGTTTTCTCAACACATTGACAACAAAAGGTCTTTGAAATAGTTTCCAAATTCCTGAAGCAAATTTTATATAATAACCAAAACACAACAAACCCAACCGTATGTTCTACATGTTGCATATTGTACAGGCTACGAGAAAAAGATATCATTAGCGAGTGAAAATATGGCTATCTCTTCAAATTTCCAATGGTTTTTCACATTCTATTTTAAAATCCTATCCAACACATTTCATATTGAAGTTTATGATGCAATACCTTAAATAGTTTAAACTTTGCAACTAATTTTTTCAAAGTGTTTTTAAACAGTGTGGGTGGGAGGGGAAAGTCATCAACAACACAGGTTTTCATTACTGGTAGCAATATTAAGACTGAAATATCCAAATCTTTAGCCCAGTTCAGTTACTTCCTCTGGGTGAAGATGCTGACCTTTCAGGAAAACACAAAGCTAATTTAAAGTTTTCAGTTCAGCAACAAAAACAGAAGTGTACAAAAATTGACTGAGTGCAGAAAATATAAACTTAGTGCTTACAATCACTAGAAACATACAAGGAATGGCCTATGTGGTTCAAATTATTTACTATTTTTGAGGTTTAAACACGGCTTGTGGCTGCTACAAATTATCATCAGTTCTGATCCTGTATAGAGAAATATTTTAATCTCAACAATAGAATTGTTGATATAGATATGATATTTTGGGAGAGGCCTAGAATAATAAAAAGGAAAGAGATTACTGTCTTTTCTATTGACTCTCCATTTAAATAGAAAGATTGGAAAGATACAGCAGTAACAAAAATTGACCTCAAGGGTTACTTGTTTGAAATTGATTCCTGATACACTGTGACCTATTCAAAGGAAATAAAATGCTGAGTATCTTTGAAATGAACAGAACCAATCTTAAAAAAGGGAAGTGAAAATAATCCAATTTCCTTATATTAAAAGACAGAATCTATATCACTGTTGATTTGGGACTAATAAAATCAGGGAACAACTCTGAGAAACTATTAAGAGCTGGGTTTTTTTTGAGGACATATTTTTGGCCTTGAAACCAATATTAAATTATCTCTGAATCTGGATTATAAATGTTGTAAGCTAAATGCTCCTGCTGTACAAGAGAGTTCTAAGAATTAACTTGAAGACAAGTTATTTCATGATGAACTGGGTATAGCACAAAATGGAATTTTCACACAGGCTGAGGAAAAAAGAGGAAAATCTAAAAGAATTTCAAACACATTTGCCTCAAAGGGACATTTAGAAAGTCCTCTTTGTCTGTCCTATATGAAGGAAAATAATACTTGAAACCCTATCTTGAAAGTGTTTGGCTACCTCCCTCTCACAAAAACATGCAGTGAAAACCATTTTATAAACTCACCAAGAAACCCCTTTTTCCTGTTTATAATTAGCCTTTCAGGTTATATTCAAGTTGCCCAGGGAGCTTGTGGATGCCCCATCCCTGGAAGTGTTCAAGGACCTGTTGGACAAGGCCTTGAGCAACCTGGTCTAGCTGGAGATGTCCCTGCCCACAGCAGGGCGGTTAGAACTAGGTAATACTAAAGGTCCCTTCTAGCCCTTAACGTTTTATGATTCTATGAAAACTTCTTGTAATAATCGATCACCTTTGATAAATATTTATTATCAGCCCTCTCTCTAAACAAACCAACCAACCAGCAACAGAGAAAAAGTGACTGATCATTTCCCATAAAATTTTCTTCTAGGAAAAACTGTGTCTTTTTTTAGTGTCTTTTTTTATGTAGTAGAACTTGATCTTTTGACTCAGTCTTTACAAGACAGTGTAGCAAATATTTTTCATCGCTTGTTATGTTCCTTTTTATTCTCTTTGCTGTCAGTCTCTGTATTTTTACCAACCTAGACACGGTATTTTGGCAAGGTGTCAGCATTGACAAGTAGAGGAAACAAATTATTCCATGCTGTAACAATGATTCTGTTTATACATTTTGGAAGTTCAGGTGTATTTTCCCCCCCTTCTTCTCATTAATCTAACACTTGAGTACATGGGGCAGCGCAGTATGCACATTCCGCAATTTCAACCTGCAGAGTCCCGAATGCCTAAGAACTTGAAGAAGACATGGGCAAGAATAAATAAATAATGTGTGTGTGGATAAAATATGTCTAAAATTCCTAGTTGCTTTTCTACTTCGAATGCTTGTCAGTGTATGGATTCACACTGTAGGGTTTTTTTCTCTTTCTTTTTTTATTTTTTCTTTCTTTAAAGGATTCTGTGGAAAATATGCTAATAGAGATATCACTTATCAAGGCACCTGCAATAGTATTGGCTCTGTCAGAATATACTTTGACCAATGAAGGCAGATCCACTTGAGTCTTAGGTATTTGAACAAAGTCTCTGATCCAGATTGTCTTTGTGCAGAGATCTCGAACTATTGATCCGAACAGACATTATGGTTTTTCAGAACAGTCAGCACCCTTGCAATAGGAGGTTATTCCTGCTTTTAATAACTGTAATCAGGCAGATATGGCTTTGTTGGCAGTGGAAGAGTAGACTACACACTTGCAAAAGTTTTATTTAAAAAATAATACATGAACTCTGTGCAGTCAACAGGCTGTAGTTCATTGATCAACTGATGCCTACATCAAATAGCTAACCCATCTTTGTATGGTTGGGCTTTATGGGATTCTTTTGTTACAGCCTCTTCTTGCTGCATTTCAGGCAAATCTTTATGTTGTGCTTCTTAATCAGAAAACTTTTTAATTGGCAGGTAAATACATTGATCCTCCTTAGCAAGATATGGTCAGCCCAATTGACCTTTACTGCTAAATTAATGAAATATACTACTGAACATTAGGTGTACTCTATTCACTCACTCTAAACAGCATGAAAAAAATCTCAGTGTCTTATTTCAGTTTTGAAATAAAACAATGTCTCTTGTTGATTTCTACTTCTTACAAGTACAATTTTGTTACCACCCTTTTCATTATCAGCCACTCGAGAAAAAGGGTGGAAATTTGTTGCAATGACACAGAAGACTGAGTCTATGCGAGAAAAAAAACCATGAGCTCATAAATATAAAAGTAGAAAAGAAAAATCTGGATTCAATCAGATTAGTACCAAGTCACTTTTTTACCTTAGGTAGAACCTTAGATAAGCTGTGACAGAGGTCTCATTCATCAAAGAAATAATGTAAGAGGGATTACCACCACACAGATCTCCTACTTCCTAGCAGAAGAAATATCCTCAAGAAAAACTGTCCTCACAGATGGAAAGAGTAAAGAGCAATTTGCAACTGTATAAAGTGTCAAGTTTAGTTCTGTGCAGAAATAAGATTTCTGGTTAGCAGAATTAGATTCACAAACCCCTAAGAATCCAGTGAGAATAATATTAGAATAAAATGAGAAAAGAAAGGAAAAGGAAATGGCTGATACAGAATTTTTACTTCTACTCTGAACTCAATTTTAGCACTTGAAGGCAGATGTCTGTGTCAATTAGAAGGGTATACCAGCTACCAGGTATAAAATAAAATCAGTGGTTATGATCTTCCCCCTAGCTGGTCCAGGGGATGGCCATTGTGCTTGAGATTTAGAAGATCTGAATTGGTATTGTGTCCCCTTTTATGGTACCACAGGCAGAACCTCTGGAAATGGTTGTGGTGTGTCATCAATAACAAAGGGAGGAACTGTATCAAATCTGCAATTACACCACTTTACTTCTTAGCCGAATTGACCCTGTTCTCTAGCAACCAAGGTCCTCACAATGAAAAAAATCCTTGACATCTTTTCAGAGAGACACAGACAAGTAATGGTTACCTTACAGCGTTCTTTCTGCAGTGAGAGCAGATATTAAAATCAAATAGGAGCATGTGTGAAATTGTCTCATCACAATATTTACAACCACTAATTTGGACCTAACTTTGCAGTGGTTAAGAGGACATTGGTTGCATAGTCAGAAAACTTTGCCTTCTGGGGCCCTTTTCCAACCTCTCATCTTTCTGCCTTGTGGATATTTCATTCACCCATGCCATTAAGAAAGTGGTAAAGGTCAGGCATAAAAAGAGACATGGATTGTGCCTGAAAAACGGGTAAAACTTTCTTCTTGTTCTTCCTGCTGTTCCAGGAGTCTTAGATTGTGCAAGATTCCTAACCTCTTTGTCAAATAAGAAAGAGGATTATTTTATCCTCTAGTAAAAAACTGAATGATAACCATGTGAGTGGGTTGACTTTGTAACTTACTCTCTATTCTAAGCTACATGCTTTTGGAAAAAGTCCTCCATTTTCCCAATTTTGCAAAACTTGGGAGTGTTTTTTTGCAGACAAGAGGCACTGAATTTGCAACCCTGAGCAACCTGTGTGGTATTAAGAAAACAAGCATTTCCTTTCTAGGGAAAATACATTAAAACTGGAAACTTAACATATAGTGTCCATGTGTTTCTAGTGTCTATTCAGCAGCTGGAGTTAGAGGCCAAAGCCCAAACATGCTTCTGTTGTGACAGAGTAAGATCATTTTTTGACATCTCAGCAGAACAGTGTTTTTTGCCTTGAAATCTGCCTTCTTCAAAGTTTCAAACAATAAGAACAAATAAACCCCACCTTTTCAGAGGAGAAGAAACTCTAATAGACTCTAAAGACAGATTTCTTGCTACGTCCAGCCCTGGAAAAGGAAAGTTTTGCAACTCAGAAAGACATAGTAGGGAACAATGGACTTAGTGTCCTGTAGTGAAAATGTTAGCTTCTGATAGTTTGTTAACAAGAATCAGAGAAGGTTTTCATTTAGACTTCCTTTCTGTGACTTTTCTAAGCAAGTCACCCTCACTGCACTTGGGGTTGGCACCAGGGTCATTGAAGGGCTGTCCCCCTTGTTGATAGGAAAATGTTCCTGTTGTTTGCATTCATAGGGGTCTCCATCAGCAGAAATCCACAGAGGTCAGTGCCTGCTGGAGATCAGACTCTTGTCTCAGATTGTCTGATGCCTTCTTTTTAGAAAAGTACTGGTTGCTTTTAATGTATTTTGATCTTGTGAATATCAGATGCATTTTGAATTATCATTTTGTTCTTAGAACTAGAAAATCCACTTAGACTGGCACTCCGTGCAATGCTTACAAACATAGTCTGGATTATTTCTTTCTTTAAAACCATTAATGAAAATATCATTTAGAATGTGGCCCAAGCCAGATTCCTACAGGTATCCATCTGAAAAATCTCCTCAGCTCATTAGTGAGCCATCACTATCCACTCTAAGAGCACACACTGACTTGTGTGTGGCTTATGTCCATAGTATATAACCTGGCCTCCATTAATTTCAAAATGTCATGTGACTAGTGCCTGAAAGATTACTGAGGTAAAAATATATCACAAGTATTACATCATCCTTATCTTCTACGTCAGTTACATTGCCAAAAAGTAATAGCAACGATCAGAAAGAGTACATGTTTTTTTGCTGTTGTCATTCAGTTGCTTACAAATTGATTACTCAAAGAATTGAGAAGGGAAGATGTAGCACTAAACTGATAATTTATCAGTCATACATTTTTTCCATTGATACCGTTTTCTTTGGATGGCAAACTTCCTGATGTAGCAACCCTAAATATTTCTTCAAGAATAACTGTGATATGGTCTCTATTACTTATGGGATTCTTCAGAAAGAATTTTATCATTCTCTGAACATTTGAACCTCTCTAACATATGCTATACAAAGTTCCCTTCCACACATTTTGTAGGACTGTGCCCTACATACTTTCTTCCAATAAATAATTAAGTACTTAGTCCCACATCACTTTCTTCCTTTGGTTGCTGTTGTTGCCTGATCAAAAATTTCATCTGCAGCTTCTTTTAGGTAAGAGTTTTTGTTTTGTTCTTTTTCCTTTTATCTTCACCTAGAGAAATGCAACAAATTTGCCTCTCACCTTATTCTCAGCTTCAGAGAGTGACTTCAAAGCATTCTTGATCTACAGAATAATATTGGTCTCCTTTTCTCCAATTCATGCTTCCTGAATAAACTGGTTTTGTTTAACTAGACTTCCAATTCTACTAATTTGTTTTACCAGCTTTCCGTGATGTTCATTAACCAGGTTTTTTTTTGGTTATAAAGCAATATTTCCGATCTTTTCTCCACAGTTCCTCTGCTGTTTTGAGTTTCTGCAGATAGTTATACAGACACACCAGGGCCAGCACATCAGGGAGGAGTGTGCTTCAAAATAAATGCTACATGTGAAATGTTCTATTGTGAAAGTAGTTTTGATCCTTTCGTTGACTATGGCTGTTTATAATGATGGATCCCAGTCTGTTGTCTGTACCTGTATGCCAAAGCCACACCTTAAAGATACAAATGAAATTCACACCTATGACAAGTCTACAGAAATATCATGAAGTAGTGATGCCCTTAAGCCTCTCACTAAAATGACTAGTGCTGAGAATGCTAAACATTTTACCATACCAGATCTTTAATCCTTTGTTTTGTTTATTTCACAGGCAATGGTTTCTGTGAGAGGTTTGAACACATCTTCTAACTTTTATAAAATGTGAGTTTGAAAGTTTTATTTAGTAGGATAGTGGTCAATGGCTAAGAGTCCTGGTGAAAAGTGGTGTCCCTCAGGGGTCCCATACTGAGACCCATGATATTTAATATATTCATTAATGACAAAGAGGGATCAAGTGCACTCAGCATATTTGCAGATGACACCAAGCTGAGTGATGCAGTTCACACACCTGAAGGAAGGATGGCATCCAGAGGGACCTGAACAAGCTCTAGAATTGGCCCATCGGAATTTCATGAGATGTAACAAGAACAAGCGCTAGGTGCTGCTGGTCAGTATCAACACAAGCCAGGGGATGAAATGACAGGGAGCAGCACTGGCCAGAAGGATTTGGGGGTGCTGGGGAATGAGAGGCTGGACATGACCTAGCCATGAAACCAAACATGTCCTGGGCTGCATCCAAAGCAGTGGGGCCAGCAGGGTGATGGAGGCGATTCTTTCCCTCTGCTCTGCTCTGGTGGGACCTCACCTGCAGTGCTGCATCCAGCTCTGGGGGCCCCAGCACAGGGAGAATGTGGAAGTGTTGGAGTGAGTCCAGATAGGGGGCACAGAAATTATTAGAGTACTGGATAATTTCTCCTGTGAGGAAAAGTTGAAAAAATTGGGATTGGTCCTAGCTGGAAAAGAAAAGGCTTTGGGTGACCTAGTTGTGGCCTTCCAGCTGGAGGGAACCTACAAGAAAAATGGAGTACTTTTTCCAAAAGCATGTAGTAACTGGACTGAGGAATGGATTCAAATAAAAATAAAATAGGTTTTGATTATATATTAGGAAAAATATTCTTTACTGTGAGGGTGATGAGGCAAGGGAACAGTTGCCCAGAGAAGCTGTGGTTGTCTCACACGTTGAAGTGATCAAGTCCAGGCCGGATGTGTCCCTGAGCAACCTGGTTCAGTGGAAAGTATTCCCTGCCCATGGAAGGGGTTTAGAACTAGATGCTCTTTAAGATGCCTTCCAACCCAAACCATTCTGTGACTTTAATGTGGAATTGAAAGTGAAGAATTGAGATACAGATCTGTGGTCACAATTCCAAAGAAACTTAAAATATGATTTATAACTTCTTGACTTCTGAAGGTTTGGCACCAGAATTCTAACTATGACAGGTGAAGCTTTGGTTTTAAATGTCTAAACATGCAACTGTGATGCTAGTGTTGCTGTGACGCTAGTGTTACACTTGTTTCAAGTTTTATAATAGATCAGGGAGATGTGCCATCATTTTGTAAACCTGGACCCTAATTTGGAATTCTCTGTACAGTACAGAGCAACTTTAGGATCTATATTGACATCTTAAATTTTTCTAACATATTTCATGCCCTAAATCTGAATTAAGTGATATAATTTTTTAGGCCTAAATCCAATGCAGCCTAAAAACATTTCAGTGGCAGTCTTTGGTGCCAGAATAGAAACAGAAAACTTAGCATGCCTCAAACAGATGGAGATATCCATCAAGTTGTTTAAATATTTATTCTAAAATACATATAAAATCTATGTGAATGCTAGAAAACAGTAGTTAAGGAATGCAGTTTCATTTAAGAGCTGTGTGAGGCAGAGGTTCAGTTCTATGTTAGCCCTCTGACTAATGAGTTATGTTCACATCATTCTGCTTTGCTGGCTTACATACATTTAAAAAACTTATAAGATGAATCTATCTTTATAAATGATCTCATTAACTTCAAGCTGATTCTTTTCAGGTGCCACTTTGTTTCAGTGTAAATGACACTTAAGATTTTTTGTAACAGTCTGCAAGATCAAAAATTGATAAAACTGTATGCCTACCTTGTGGCACAGACGTGCATTTCTTTTTGTCTACAACATGAGCAATTAAAAAAAATAACCTTAGACTGAGCTAAGAAATCCAGGAATAACTCATAGTTTGGATATTATACTCAAAACCACCACTTCACAGGTGTGCTTCCTGCATTGACATTTTGCTCTGTTCATGTCTTTCATTCTACAGCTGC
The DNA here is from genome assembly GCF_029207755.1 of Chamaea fasciata. NCBI lineage: Eukaryota > Metazoa > Chordata > Aves > Passeriformes > Sylviidae > Chamaea > Chamaea fasciata. The sequence goes on from NW_027094086.1 coordinate 73,533,381, forward strand.
CTACTTTAAATTATTTGCCAAATCCTTGTCTTTTCTCAGCCACACAGGAAAGCAGATAGAGATCCACCAAAGCCCTGGACCACTAGTAGAGCCAAAGCAGATTTTGCACAAGCCCACAAGCAGATTTCCCACTAAATGTCAATATAACAACTCCTTCAATTGCCGGAAAAAAGCACAGCAAACCAAACATTGTGACTGAAGCATTTGCCAAAGGACTTACGCTCACCTGAGTTGGAACAAATTTGAGCTCACACTTCTGAAGACAAATTCCTCTGGCTCTGGAGAGCTCAGAATGTTCAGGCTGCTTCACAGCAGCAGCTGTGCTACTACTGGGAACAGAGAGTTTTCAAGATTCATGGCATCAGACACAATAATGGCCATGCGAGCCTGCATCTCTAATCTAGTAATGAAGCAACTTGCTGTTGCAATTTGCCTTAAGTAGCTCCTGAATAAAAATGAAGTTAAATCAGAGAATGCTCCTAAGTTACATCTGCTTTGAATTCTTGGTGTGAAGAGAGGTTGTTTCCAACATGGTATGAAGGATAGGCAGAGGTAATTAAATCTTTTTTTGATGTTCTTTAAGAAGAAAAACTGTTAATACCAATACCAGATATGTTTTCCAGGTTAGAAGTTGTAACATGATTGTAGTTCAAGTTCTTCCCTAGGATTTAAGAATAAGGTATTGTGACTCCTAGCTTGCAAGGTTGTGGAAGTCTTTCTCTGTCAATGATGCTATATTCATACCAAATGCTGCCACATATGTACCACTATGTGTAAATTGTCTTACTATGGAAAATTGACACAATACTTTAATCCTACTGAACATATGTGTATGTAAGTATTATTTGTATCTATATCTATCTATCTATATACACACACACACACATATATATATCACCTAGAGAACCATCATGATGTAATTTTTTAGAAGAGTGGCAAATCAAACCAATTTTAGATTTTGTTCATTAGTAGCAGATTTGTTAATGGTCAGATTTTAATATTCATCATCACCAAACTCTTAGTCTTAATGATACCTTAAGTTTTAGCGTTCATGTTTTTCAGATTCTGTGCTGCCTAGGGGTGTAGTTCTGAACTTCATATTAAGTGTTAGTAAGCTCTCTTCACTGACTTGATAGACAAAGCAATCCTTTTCCAGCTGAAGACCAAGGACAGCCATTCCAAGTTTTCAGGCCCAAAAGCAAAAAAAAACATTGGACTGAAGAGCGAAAACAAGAAGGATGGGACTTCATAATCTGAATCTGTAGTTGGACAATTAAAGCCAATATACAAATGGACCAAAACTTATAAAAGTGTGAGATATCATGACCAGTTGTCCATTTTTGACCATTTTGGGTCCACCTTGGATGTAGCCCTGGTGAGACTCTTGTACTGCCTAAGAGGTATCTCTTAAGGCCTTTTAATAAATATCTGCTATATTCTCTCAGCTCTGTCTAGTCTCTGACCCAGGTCAGCCTTCTCAAGGCACCAGTTTGAGAGTCGCACTCTAAATTATCTGTCAGTATATAATAACATGGAGCACTTGCCATGTAGTTACTCAATGGGTGAGCAACTGTATCAATGGGTGGGGCCCTTGGTGGATTAGTTGCAGAAATCCCACTGATCAGGCTTGGAAGTTAAGTCAACAAGAGAAGTCAGAACTGAAATGAGCTTGTCTTCCTTCACTTTGTCCAGTTATCCAGTTCTACTCACTTGTGCTCCACGTGCTTATGCTAGTGTTGTCCTATGAAAAGAGGAAAGGGAGTTTTATCCCATAACTTTTATCTTGCCAGTCATCCACAAATATTTGGAAGGATGTCTCTTAGCTTCTCACTCTGGCAGCTTTAGTTGTCAGGATGCCTTTTATAGACAACCAGGCCTAGCTTTGTTTGACTATTTGATGATTGTATCACTCAAATATTTAAGCAAAATTCTGTCTGGCTATGCTGTCACAGTGTTATAAATACATACTACTGTTAATTACAGCATTTAATAGTTTCATACTTTATGGTGTAGTTAATGTTGGTTATTTCTTCATTAGTCCGTTTTTAGTTTATTGGTGTCACAGGCCTCTGCATTGGCTAAAATCTTATTTGTCTTGATTTGTTTATTGTCTATTTCTTTTTTCATTCTACTGTGAAAAATATCTGGCACAAACCTTTCAGAACAAGAGAGCTCTTATGGAAAAAAACATCTACTTTCTGACTGTCTGCAGAGATGACTCAGCCTCTTTTACGCAGTGAGCTTGCCATAGCAGAACAGCTTAGCTTTTCCTGTCATTACTTACAGTGTGACACCTGAAGACAAAGTTGCCATTTCCCATCTACTAAGTGATTGTATCATTGTCTGTATAGAAGGAAGTATTAAGTTCCCACCAGGATCAGCACGTTCAATATTAATGCCTCTAATGCAGAAGTGGTTTACTTATTTCTTTAATCAAGCAGCCAAGAGAAAACATAATTATAATAGTACAAGCCTGAATGGCAAATTAATCAAACCTTTTTAAAGTTCTGATTTTGCAGCTGGAATTTTGCCTGCTGTAGCTTAAAAACGTTTTGCCAAGTACTTAAGGTGCTCAGAATTTACAAACCAGGAAGGATGTGATTTTTTTTGGCAAATGTCCTCTGGATCTACTTCAGTTATGTTTCTCTTAACTGCCACCCCTGAGTAAGAGTGCTTTGCTAGCTCTCAATGTGTTTTCCTACCAGAGAAAAAGAAATGGAGTCAGTAGTTTCTCAGTCCAGATGTATTTCCTCCTGACCTGCTCTGAGTTGTAAATTGAAGTGAATAATGAAGGCTATCCTAAGCAAGAACCCAGTAAAAACTGCAAAGTAAGAAATTTGGTTCAGTTTTATAAATTGTTACTCAGCAAGAACAAGGTAACAAATCCCTTCTGTGAATACTACTCATTTGTTCACATTCAGCTTTCTCACTGCATCCCCCCATCCCTTGATCCTGTCACACAGACTGCCCAAAGAACAAGCTGTTGTGGAGCCATTGATCCGTGTGTGTATTTTATCATAACCTTAGAGCATTTATTTAGACTTTACCCAGTTTACCTCAACAGAAATTTTAGCTTGGGAGAAAATGAATGTCTCTGAGGAGGCTCTTTTCAAAACCAAACCCAAGTGACATTTTTAACAAAGCAAACCAAGGGAATGTTGACAAAGCAGTCAGTCTGGGATCAATCCACCATCAAGTTCTTCCCTGACTCACCTTCTGTGTTAAAGTGGGAAAGTGAATGTGTTTTTCCTAGAAAGGAGAATTAGCCTTCACTGATGTTGTTGTAGGCACAGTTTTAAATTCTAAACAGTTAAAAACTGTCTTGGAAATCTGCCCATTGGTGCCAGCAGAATGAGATGGCAGGTGACTTTTCACTCATCCTCTCATCTCCCTCTGCTCCTCATTCTTTCAGTACTTCAACAAAAATAGAGAACCTGTTGTCTACAAAACCTTCCAAGTACCTTGCCACAATCAACCCATTCTTCATTTTGATATTGTTCTTTTTCCTGTTTTGTGTGTCTGTATGCAAGGACAGCCAGAAGAAACTAATAGCAAATCCAAACAAAATTAACATTAATCTGAGTTAAATAAATGCTTACAAAATAAATTCCTGCTTTCACTGTACTGTGAGAAAATGATATAAGTTGATAATTTGAAATCTGGGGCTTAGTCAGGCATTACAGAGTTACCTCAGGGTTTTTTTCTGCGTTTAGCTCACTCTGTACAGGAAAAATAATGGAAATGGCATGGAAAGGATACATTAGTAATTTTGTGTAGAACATATATCATTTAGCAGGGGTCAGAAACTTGCAAAAGTTCACACCAAAGTACTGAAAAATCAGAACAATTAGTAGGATGATGCTTTAAAAATGAAAGTCTGGATCAAAAATATCCTTAACATTCATCTGTAAAACAAGATTTGGACAATATAGTCTCTATAGTCTTTTTTTAGCAAAAACTTTCTTGAAATGAGTATTTCAGATAAATGAGCTTTATATAAATGATGTCAGGTTGAAGTTGACAGGAACCTTATTGCATTGCAAATCTTGTCTCTCAGTCTGGCTTGGCAAGAATAGATGGGACAAGGACAGCACACATTGATATTTTTCCAAAAAACAGAACATTACCCAGTTATTTCAGGGGAAAAGAGAGTCAACAAGGTGAAACATATATAAAATTCTCAATAACGATATGCTCCATAGATACACACCATAGAGCTCCAGTGTGAAGGCAGTCACGGAGCGGGTAGAATGAAAGGATGGTTGTATTATATCAGGGCCCAGAAATGGTAGCCATACCTGTTTGGAATATACCAAGAATGGAAAGAAACCCACGTTCACCTCTGCAGCCATGTGAACTGCGGGGACTTCCTTCTGCAGTGCTCAAGGGACCTATTCCTGTTTAATCAGGGATAAGAAAAAGAATTAAAAACTGAGACTTAGGAAAAGATAAGAATTTCTTTTTAGATGAGTTCTTCCGGATCCTACTGTAACAGGTAAAAGACAAGATTGAGATGTGAGAAGAGTTCTGTAAGGAAAGTGCCTTGTTCTTTCCTTGTGTTGTGATCCCCTTTCAGAACACACCAAAGGGAAATGATGATACAGACCCAGTACACTTTCTGTGCTAATCTGCTTAATTGTATAGTCAATCATCTCAGTGAGACTGCTGTGCTTCACAGGCTTGCTTCAGTTCTACAACAAAGCAAACAAATCACTTTCAACTTTCCTCTTTAGCATCCTCTTTTTTTCCTACTCAACTATAACATATAGTGTTTGGCAAAAATAATTTTGTCCAGAGTGAAAACTGATGGAACAGAACAACAAATTTTTTGTGCAGCGCTTGCAAATCTGGCACAATATCCAGCTTTGCTTTCTGCACTATATTTGTCACTGCAAAGGCACTACTGAGGTGAAACAAAACTAGATCTTCGTATCACCTTTTGCAATCTCGTTGAAATAAACACAATGCTTTCTTCCACAAAAATGCAATTAATTCTTTCCGTCAAGCAGTGCAATGTAATATTCATGTGATGAAAACTATCTTAATCTAGTCATCAAAAGTATAACTACCATAGGGAAAGAAACTTTTCATTATTTACATAACACTGAAGACATTAATATGTGCCTTTCATTTATCTATTATGCTCTACTAATGAATAAATGACATAATTGAATACCTCATTCTCTAATTGCAATTAAAAAAGGGAAGTAATCACTCAGGAATACTACCAGAATTAACCTTCTTCTGTGGCTAATTTAAACATATGCAGTACAAATAATCTTACTTGAAGCAGATGGCCAGCTCAGAAACATTCATTCTGTTTACCAAAAAAGATATTGAGTTACAAATACACAAATGTATTTATCTCAGGTTCTTCTGCAGATAAATTGGGAACTTGTATTTCTTGCACATTTTAAAATTACATTTCTTTTCTTTTTCTTCAATCAATGACAAAGAGTAATAAATACATTGATCTCTCACACAGAGAGATCAATGTATTGATTGTTTGTTTAACGTAAAAGAGAAATTTATGTTAAAATAAAAAAATATATTTCGGATAAAGCATTAACAAAATAACAGAAATAAATGCAGCTTGTGTTTTTTTCCTAAAAATATCATGTTACAGATCAAAGTCCAAGCCCTGCACAGTTCACATTGTTCTTAGTCTAGCTCACTGCACAGCAAAGGTCCTGGACCTCACAGTTTGGATTTATATTGGAAGTAAAAGTTCCAGTGGCTCAGGTGATGATAAAGCCAAGTGACCACTACTATTCTTCTATAGCAAATCAGTTTATTAAAAGAAATCAATTAGGCCCAAGAATATCTCAGCAAGGCCCGTGGCAAGCACTGATTTAAGTAAATCACTGGATCAATTACCAAATGTGCCTGGGACTAGGAAGCAAGGCTAGGCTCTCCAAGTGAGGAGTTTAAACAGTAAATACAGTAATGTAGGGTTTTAGATTTCATGACCATGAACTTTGTGTCTCTGTCTGACCCAGTGAGTGAGATTCTTTGCTGTGGAAGAGCAGAGTTTCAACAGGAGCAGAGGGATTCCCTGACACATGTTGCTGCCCAGACACTGCCTCCACCAGCAAAAGAGAAGGGCAAGGTACACTGTTGAAATGAAATGAAAGGGAAGTGAGGAGGGATGACAGTGAACTCAATTCTGTTAGCTCAGCACTGACATATGCTGACTTCAAGTGCACAAAACTGTTGTGCAGTATGTCAACATGGATTTACAGGGTTTGAGTCTTTGTCATCAGGTCAGCTAAGGTTTTGACATTCCTACCCTAGTCAAAATACAGTTTTCCAAGTAACATATATTTCTTGTTGTTTTTTCCTTCTTTTATTTTTTCCAAGTGACCTGCTTTTGTTTGCTTGCTTTTCAGTTTTGAAAATTTAAATATGTTTCTTTTTAATTTCCAATGTACTAATAGATTATTTATTATTTAATGTAAAACACAATATACATAACAAATTTGACCTAGTTGGAAATATATCTCCTTTTACCCACTGCTGTATCTTTCAAATTCAAGATGAACAATGAGAGTAGCTTTAATTCCCTAGAAATCAATTAATTTATCATCTGACATAATGCGTTTGAGACTAATAAAGTATCCTAAAGTGAGAGAGCGTCTCAAAATTTTATTCTCTTTCTACTAGCGTCTTCAATTCTGTCATCGTTTCACTATATCATAATGTCCATGTGGCAAATGTTGAATTTGCATTCAGGTCATGTTTCAAGTTGGAGTATAGACTGGCACCAAGTAAATATAAAAAAAATTACAGTTTCAGCTGACCTAGAATTTCTCCAAGTGAAAGCAATGATCAGCGCTGATACACAGAAATCTAGTATTTCCCCGTCTTACAGATTAGTTCTTTATAAAGCATAATGCCCACTGACATCCAGATGAACATGTTTTCTCTCAGTGAAGTTTTTTAAGCTTTCAATCAAGGTCAAAACCAAATTTTTTTTATTTCTGGACTCTGATTCTGGAGTTTTTGATTGTGGGCTTTTAAAAAATATTTGAAATTAACAAATTGCATTGCAATAATCTTACATAGAACAAGGAAAATAAGGTATTTATGATCCACCAAAGGTAGAGCACAAGTCATCAATTAATGAAGACAGAAAGATCTCTAATCTTTGTATTTAATGTTTCTGTATCAACTGTAATCTTGCACAAAAAATTCCATACATGACATATAGCATTAACAGATATATGGCAGTAACTAAAAAGAAAAAAGTACCTGTGATAATCTCAATTTTAGCATTTTAATATTAGGTTGTTTAAAGAAAACAGTGAAACCAGCATTGTAACATACTCTACACTAATGGATTTCACCATATTTGGACATTCTTACTCTGATGTTAAAATCTAATCTATGATCTATAACCTGCAAGGATGGCATTTTTATAAGCAAAATATTAAAATATCCTTACAGGCCTATAGCTTACATGCATATTACGAGTTGTAGAATATAGGTTATATGATGAGGGAACAATTTCTTTGAACAGATTTCTCATACTTAGTTACCTAGAGCCTGCATTTTTAATCTGTAGAATTCTTACTCTTATATAACTGTTTAGAATCTCCACATATGCCACAATATTTTTTAATCACATGGAAAATACAGTGCAAATTTACAACCTCTAAAGCTGTGCAAGAACAGAGAAGGGAGATTGTGCTGCACTGAACTGGATGGTCAGAGTGATATATTTCACACTCAGCCCTAATTTTTGTAACACCTTTAGATCATTGACATGATCTGTAGATCTGTCGATCTTCAGAATAAGGACATTCCTTTGTTTTGTGGAATGGGCATATTAGGGATCAAAGAAGAATGAGCTCTTTCAAAGCAAAATATTGTTTTTAAGCTAAGCCAGTGAATACATTTTCTCTGTGGAGATGCAGCAACTGTGCCTCTTCTTACAGAAGCAGTCTGAGGAAACCTTGTGTCTTCTTTAGAACTAATATATCTGAGACTAAGAAATTGCTTTTCTTAGTTTACTTTTTGGTGTTAGGTTGGGTTTTTTTTGTTGGTTGGACTTTTGTTGTTGCTGTTGTTTTGGTTTTTTAATTGTCTGTTTGTTCTTTAAGGATCTATGCAGGAACCTTGGAAAGGGAGCAGTCATGGCAGGCAGAGCAAATGCTTGTACTTCTAAGCAACTAGAAACCCATTTCATATGATCAGGGGCTACTAGAGCAGCCTCTGTTAGACTGCAAAATCACCTGAAATGCATGCCCAATCTCCTGAGCAAAAGTCTGACAGAAAGGCCTTTCCAGCTCTCTGATGTAAGTGTTCAAAGCTAAGCTTTCGGGAAGACTATTATAGTATGCTTAAAAGAAGTCCTTTGGTTGAAAAGCATCCCTAAAATATACAGTTCAGAGGACTTTAATACAGCTTGCTGTGACTTAGAACACAAGTAAAGGTAAAAGGCAGCTTTAAGAATATTCAGTTTTTCTAATAGGTATTAGAAAGGGCCACATATTATCTGTATTTCCTAAAAAGATATGGTTGCTGGTTCTTGGTCAAAACTGAAGTTTGCATTTCATCTTGAAATTCTATCACAGAATATTTTTTCTAAGATCAAATTTCTCACTGTCTATATATAAAACACTTACTGTATTGAGATTAATTCTAATTTTTTAGTGCCTATCAAAGTATTTTAATTAGACCCTTTAAGAAATACAGCCTGTTGTTGGAATGGTTTTTGTAAATGATAATAATCAGCTGCCAGAGACATGTCAACTTGTTACAGAGAGCAGTGCAATTAAGAAAATAAAAAAAAAAATCAAGGAAAATAAGGAGAAAAAATATTGGGGTAAATTAATTTCTTAAAAAAATCTTTCTTTTTCTGCTAAGAAAGGATTCTGAAAATGATTGGGGGTTTTCCACAATTTTTGTTAAACTTCTCCGAATAGCTATGATAACTCTGAATAAAGACATAAGTTAATACATAATCATATGCTAACATGCAGTGAAAGACTAGTAGCTCTTCTAAACACCTTAGCTAATTAGGATGGCATAATGAGCAGTTCAGGATGAAATTTTAAAATTTTAAATAATTTCTGAAGGGGCCTTTACTTTTATTAATAGACTTTCCTGCCAAATCCATTCAAAAAGAACATGCAACAAGTTTGACTGACTTGAATCTTTATTTTTCAGGGACAGTTTTTGAATTAAAGAAAATTTTTCTCCTCTGTCTGCAAAATTTTAATTAACTTCTTATGTGCTAGCTACAAATGCTATCTCTTTTTTTGTAGGAGGATTTCTTTGTGTGGATTTTTTTCCTTTTTTTTTATGAAAGGAGTAGGGCATATAGATTTGTTGCTTTTAAAACTTGAGAGATCAAAAATAATTACAAACCTCATTCTTATGGAAAACTTTGCACAAAAAAACACATAGATGTTTTTTCTTGGCTATTCCTTATTTTTTTTTCTTTTATAGTTTCTTATAACAGAAATACCTAGAATACTTGTAAAGTATCCACCCACAGACAAAAAAATTCCATGCTATGAGAATCTGAAAATAACTTCCTTTATATCTAGTGAAAATAAACATAGGAACAATTTTTTTTTTTAAATTTTGTTGTTGGATTTTACACTCAAGTTTTTCAATCAATAATAAAATCAATTAGAAAAACAACAAAAAAAATTTATTATATATGTCACTAAGAAGTGCAAAGTAGCTAAAAACTTGAATAATAAATTATATTTCATCACTGTTGGAACTTGTTCCTCATTTTTCTTTTGAGATTCAATTACAAGAAATTTAATCTGAAGAGAAGATGTAGGATAGATTGAGCAGTGTCTGAGTGGCCTTTATCAAAGTATCATCATCACCCATTTTTGTACTTATTTTGGCACATTCAGTTAGATTACTCACCTCTTCCTGAATTCCCCATGTTAAGTAAGAAGTTAATTCTTGGCTAACCTTTCTGCTTGACAAGTTAAGAATGTTTTCCATGCTTTTGACTTTACTGCCTTTCCCAGTTCTTTTGTACTAAGAATGAACAGGATGGTGCACAGCCATGAGAAAAGATGGTAGTCATCTTCTTTATTCCATAGTTCATTTATGAATTTAATCTTCAAAGGGTGAAATTAATTAAATAGAGACTCCGATAAAGAAATTTCCTCCAGAAAACCTATCTTTAGGGGTGTTTTTGTTGTTGTTGTTGTTTTGTTTTGTTTTGTTTTGTTTTTACTGGCATTTGCCTAATGACTTCCTCCCTCCTCTAAAAACTATAGGCATGTCTGGTCTCAAACTGGTATGTCTAATAATATAATCAGATACCTGTCTTTTCCATACGCTGCGTTAATAAAAAGTATAACTTTTCTCCACAAATTTTATTGTGTTCAACTATAGTGAGGAAAACACATAGCTGCAGAAGAAGAAACACATTTAATTTTTTATTTTAAAACAAATGTATATATATCTATGACATTTTCTGATTACTCTTCTTGAAAAGAACTATTCTGTGCAGCAACAGTTGCATAATTTAAGTGATCAGGCTCCTAAACAACTACAATCTGTAAGATTGTAGAGGCCTGTAATATTAAGGAAATCCACACAGTTAATGTTTTTAAAGGTGCACTGGATTTAAAATTATCTTCATTAATGGCACAGTTTCATTCCAATTTACATATTTTGCAAGTGTGATTAATATTTCTGCCTACTAGAAAAACTTCTTATAACCATTAATTGAAACAAATTTGAAATGCAAAGGTTCAGTTATACAGGAAGACAGGATGAGGAATTTCACCAAAATAAAAAAATACTCTCAGATCATGGATTTTGAATATTGACGTTTGTATATTGCATATAAATCAGTTTAGGCTGTGGTATATGTTTTTTCCCTGCATAACCGATTATTCATTTACAATGACTTCTACTCTTGCAACAAACCACACTGATAAAAGGTGTCCATGATGGAAATGCAAAAAGCGATCTACTGCAATGTCAACTGCTGTAGGGAGAAACATGAGGGGTGTCCAGACAATGACCTATAGTGTTGTGGGTGGCTTTATTGGGTTTCAGAACCATAAAACTTGCTAGGAAAACTTCTTCATTTGATGGAAGATCTTATGGTTGTTCTTCTGACAAACACCCAGTAGTTCAGAAGTAGTAAGTTTGGGTAAAATCAAATAAAGTCAGTGAAAAAATCAGAATTTATGGCACTTAATGAATCTTTCTTGCTTCAAAGTTTAAAAAAGAAAAAAAAAACCCAATAAACAACAGAAGACATCTTATTTTTCTTTTTTATAAGTTTATGTCCTAAATCTTCTCTTTTCCTACACATCTACTTTGTGATATGAAGGAAACATAGATTTTACATTAATTTCCTCCAAACATTTCCACTCAAATGTTAAGGTATTTTTGCTTTTTACAACATTTTGACTTCTACTTATGTTAGAAGAGTTTTCTGAAGTCTACTGTCATCCTTCTGATACAAAAACATCTACTATGTCACCAAATGACAATCTTCTTAGCTTAACTGCAAGTATTGTGAGATAAGACAGCCACTTGCTAACCATTGTCAGACTAAGTCTCTATTTTTCCAGAAACTTCAAAGCAGGTATTTGTTACTGGCAATGTCCTGGGTCTGTCTCATAACAAATATTCAGGGCCTTACAACAAGTACAGCTGAGTACCATGATAGGTAATTCTGTCTCTGTGTTTTACTGATAACCCAGCTGCCATGGTTTCTGGATGAGTATCAAAACTCTGAAATTCTGCATTGTTTTGTCATTGTTTTGGCTTGACAGCTGGGATAGGGTCTGAACCAGGTTGATATGGCTCCTTTTCCAGGATTTCAAATACATTTTCTCTCTTATCTGAAAGAAAGCTGCTTCTTTGCCTTATGTATATGAAGTAGTTCAGATGGAAGCACTCAGGGAATGTGGGTGACTCAGGGGAGTCGTGACTCCTTGAAGAGGAACTTCTTCACACTTTGATCCAGACAATAAGCCTGCAGAAGGCTGAATATAGTCAAAACAGGTAGTGCCAAATCTGCCTGGTGCCACTGCCAGAGCCTCCTGCCAGCACTAGCTTTTTCAGGAAGTCTCTGGGCTCTGACCTGTTTAGAACAAGGTTTGAAAACAGCTACAATATTTCCTTTTTCTGAACAGTTTTGAAGCACCTCAGCTTAGAGGGTGTTATAGCTTCAAACAGCTTCTTGGGTTTCTATAGTAGCTGGCCCCTTGTAACAACTGTGGGTACCAAGGACTCTGTTCAGCTAAATAAAAATAGCTCAATGAACACCACTGAGATGATTTATTTTATTTTATTTTATTTTATTTTATTTTATTTTATTTTATTTTATTTTATTTATTTTATTTTATTTTATTTTTTTAGGCTTTTTTAGGCTATTTCAGCCCTATCACTCCTCTATGTTGCATAAACCCCAAGTATGTTGCATGCCCAGCTTGCAAATCTTTCAAGGAGCATCTTTTTGTGTGACACCATTGGACATTTGCTGAGAGTTTGATTTCAGGGAGGCATCATACATCACCCAGTCAAACTTAAATTCACTGTCAGCCACACATCAGTGTCTCCACTGTGTTGTCCAATTACCTGTGTCATTGAAAAGTTGCAGAAAAGCTACGCCCCACGGCACTGTCTCCACAGACTACTGCATGAGTCATTCTTCGAAACAAGCAGTTTAATATCAGTGATTGTGCCTAAATCTTTTGTGTAGATCTCAGTGAATGCTTTCCTTCACTCTATACAATTTTGATTTGATAATCCTTTCAGCCAACTGTGCTTCCTCATTTTACTATTTTATAAAACCCCCAATATTATTTCTGTATGTCATAATACAAGAAAACTTTAATTCACCATAAATTGCAGGACCAAATGGCTCATTCTGTACCAGTGAAGTTTCAAGTTTTATTACAATAATTCTTCAAAATTTTTGAGAAATCCTAAAGGCTCCTACTTTGAAATCTCTTCATATCCAAGAAATGTGTCTTCATTTATTAAATTAGCTGCTTCAGAACTTATTTTGTTTCATTTTTGATATATTTATTTTATATATTTGATTTCTCTGTGTCCTTTGTGTGATTTTCCAGTCTCAGTTATATGGATTAACATTTTGCAACTTCAGCTGGGACATTAAGAAGTATACTGAACAAAGGCACTTGGGTTACTTAGAGTATCTAATTACCTATTATCTGTATTGCATGAGTCACATGCCAGGGAAGAAACATTTCTAGTCACAGCCCCAAAAATCTTGTAGGAAAGGAAAACCTGGTTTATCCACAGAGTATAATGGACCAACAGCCTGCAAACTTCAGTCTTCCTTTCCTTCCTGAGCCCTACAACATTTTCTTCCAAAACTCCCTATAACCTAGTGATCCCATGACTTTTAAAAACCTATAAAAACATGGGTCTCTCATGCTGGAAAACAACAATCTCCTGCAGAGCATTTTGTTACTTCTTACAGCTGCTGTGGAGGAGAAAAAAATGTTGCAATCCCAAACCTAGGAGCACAGAAGGATAACCTGGGGACCGGAATAAATTGTATTTTTGGTCTGATTATGCTGGAAGAAGAGTTGCTGCCTGGAGAATTTCCCAGTAGGAACACCTGGAGAAACATGGTTGAATAACTTCTGACAGAAACATAGATTAGTGCTGTTTCAGGGAAAGGAAAGCAGGTGGAATGAAGGTCAAGGACAAAAACCACTGGCCAGGAAATACTTGTCTAATGTACTCAGATTTGTAATGTTGTTACCCGAAACTTCATCTGAAAAGACATCAGTGTACAGCAATGTACAGCAAAACACACTGGGTGTTGTAAGGTTAATGAAGACAGTCTGTACTCCAGTTCAACATCGAAATCTGGGTCTGAACACAATGAAGTGGACAAGGAACCCCATTCTAGTGACAGTGCTTTAATTTTTTGCATGTCCCTTCTCCAGCTTCCTGACAGTGTTTGTCAAAGCAACCTATCACAACTTGTCCTTAACAGCACAGAGGAACCCTGGCAAAAATATTCTATGACTGCTTCTGGAGAAAATGTGGCTCTTTAAAGAAATATGTGCCCAGTCTGTACGTGGATGCACACATACAGCATTCTTACCCTTGCAGACCTTATGGTGCTACAACCGAAAAAAGCCATGTAAAGTGCAAGGTGCTGTCACAGAGAGTGAAGGAGTGACATGCCAAAATGACAGATCCCACATCTCTCACACGTTACAGAGAGCAATGATATTGTCAAAACTAATCTCTCAGGTGTAGAAGTTCCATTTCAACATGCAGTGATATGTCTCAGCTACAATCCACACCATGGATCTAAAACTGTGTTGGGCATACCAGCTGCCCACATGGATAATATCCTATAGGCCAGCAAACATCTGACTGACAGCCATGATAGCAGTGGGGTGTTCATTCCCAGGCTTGTCTGGTGCTCTCTCAGAGGAGACCCTTACAGAAGTAATGACATGAGATGCAATAAATTATCTCAGAAGATATGGCAGCAGGACTAAGATAAAATTTCCAGAATATCAATTTTATTTATAAATAAAATTCTGTAATGACATAACACAGTATGTAAGCTGGCAATTGTACAACAGTGTAAACAGACTTCCATTATGTGATTGCAATGGCCAACATAATTAACATGTTTGGAAATGTACACAACTCAGCAATGATCAATTGTAGGGTGTTGACACTGGCTAGTGCCTGATGTCAGGCACTCACCAGAGCTCCTCTATCACTCCCCTTCTCAGCTAGACAAGGAGAAAAAATAGCAAAAGATTCATGGGTTGAGATAAGGACTGAGAGAGATCACTCACCAGATACCATCACAGGCATAACAGACTCAACCTGAGGATATTAACTGAATTTATTCCTAACAAGATCAGAGTAGGATAATGAGAAGTGAAATAAATCTTAAAAACACCTTATCCCCATCCCTCTCTATTCCCAAGCTCTATCTCCTCTGCTGCAGTGGCACAAGGAGATGGGGAAATGGAGGTTGTGGTCATTTCATCAGATGTTGTTCCTGACACTTCTCAGGGGGAGGAGTCCTTTCCCTGCTCCAGCATGGGGTTCCTCCCATGGGACACAATCCTGTATGAACTTCTCCAATCTGAGTCCATCCCATGGGCAACCCTTCTCCATGAACTGCTGCAAAGTACATCACTATTCCATGGGGTCAGTACTTCAAGGACAGGCTGCTCCAGCATGGATCCCTCATGGGGTCAGAAATCCCACCAGGAAATCTGCTCCAATGTGGGCTCCTCTCTCCACAGGTCTGCAGGTTCCTGCCAGGACTCTGCACCAGCACGGGCCACTCATAGGGTCACAGTCTCCACTTACGCATCCGCCTACTGTCATGTGGGGCCCCTTCAAGGGCTGCAGGTGGATCTCTGCATTCCCATGGGCTTTCATGGGCTGCAGGGGCACAGTTACTTCACCATGGTCTGCACCAGAGTCTGCAGGGAAATCTCAGCTCCAGCATCTGGAGCACCTCCTCCTCCTCCTCCTCCTTCCACATTGACCTCGGCATCTGCAGAGTGGTTTCTCTGGCACATTCTCACTCCTCTGTTCTCTGGTTGAAATTAGCTTTGCACAATATTTTCTTTTTTCCTTTTTGAATATTTCATCACAAAGGCAATACAATCATTCCTGATCGACTCAGCCTTGGCCAGAGGTGGGTCCATCCTGGAAACAGCTGGGACTGCTTCTTCTAGGCATGAGGGGAAGCTTCTGGCAGCTTCTCACAGAAACCACCTGGGTGGGTGCTTCTGCTATTAAAGCATGGCCACACACCCAATCCACCAATTCAGTGCACTGAGTTGCTTTAAAACATGAAGAAAAAATGAAGTACAAACAGCGTAGTCTTTTTCTCATACTAATTTCCAGCAACACTCAACAACTTCAAAAAGTCTTATAAACAACTTTGCTGCCAAGGCAAAAGTCAGGAAAAATTGTTTAGAATTTCAGTTGATAATTTCCTCTATTTTGTCCATTTATTGAAATAGTCCCTATAAGAACACATTTCACACAATTCACATTATATATTCCTCTTTCGCAATTTTTCAAAAAATAAATGAATAAATAAAAGAAACACCCAGGATATCTAATCTCTCAAATATATTCCCATTTGGAGTTCCAAAAAGGGATTTTCTCTTGGTTCCATAGGAGCGTGCTCCTATTATATGTACCATTGGAAACCTAGAAGGTACTTCAGAATAGTTCAGGGTGGAGTGGGAAGCAACAGTGTATTTTCCTTCAAGCCAAAATATTTCTCACTAATTATTTTATTACATTGTGATAGGAATATTTTTCTACTAATCATCGCTACACCATATGCTTGATCTCTCTGGGCCCTGCCTTGCCCAGGACCTGCTGTCCTTGTGTCAACTTTTCTGCATCTCTGACTTTCCGTGGGTCTAGACATATCGCTGGTACAGAAGCAAGGGGTCCTTGGGGAGTGAGAACACTACAGATCTGGGATTAGAGACTGGGATTCCCTATGGTTCACTGAAAATCCTTGAAAAAGAAAAACACCTTTAAGAAGCTTAGGCTTTGCCATCCACTGGAGCACTCCTGGATTTCACTTGACAGTAATTAATAGGGGAATATAACCTTTCTTTTATGACAGTATAAGTTGTGTGGTGGAGTCAAAAACAACCATCATAGAAGAATGAGTTGATCTTAAAGTTGATGTCTAAGTCACTGCTTCTCTACAACACACCCAGAAATGTTAAAGTTTAGTGGAATAGAGAAACACACTCACTCTCTACTGAACTAGAAGCGGAAATGGTTTTGTCTTTCCAAAAGAAGAGCATCAGTGCAAAGATGTACTGGTTTGCAACTTTACTCTGTGTCAGTGCATCACTGAGCTCTGAGAACTGTTCTGCTGCCAGATATCCTCAGTGCAAAAAAATTTTCTTTGCAGGGAGCTTCAGTGTGATTGTACTCATAGGGAGCCTAAGTATGTGCAAGTCCACTGTTTGGTCGTCAATATTCTCAGAGCTCAAGGCTCCATTTCCACAATCCCTCTTTACCCATCCTGCAATTTAATTAAAAAAAAAAAAATCCCATCGTTCATCAATCTTTTTTTTTTTTCCCTTGCTGTCATTCTGCTGTCAAACCCACAGATCCATCAAGTGCTTATCTCAGCCTTTACAGAGATGCTCCACAGAGAACACAATAGAAGAGTTATGGAAATAGGTTAGATCTGAGATTTTTAAATTATCTTCTCTTCTATGCTTTCAATCTTCTATGCTTTCAATCCCTGCTTTAAGTAAGTTCTTGCACTGTTCTCACTATCTCCCTCTGGAAGCTTTCCAGTATTTAACTTGACAATGTATCCTTTCTCATGAGAGTTTGAGGAGGTCTTTTAACTTCTTTTGTAGTATAGGCACTATGATGAAATTAAACTTTTTTCTTTTCTTTTTTCTCCTAGAAGCTCCTAGTGATCCTGTTGGACTTAAAGATGAATTAAGAGGGAAAGGAGAGAAAAATGTTCAAAATAGGGCCAGGTTTATTTTATAGTCTATCTGAAAGGACCAAGTCTGTGAAAAAAGTCATAGAAGCTCTGGAAATTACTCAGCAGCTCTCCATCACACATTTGAAGACTCTCCAATATATTAGTAAATGAGAACCTGTTAAGGATGATAGATTACGAAACAAATATTTTTAAACAATATTGATTTCTTTTCCACAACATTATAAACATCTAAATTAATTTTGATTTTCATTAGGCTCTGAAATGCTTGGCTCTGCTTTAGGAAAGCATTTGTGCAGATAGGTGCACAGATAGAAATTATTTTCTGTGTTACTTTAATCTCATTTATTTTTAATGTATGCAGTTTCAAGGGATTTTTGCTAAGGGCATTGTTCATAGTATTTGCAGGAATTAAAAAGAATTTTGTAACTCAAACCAAGTTCTTCCTTTATCCAAAGGAACTTTAAAATTTACCAGCTAGAAGAATTTTAATTGCAGAACAGAAATTTCATTGGAGAATAGTGGGCATATGAACTGAGGTGTATAGTAACATTCTCATTTTCCATCTAATGAATAAATATCAGGTTTCATCAAACAAAAACCTAGGTACCTGAGATAATTCCCAAAATACAGCTATTTTTGAACATCCTTTGGTTTTCTATAACAAGAAATAAACAACAGATTCTGCACTTAAAAATTGGTACTAAACATGATAGCAGTTTAGACAATGTCGAAGAAAAGAAATTAATGAAATTAAACTTTTCATTTCTCCTGGAATGGGTACAGCAAAATTTGAAGAGTGACACTGAAACCCAAAACACAAGATTTAGCTCAGACAGTCCTATGAATACAGGAAGTTTAGCTATTGAATCATAGAATATCCTGAGGAAGGGACCCACAAGGATCATCTAGTCTCCAACTCCACACCCTGCACAGGACACCCCAAGAGTCACACCATGTGCCTGAGAGTGTTGTCCAAATGCTTCTTGTACTCTGTCAGGCTTAGCGCTGTGAACACTTCACTGGGGAGCCTGTTCCAGTGCCTAGCCACCCTATAATTTCCAACCCAATCCTCCCCTGGCACAACCTCAGGCTCGCATTCTGTCACTGGTCACTAGAAAGAAAAGATGAGTACTTGCCCCTTCACTTCCTCTTGCGAGGAAGCTGTAGCCTGCCATGGTATCTTCCCTCAGTCTCCTCTTCTCCAGGCTGGACAAGTGAGATGACCTCAGCCATTCTTTGTATGGCTTCCCCATGAACATTTAGTTTTCAGTCTTACAGTCTTTCAGTCTATGATTTAATGAGCAGTGGGTTGAAGTATGTGTGACCTGAAGTCACTTCCAGATTGCATTTTTCTGTGTTTTCAATCTACACCTTTGAGATGAAAATGGTGATTCAGAAAGGTTTGGATGTTCCAGCTCTAGTGGGTGACCCCATATGCTAAATGAATAAACACATACCTATAACAGAATTAACAAAAAAAAAAAAAATCTTAGGAAAAAATCAAGCATTGGGGGTTTTCCTGATACAGAAACTCTATCTGAGTTAAAATAAAAGTTAGATAGGATTGGTGCTTGTAGTTGCCCAGTTCATAGCTGCCTCTCTGTTAAGCTTTTGTAAAAGTAACAGAAAATAGTAGAACTTTCACAGAACTTGAGGATGAAACAGGTATAGGAGTCTCAAAATTTTTCATCCCGAAATTATTGAAGAGATGCAAAGGTCAGAGCACTGAAATAAAGGCAACTATTCATTGTTATCTCTCCAAGGAAAAGTTGGAGAAATCAAGCCTGATTGCATAGAAAAAAGTCAGTCCTTCCTATGTAACAAATGTTTGCTTCTGTGAGATGTATGAAAGCTTTTATCTTATGTTCTTTTCAGATAGAAAATCTGTGTCCTTACTAGTAGTTTCTGTGCATGTTACTTTGTTGCCATGTAGGGGTAATAAAAGTTTCTAAGCTTATCTCCTCTTTATTTACTTGAAGTTCCTTTTGCACCTCTAAATTGTCTTAGTTCTAGCAAATAGTGAATATAAAATATTGCTTTAATTTGAGCAGGAAATGTGCTGAAATTAAAAATGTCAGTAAAGGAAACTTGAAAAAACAAAGGAGACACACTACCCATTATGGAAAAACAAGCAATCACAGCATGTATTTTTCAAGTTGCTCTTTCCTGGGATTGGGTAAATAAAAGGCTCACTTACTACTGGCAAGATGCAAGAAAAACTCTGCACTGGGCTGTTCCTGATCATCCAACAGCCACCTAAGACTCTGAGAAGGAAAATGTAAAGGGCACAATTTAAAAAACCCTCTGATTTACATCACTATTGGAATCCAAATTATATTTTCAGCTAGGGTTTTTCTTCAATTCAGTGTTGCACAACGTCAAGAAGATATTGACTTTCCATCAAACAAATCTTGATCAGGCTGTTCACTATTGTATTTTATTAGCTATGGTTGTTACTGGAGAGCTTCATGTAACTGATGGTGGTATTTGATCTAAAAGATTATTGATGTACACTGAATGATCTTTAAAAAATATCTCTGACTGCAGCAAGCAATCTCTTCAAAGACAGCAATGTTTTCTCTTTTTTTCTAATACATTTTTCATTAATAATCTGAGTGAATTAATTGGCTTATAACTTTGAAATAATCAGAGACTTTATAATAATTATAGACCACTGTGATCTTCATATCATGGACACTTATAATTAGTGAAAAGGCTTAGATTTTCTTCTGACTTGAAGACTAGTCACTGAGCATTTAGACAGTCTTCAGACATATTTGCTATGAAAGAATGGAGGAAAAAATGAAGAGAAGAAGGGCCAATGAAGTCTTCTGTGTGAATATACATTTTTATATACTGTTTTTTAAGTTCAGAGAAAATTGCCATTTTCATAAATGAAAATTGTGGCTTAAGAAAAGTCTGTGCAAAAAGCATCATGAATTCAGCATAAACCAGCACTCTGGTATTTTTAAAATTTAAAAGGTTGTAAAGATTTAATGCATTTTATAATATCAGGTAAAAAAATACAATGTCATCATTACTGAGAAGAAAGGCTGAAAAATGATATCTGAATAACTTTTAGCTACTTAATTCAGTGCCATTATTACTCCATGACATAGTTGCTTAATTAAACATGACATTTGACTTCATCATACTGATGGGAGGGAATATTTGAAGAGAATGTTCCATGTTGCCAGAAAGCTAAAATTCTGTGCTAACAAAATTACAAAAAAAAAAAAAAAAAAAACCAAAAAAAAAAAAAAAAAAAAAAACCCACACCAAAAAACCCAGCCAAAGAAGGTGGGTACAGCAAAAGGGAGGAGAGAATGGTACAACAATATGCAGTATTTTTTAGAAGGCGTGAATTACTTATGGCTTGCAGAAAGATAGCTAGGAGATTTCTATATTGACTTACATTATTTGAAACTTGTGAGATATGAACTTTTCAGTCACATGATCCAATGCAAAGGATGTAAGATATGTTTTTAAACAATTCTGACCTCAGGTACTTGGAAAGTAAATAATGGTATTGAGTCCAGGTGTCAAGGTTTCTTGGGTTTGGTTCTCTCACCTGAGATTCTGGTGGTTAGAGCCTTCTGCCCTCTGAAAGCCCTTAGCCAGACGTGAGAATGAAATGGAATCTTCAAGGTTCTTGTTTTTCAAGGTTTCTGGCATTGTTTATTATTTTCTTGTCTTACAATGTTCTCTGTGCCCGACTGAGGTGTTTTGCTGCTCGGACAGAAGGCAACTCCCCCCGCGCTGGGACATCGTTGTCTTTTTTATACAGATAACTACGTATCACTTATTTACAATTATGTGCCAATACTTATCACCTATACTAAAGGGGTCAAGTCTACTCTGACCCAAACTCCTTTAACTACTTTCTGTCACCAGAAGATGGAGGTCAGGGGAGAAGAAGGAAGAACTCAGGGCACCACCCTAAATCCTCCGTCTTGTTCCCCATGCACCTACATACTAAGAATCCTAAAACTACAAAATTTTCCACCCTGTGACACACTACTGTCTGTCACACCTTTGTGACTTGTAATTCTTGTCTCAGTGTTACAAGCTTTTTTCCATGATCTGAAGTCAAAGGCTATGTCTCTCTGGGCTCTGTGTCAGGGTTTCCAACTCCCCTGCACCAGCTCCACACCTCCCTGTCCAGGATTCAAACTCTCTTGTACAGATCTCAAACCCTCTTGCTTGGGTCCCAAAGCTCTCTGCCGAGGTCTATGACTTCCCAGGGTGCCCAGAGGGATGTCCTGGATTCCAACAAAGGTTTTGGTAGCAGAGAGGGTTGCAGGAGTGGTATCAGTGGTGGGAAACAGTGAGGGGTGAGAGAAAAAGTGAGATAAATGGCTCTTCGAGACCTGAGGGCAAAGCAGTAGGAGGGGAGGAAGTGCTCTGGGTGCCTCTGCAGAGAAGTCCCTAAGACTCCTGCAGAGTCTCTGGTGCAGGAGGTGGTGTCCTGCAGCTCCTGAAGAGGCCCCATGGTGGACTGGATATCCACACTGCAGTGCCTGGAGAACCCCATTGTGTGGGTGGATATTTCCTGAAAGAATATGGCTCATGGAATCCATGATGGAGTAGGTTTATCCTTACAGTTTGCAGACAATGAAAAATATCTTGATTCTCATTCACACCAAAGGTCTAAATAGCACATTGTGGTGTTACCAGTGTTTAAGAAAGGAATGATATAACTCAGTCATCCTTTTGGTATGACTGCAGTAGCTTTAAGCAGAAAATGAAAAATTGTTCCTTACACACTTTCTCTTTATTCATGATTTTATTACAGCCATCTGTTTCCAGCTTTTTAAAGAGAAGTACTGCAGTTGGTTTCTTCTGCAGAAAGCACTTCTGACCCTGGTTGTTGTCTTCTCTGTAGCCCTGGTCAAAGGGAAAAATAGATCAAGAAGTGCAAGCAGTACACAAATTGTGTTAGCAATGGATTTACTTAGTGGGATACTATCCTTTCTGTCATTTTCTCTGTAATTATTTGAGCATTCTGTGAAGAGCGAGAGGATAAGTACAATGATTACAATCTCTTTCTTAAGCAGTGGCAGCTACTTCTGAACCAGAATTGTCTGCGTATGGTGTTGTCAGTGATCCCATGTTTTATTTTTTTTCATACGGATATGAAATTCTATTTGCAAACTTATTCAGCATTATAAGATCCTGATGCAGTTCTCCAGAGAGTTTTAGTTTGTACTGTCACAAGGTTGATTTTTCTTTACTTCAAAATTTATAACTTTGTTACCCACTCTCTTTTCCGACCACTTGTGAGTTTTTTGACTGCAGTATTTCCTTCTGTTCCCTCACTATTTTTGCTCCTTCATGAGTCAACCTTTCCAGCTTAGCCAGTGCAACATAGGGCCTAAAGAAAAAGTAAATATTTACTCCTCTATGGAAGGCATATTGGATTATTTCTGGAAAAGTGTGAGTTACTTGCTCAGATGCACTCTGATAAGACAGCAAAAAAAATCTACAGATATTTCACAGACAGTGAAAAGACTGTGGGTGTTCTCCTGCACTTCTTTAAAACAGTAAGAAGTTCTGCACACATCAGTATTCCAAAGATGCAATGTATAACATTTTTTTGAAACAATTAAACATTGTAAGAATCTGTTCTTTATTCACTCTCAGTAAAGTAATGATAATCTTTCCTGTATGGATACAGTGGTGATGCAGATAACCATCAAGAGAAATGCAACAGTATGTTTTACTGGTATCTTAGAGGGATCTTTAAGTTGAGTACCACTAGAATAAAAGTTAATAGAATTAAAATACAGAACTTAAATGCATGTGGTAACAAAGGAAATGCTTTACAGATAGCACTGGAAAACTAAACCTGCCAGATTAAATACAGTTACTATATATGAAATATCTAAAGTAAAAACATTCAATTACTCATCTGTTGGACTATGATCTATGCAGGGAAAGGATAAGGTTTAACAGCTACCCTTCTTACAAGATTGTCTCTGTCAGTTTAAACTCTGCACTCTGAAATTCACTAAATACCAGCCAGCCTCCAGGAATCCCCCTTCAAAGGAAACCTTAGGGCTTTCTTTAAATCCAAAGAAAGCCCCAAGAGATTGCTACATTTCTTTTCCAGGCAGAAGCAAAGAGTTGCAAGAAGAATCTGTTTATACTGCGGAATCTCTTTATACAGAAGGAAAGCTGCACATTAATTTAAAAACCTAAATATTAATAATGGCATAATCTGAGCTTCTTAATAAGCTTATTAATATATCATGCCATTCCAAGTAATGTTGTGCTTTATCACTAGGTTCAATGGAGTTGCATTCAGTGAAGGACACAAAATATATTTCACGCTTTCTTTCTTTACTGTCCTTCATCCCAGAGATAAATTTGACCCCAAAATGAAATGTTTATCCTAGAGTAAGGCAGAATTACTTTGAATAAAATGAGACTTTCCAAAGATTAAGGAATTTTTCACATCCAGGGTGATTCTGAATCATTACATTTACCTGACAATGTTGCACATAATTTCAATCAGTGTTTTATGCAAGGAGAAGATTTCCATTATCATTGCCAATCCAAACCCAGATACTCTTTTTATCTTCCCTGGCATGCCCCTTTTCTGAATTTCTGTAGAAAAATTACTGTATTAATAATTTATGTAGTATTACTCAATAACTAAAAAATCAAAAAGACTGAGGGAACACCTAGGAAGAATTTGAATTATTTCTAATTTGAATGCTTGACAGAATAATTTGGACTCCACATGAGTGACACATGCTTTGGTGATTCATGCTACAAGTTGTGAAAATTTGGTTCCTGGTGAGAATCCATGGGTTTGAGCTGTGAAAACAAGTAGATTTCAGTAATTTTAAAGAACAAGTATTTATAAAGAATTTCTAAAGACAATCTTTAGAATTGTAATAAATAACAAAGTTTCAAAACCCCTAGAATAGTAACCGAAGAAATACTGTATATTATTATATACAAAAAATAATAGAAGAATACTATATGGAGATATCTAGGTACATAAAAAACCCCAAAACACCTCATCAGATACAATGTCTTTAAACCCAGCAATTTAAGGATCAAATGAAACAAAATACCCACTGTGATATTTTGAAATAGATAATTCATCTCAAGGGCCTGTGTCTCAGAGAAACAACGCCAACTATAAGAGCTCAGTGTTTAAAATATAATTCTTTTTTCTCATTCCTGATTTAGGATCTAGCTGTCAGACTAAATTTTATTTTCCAAAAGAAATCCTATGATATCTTTTTAGCTTTAAAGATAGCTTTTCACATCTAACAGAGGATTGGGACTAACAGACATAACTGAATATGTATATGATTTAGTGAAATATGTTCAGAGATATTTTTAGAGCTTTATTGAATCACAGTCTGAAGTCCAAACTTTTGAATTACCCCCTCACATTAGTATCGTGCTAAAAAAAAAATACAGTGTATATCCTACCCTTGGGGCAGCATACTAGCATGAAAGTTAAAAAAACTTTCTGAATTGTTCATCTAAATACATCCATTTTTAAAAACTGATGCAGAAATTAAAAAAAAAAAAAAGGTCACACAATGAAATACATATTCTCTTTGAAATCTCCAGGGATGGTGCAATATGGTTCCACTTGTAAGTCACCTGAGTTAATCACCCTCTAAAATTCAGTACGGAGGTTAAACCATTCTTTTTGTTTGTCTGCATTCTGGACAGACAGTTACTCATATGATCTCAGGTACTGTAGCATATGACATGATGATTAAATTAGTCAATCTGCCCTTTCTGCCTACAAGAAAAACTGTCCATCATTCAAGTAACTCTCAGTTCTAATTGTCACTAATTAAAAAAGACTTACAGATACGTTCATCTGTATACTAAGAGAATAAGGGGGGAAAATTCAGACTCCTAAACTGAAGTGGATTTTTTTTGAAATCATTAAAAATAAGTAATTCTCTTTTTTCAACATAAACTGAAAACATTGCGTGAAGATCTTCTGGTATTTCTATCTCCTCTAGACTTGGAAGACATTGGAATTTTCTCAGAAAAGTTATATCATTTGACAGGCTAATTGCTTCGAAAGAAATCTGAGTGTTTTCTGATTTTCTCCTCACTGCAATAATGCCTGGCATTATTGAAAATAAGAAACACTTGATCATGTTTCTTAAACCTACTCATATCCAGAAAGAAATTTTCTTTTCCTTCCTGTAAACAGGATGCTGAGTTCTGGGTGTATTACAGTTGCCTCAGATTGTGATCAGAATGACAGTCCTTTCATTTAATCTCTTTTGGATAAAAGTTCTTCAGAATTCATAAAAATCTGCCTGGAAGAAAGAACACTATTTTAATGGAAAAAAAAAAGTAACAATGATATTATATGACATCTGTGCATGGGGTCTTGAAGGTAATAACTGAAAACTGCTGGTGATAAAACATAACCTGCATCATTAAGCACTCTCATAAACAGTAAATTTGGGGAATGGCATCTATGACAGCATTCAATTGGGATAATCACTCTAGTTTGATGATCTGCTTTCAGTAAATTTAAACTTTCATCCACAGAAATCTGTATTGCTAGACCCAAGGTCATAAGTAAATGCTTAATAAATTACTACATAGATAAGGATTTCTCAGTGTCTGTGATTTCCAGTGAAGCAATTCGTAGCTCTGGTTTAGGCACTCCAGAACAAGCTGTGTCAACAAAATGCTCTCCTGTTTGTACTGGTGAGCAAAGCACTACTTTTCTAAAATCTCATCAGGTCTCTTTGTCTGTACAGGTTAACTATTTCCTTTTAGCATTTTTTCCACTAGAATGACAACAGGCATGCTGTTTCCAAGATATTAAATGGCCTTCCAGATGAGCCGTCCAAACACAACCAATATAATTTGAGAAATTTGCTTACCCTAAGAATTAATTATGTAAATTTATTTAACACTTTATTTAGCAACTTAAATAATTGGGGTAGTAAAAGCCTACAGAGAAGGAAAGACTTGACATTCTCTTTTCCCTAGTACTCGTGAAAGCATAAACTGAAAATAGCAATGAAGGGCTTAATAGACCAGAACTCTTGACACAGTTTAATTAAAAAAACAAAAAAAACCCCAAAAACCCCAAAAAAACCACGAAAAAAAAACCCCACCCAAGAAACAGCAACAAGTAAAAAGTAAAAGAGAAACACTGAACATGGTTCATGGCACCAAAGTTTGCATGGATTGCTCGTGTGTAACATGTTCAGAGAAGTGTATTTTAGCTGCTAATGTCTCAAAGATATGGGATAATTTCATCACAAATACTGGCAAAAAATCACACCACCCAAACCTGACATGTTCAAAAGCAAATAAAATATTTTTTGAAACGTCATTATTCTGTTCCTTAACATTTTCTTTCTGACTCAAAAGAAATATAGATTTCATAGATAGTTTCAATCATTTCAATGCCACAAAAGCCTCAGCATCTGTTTCCACAACTGCTGAATTAACTTAAACCAGAAAATATTTGTTCTAAATATAGAGAACAACTGCTAAATGTCCACTCTTTATTACCCATAGCAATCACTTTTAACTCCTGTGTACCCCTTTGAGACCTAAATCAATGTGCATTTAAGCATAGGTTAATAGTTTTTTTCACTTTTCAGCTAACCCTGATGGGTTTATTTTCTGCTGATTTTACTTAGTCGGAAAATATTTTTGATTAAATCCTGAAGTACCACAAAATAAGAGTGAATCTTATTCAAAGTAACTTCTTTGACTTTTAAGTTGTTTGCATTTCTGTAAATGGCTTTATTTTGAACACATTGCTGCTGAGTGGGCAGGCTTAAGAAACGGAACATTTCCAGTAAAAGCTTGAAAGTTTTGCAGGGATTTAAGAGTTTCTTAGCAGAACTACCTTTGGAGTTCCCACTTTGAGGTGACCAGGAACGTCAGAGCTGGATGGCATTTACAGAGCACTGCAGTGGGCATCAGCCACTTGCAGCCTCACTGGGAAGTACTGGCTTGTAGGCAGAGACCCAGTCCTGCTCTTGACAACAGAAATGTCTGGAGAAGGATACGACAGGATGCTCAGAAGCCTCCGCTAAAAGGTAGTAAAGGGGTGAAAAAACTGAATAAAATGCAAGAGATTTGCACACCTATGACCATCTAGCAAAGGAAATACCAAGCCACCAATTTTACATAAGGGAGCTAGAAGTTCATCCCATTATAAAGGGATCATACCTACTCAAGTGCGAGAGTGTGTATCGGGAAGAGGGTGGTGAGATAGAGGGAGGAGAGAAGGAAGGGAGAAAGCTGTCTAATAAACCCTACAAATCAGCTTCCTAACCCCCAGCCTTTGGATAAGTCTAAGAATGCAATGTAGAAAATGGTGACAAACAAGGCGCTGAGGGGAAATCCCTCAACTAAGTCTCCAGCAGTGGCACAGTCACGAGTGTGGTAGGTTTTATCATCTATGTCAAAGCCAAACAGCAGGAAAGAGAGAGTGGGAAGTGTTGGGCATGATATATTTGAGCAGTGGGTTTATTCTACACATGGTATCCAGATGCCTATCCTGAAATGTCAAATTATTGTAGAGCTTGCTCAACACAGCTTTTTTGTTTCTAACTTTCTGGCTTTTTCTTCTTCAAAGCAGAATGCATCTTTCTGTTCAGGCTAATCCATTTGTTTCACATCAATTCATAGCCTTTTCAAAGGTCCATAATTAAGGAAAAAATCATAAATTCACTGAAGCAAAATAGTGGCTTACTCACATGCAAAATTGGAAAACAGGTAACTTTTGTTCTGCCTTATTCTTGAAGGAACAGAAGTCATGGTGATTTACATATTTTATTTTTGACCAATTAACATTAAGAACATTTCTCTTTGACTGATTCTCACCTGTTTTATCCGTATTGTCTCTGTAAAGTGAAGAAGTTATGGTAATGATGAAAAGTGTGGTTGAAGAGGAAAAAAATAGAGGAGGTAAATATGGCTCAATAAAATTGCACATATTGTGAAACTGCTGCGTTCCCTCTCCCTGGTCATTGTCTTGCAATCCTGAATCGGATAAATGTTTTATGACTGTATGATGACCATATGTACCTGCTGTTAAATTATTCTTTTCCTTTATTTCTTAAAAACCACATATCTTTTTCCTGATCTTCTTATGAAGGTAAGAGATTTAGCTACTGGAATTTGTTGTTGTTGTTGTTGTTGTTGTTGTTGTTGTTGTTGCTGTAGGTGTCCTTATCTCAAAATTGTGTTGTGTGACTGTTTTGCTGCCACATTCTGAATGGTTATAGTCTAGGAAAAAAATGAAATCTTCTCAGATTTCCTATATTAACAATTTCTTTGACTAATGTGAACAGAGAATTTGAAGAGATTCAACTACATGCCAGAAACAGTTTGAGGCACAAAGACTATTATGAGAACATATCACATAATAACCTAGATGACTATTTTAAAACATAAATGTATTTGATACTCAAGACAACATCTGTGTCCATTCCTATGTGGATATGATATTACTTTAGAAGTTGCTGCAATACTAATTATCTGATGGACTGAGAAGACACTTTCATTTCAATCTTAAAGGTAACACCAATTATCCAGAAATAAATTTCTCTCAAGAGTTTATAAAAAATACATGACAATTTCTTGAATTTTGTTGATATTTTAAAAAAATTTTTAATTTTTAAAAAAATTTTAAAGTTAAAAAAAATTTTACTTACAGAACTGTCATATTTAAATGTAAGCTTAAAAAATATATGTTTTTGTATAAACAGATACGTTCTATCATATCCATAGCATACATATCCATAGCATATATATGATGTATACTATTCCTTTGCACAAATATATCCCATGCACATATCATTTTGAACATATATTACACAATACATGCAATATACATAAAGAAAGTACTATTTGTAGAAATGCTTTTGTTATTAATTTAAAAAAATCAGAATTTCAAGTTCTTTGTACAATGAAAAATACACACATTTAACAACAGGTATATATTTTATGTGTTTTCCAATCTTGTTTCTTTCCCCTAATTAGTCATACAATTTTTGTGTGCTTGCTTTTTTGTTTTCCTAAAAGACATCTATATCAGTTCACATACAATTATTTATGACTATTTATGACTTGAGGTTTTAACTGGCACTTATTTTGGTAATCAGAAAAATAACTATTACAGCAAATTAAACATTAGTTGAAAGTTAATTTTACAATTTATGTTCTTATTGCTGTGCTCTCCAGTAGCTTGTTTTCTTGTTATTTATTCTGACTAGTTCTGATAACTACTTTAAGAAAATTGCAATTTAAAAATTGTAAATCAAAGGGCAATTCAAATCAACTTTCTATGACAATAAATATGAGTACAGGTAAAGTATCTGATATGTATATATAAATATTTAGAATATTTCTTCTCATGTGCAGACAAAGTGAATAGTTGTCTAAAGGGATGTAACCTCCATCATTATTCAAGCTTTCTGCACAGAACACTTCAGCGAGAAGTTTGAAAAACTGTTACAGAAAAGTTCCAGCCTATTATTTTTGATGAGACTTTCTCACCCATCCGTGAGTCTGAATGCTGGACTCTTCATTTCAGGAGAATGCCAAACTAGCCGCGTCACAACCATCTAGTGCCCTTGGGCACTTGATCTAAGGTGTCCTCTGAGCAATGAGGGGGACCAGGTGATGTCCAAATGTCCCACCCTCACCCAGGACACTATTCTGTGGCTCTCTGGAGAGGCACCAGAATTAGCTGCTGAGCTGGAGACTGAGAAAAGCCCAGCAAATACAGAAAATCTTCACAATTGCTAATATAAACTACTCAGAATGGTGAGAGACAAGTCTTCAGAAAGAAAACAACTTTGTCAGTGCTGCACTAGCAAAATGCGAACAGCCGCTCTTCAGCAAATAGATGTACTCCCAATAAATGATTCTGCTATGCAGTGATAACACAACATCAACTCTTTTGCCTTAAGTATAGTATTTGACATAGCATCAGGCTCTCATATTGTAAGTTTTTTTCTGAACAGGAAGCCATCAGACACTTACATTATATATATCCTAAAAACAAATATTTAGTGGTGGACTTGAAAGCGCTGGGTTAATGGTTGAACTTAATGATCTGAACATTTTTTCCAGCCTAAACAATTTTATGGTTCACTGGGACACAAAAATGAAAGATAAAGAGTGCAATCCAAACCTCTTCATACACAGACTGTGAGCTTTGGCTTTGCAATGCAAGGAACTGAAGTAAAGGCAGATAAGGGAGAACTCTTCTGCACTCTAAATGCAGAAGATATGCACTCTATATGCTCCCTTCTGCTTCCAGCTATTGCCCAGGAAGAACTAACCCCTTTATGTCTCACCCCAAATATAGTCCAGAAAAAGCCAACAGCACTGTCCACTTTCAGACTAAAAAAATCTGAACTTGTGTAATATCCTGTGTGCTGGGAAGAAGGAAGGAGGAGAAACTTTTACAGGAGAGAGGAGTTCACCTACTGGGACCAAGTTTATTGCTCAGAGCCTATGCAGGAACTGAGTGGAAAGGTAGGATTTTTCTAGTGTAGCTGCAGTTGAAGCAAGAAGGAATTTTGGACTGACATCTTCTGTGGAAGGTGTTTGTCCCATGATCCTTTTGCAGAACCTTCTGCATTTACCACACTTGTGATGGTAATGTGCCCACAATCATCAAAAACCTCCTCCTACACAACTGCTGATAAAGGTTACTATCCTGTGGTCCTTCACATTGACTAGGCTGTACTGGATCTCACCTCAGTGCTACAGTCACTTTGACCAAGATCAGAAATGTGGCCAGGGTCTGGAAAATTGGTGGTTGTACCTTTGTTGTTGATAAATGTGCTTTTTTTGATAATTTGAATAATTTTATAAGAAAAGGCTGTTGTCTTGCCTCTGAGCCTTTTAGTTTAGCAAGTAGAATCTAAAATGTGTGAATATTCCATCAAACTCAGCATATGTTTGTGCAGTTCATCAGTCCCAATGCTAATATTTTGAGTTGAGAAGGCAGTCAAGGATGAATCCCGACTACAAAATTATATGTGAAAAGATGTATGTACAGCAGCTTTGACACTTACAGTTAGGAAAAGAATTCACTGCTTTTGCCAAGCTCCTGGCCTCTGCAGAGTACATACCCTGAGATAAAAGACAAAATTCAGAAAACAGCATGACACCGGGACTAGTGCTTTTAAAAGGTAAACAATAGGTGTGTAAACAAAGGCATGTGGTCTGTCAGAAGCCTGGAGGGAAGAGACAAAGTAGTGGTCTAATATGCCTTCCAAGCAAGGAGAGAAAAGTTTGAAGTAAAGCAGATTTATTTATTGATTGGGTTTTCTGTTGTCGTTGTTGTTTGGGGTTTGTTTTTTGTTCCTTGGTTTGTGTTTTTTTACCAGACAGCTCAGCTGATTGAGATGTCTGATTGAGATGTCTGAGCTGGGCGTGGTGCATGCTGTGAGCTGTGGGTGGATGTGAGAGTGGAGCCTGGCTGGGCTCAGCACTGCCAGGGAACTGACTCCTGCAGGAAAAACTGAAGCAACACCTTGCACAAGTTCTTAAAGGATGCCACTCTTTCTCAGTATAATGGCATGGGGCAAGTCCTGCAAGATTCTCCATCTTGTAGACATCTGGCTTAGTGTAGTCATGACTCTGTGAGGTGTTAGGGCTGAGGACAGGTGACATGCCAACAACCAGAGTGTGTTGTCTCCAGCAGTTCTGAGCTACAGCTGGCCCCATCCTTCAAGTGAATGGGAAAAGGATGCCACCAAACCCCAGTTGCAGGGAGTGTGGCATATATTTATTTCTTCTGCATACTCAGTCTTAGAGAATCACAGAATTATAGAGTCATCTAAATTGAAAAAGGCCTCTAAGAGTCCAACCATTTTCCCAGCACTTCCATGCCCAACACTAAACCGTGCCCCCAAGTGCCATGTCTGCATGTCTTTTAAATAACTCCAGCCTGTTTGAAGGGATGGACATTCTTTGTGGAGTAAAAGTTTTCCAACCAGTGGAAAATTGACTTGGATTGAATGTAGTTCCCAGGAACACAACTCAGATGGTAATAGCAATTCTCAGTTGCAGAACCAGCAAAAGCAGCAGCACCTTATCCTCCCAACAAGAGCTTGCAGTCAGAAAATGACACGACAAAGAGTATTCCCTTATTCTATTTCATCATAGTAATGTATTTCATGATCTTAGTAACAGCTCACTCTTTAAACTCTTCCTATATAGGTTTAAAAAATATACGGTGAGGAAATGGATGGATTAATGCTTCACTTCAAGAATGGTGAACTTCAATACTTTAATTTCAGTAGAAAAAGATGTCAGTCTGATACTCTTATCCACACTTCCACATTTTTATCTTATAAGGAAAAAATTATGTATGCTTTTTAAATTAGGGCAATTGTGTACTTCAGAGCTGAACTGAAATGTTAAGTCAGAGCTGAAAAAATTTATCTGTCATGATACCTGCATCAGTTGGAGTGCAAATACACAGCAGATGAATGCCACTTGAAATTTCATCTTTGCATGGTCTTTGACAATGTGTTTGAGAGGTCAGTTGTGATTTTTTAAGTATGGACCATCGCTCAG
This sequence comes from Chamaea fasciata, assembly GCF_029207755.1. Taxonomy (NCBI): domain Eukaryota; kingdom Metazoa; phylum Chordata; class Aves; order Passeriformes; family Sylviidae; genus Chamaea; species Chamaea fasciata. Next base: position 73,566,421 of record NW_027094086.1, read on the forward strand.
CTTGATGATGGCAAGGCTTGATCACTACATAGAAAAAAATATCCAGGTACCAAATGGGGTAGGAGATTTCCATTTCCTATAAGGTTAGGAAAATAGAAAGGTAAAATATCAAAGGATTTAGTTCCTGGATTTATGGTTGAATCAGTTCCATAGTGATAGGAAGGGGTTTGCTTCTCTTGGGAATATCCAGAGAAAACAATCTCTGAAAACATGCCTAGAAAAAAAAAATCATAGAGAAAAAAGCATTCAAAACAATGAGTATTTTTTTATTCCTGTAAATTCTGGATTCCTAGTTAGCACTAAGTAGCTACTTAGCTACTAAGTTAGAGATTTTGGCTTTAATTTAAAAAAAAAAAAAGCTGAAAGATTGATAGCATTTTTCTCTGATTGTCCAGCTGGGTCTTCCAAAATTTTCCAGTAAATAGCATGATGTACTGCTATTCTCACATACTATGATTACTATGAAGTGAGCTCTTGAAAGGTGTAAAAAAATATTTGCATTCAGTAATAGCTGAAAGAGAACTCATTTATTGTAATAAAACCACACATAAAGTTTTGGTGTACCATTGCAGCAGGGGCTTAATTTTAATTGATTATGATGCATCTTATTCTTAGACTGCAGTACTGTGCAATTTCTTGAAGATAGGTTGAACAGCTGGAAATTTAGGTGGAAAAAGATGTCTTTCTTAAGGTGCTAGCGGACAGTGCAGATAATTTTAAGGTTTGGCAATTGCAATGAAATTGTGTTAGAAAAAATATTCTTGTATTTAATGATTAGGATGTTTAAGATTTTGAAGGAGTATTAAGATTTGTGCTTTTTCATATACTAAAAATCTGTAATTATACCTTAGCCTTACTTCACAGAAATATTTCAAGACAGAATATACTGTCAGAGAAATGTCAGCTCTGAATGAACTTAATTCTTAACCTATAAAAGTGATTTGAACTTTGCCATTGACCTTCATTTGTGGTTTTTTTTTTTCCCATAGTGAGTCACTAAGATTGTTTAGGAATCTCATTTAAAAATCTATTGAGAAAAAAGTTTATAACATTCCAGTAGACTGTTTAAAAAAGACCTCTTATTTATTAGGAAAACAACCTATTGCATCTCACCTGCATTTCAAATTTAGATTGTCTTTTTTAAAGTTTTACCTTTTACAGATAATATTTGCTTTCAAAGACCTCCTCTCTTTCATGTTACCTGTCATCAATGTACTTGCCATGTACTTCAGTTTTTGAGAATCTTGTAGATACAGAATTGTTTTTAAGGCCTAGATCTAATTTCCACCTTACATTGCGGATGTCCAGCATGCTGAGAGGAGGGAAGTGATATTTTCATGCAGCTTAAAAGAAAAATATGCTTATTTCAACAAGTCCAGCTTTCTAAAAGTTCACACATTAAGAATAGTTTGTCATCTGAGACAGAAGATGATATTAAAAAAAAAAAAAGTGTTTAACCTCAGTTGGTATTGCTGAACAACCATTTTGTAGAGAAATAATCTGTGTGACACAACTCACCACAAGAAGTCACACAAATTTTTCTAACATTGTTTTCCTTATGTCTTTAACAGAATTAAAAAGCAGTGGATCACTAATAATTTTCTTTCCTGGGAAAGTTTATTGCATAATAATTGTCAGTGAAGTTTCTAAACATTCCTCTGAAGTGGTGATGTAGACGATGACCAGACAGTTGCCTGGTAACATTTAGACTCATCCCATACATCTGTCATACATCTTTAACTGAACAGCAAACTTTCTTAGGAAGAGATCAGGATCCAAACCCACAACATTGCACCATCCCCTCTTTTCACTTTTTATGTTTCATAAAGAAGTGACTTGTCACTAAGATCTGTGGCAAACATCTTTTGGGTGGGGGTGATGCAAGGAAGATTTTGAAAAAGTTAAAATTGGAGTGATTTAACTGCTATATAATTTATGAATTAACTTCAGCTGTCTTCAGAGTATGCTCAAATTGTGAAATATCCTGAAGTCTGATCTTATATAATCTTTTCAGATGTGGCTTTACATCATATCTGCAATTGTGGTCTCTTTTCAGTTCTGATGCATCAGCCTTACAAGCATTTTGGTTCATCTAAAAATTACACCCCACTTAATAGGTAAAATTCCCCCTCCCCCCTTCAATAAAGCTATGATATATATATGGAGTTTTCTTTTGAAGCGTTACTGCTTCTGAGAATAGTGAAGAGAAATTAACTGAAAAAATAGAGTGATTTCACAGGAACACATACAGATTATGTCTCTTGAATCTGTCTAGTGCACAAGTATAGTTTTTAAAATATGCATTTAGATACTCATTAAAGTACTTGGATTTTAAAAACTTTGACCTTAACTAATCAATTTCTTTTTTGTCCAGAAGCATAAATTCTGGAGACAAGGGAAGGAATTCTAGAGAGAAGAATTAAAAAGATAAAATCTTTGAGAGGAAAAGAAAGGTTATTAAGGGGATGAAGAGGCTGGGAGGGCAACTGGCTTGATATAATGGGAATCTGTAAAAGAGAAATGGAGTGTCACAGGTAGAAGTGTGATCTGTGGAACGGTGATGTGGGTGAAAGAAGCTAAAGTATCAGCACTGAATGACAAGATATGGATAGTAGAAATATAAAGTTAAAATTAGGTAGGAAAAAGGACCTGTTAGAACTTTCATCTGGAACAGAGAGGGATAAGAGAGGAGTGATTATGGCATGTTGTAATTTATTCCTGAACTCTACAAATCTACTCTCTCCATGAAAAACTTATTTCATTCTCTTTTCTTTTTTTTTTTTTTTTTGTTTTGTTTGTTTTGTTTTGTTTTGTGAGCAAACAAACATGTTTGACAAAATATTCCAAACATGTCTGCTTATCAATAGCTGACAAAGTAAAATTTTTATTTAACTGTTAAAGCTTTTTTGTTTTCTCTTCCAAAAGTTCATGAATGTCCATTCACATTTTATAAAAGGCTACACTATGCTAGAATGCATTACTGCTTGGAGCACTACTCTGCTTTATCAGCCACGGTCAGCATTTTCAGAAATTAGTTTCTCCAGAGAGTATTCTGAGCTAATATTTATCCTGAAAGTTTTCAAAAAAATGCTGAATCCCCGGCAGTTGCTTTCAATAAGTACTCCCTGTAAAGCCAAAGCCAAAAAAAAAGCCAAAAGAGAAAAAAAAATGAAAAAAGACAGTGGCATCATTCCTAAGGAACTTAAATAATACCATTTTTAGAATTGTTTGAAACTAGCATATTTATGCATATACATACATACACATATACATGTCTGCATGTTGTTGTGTTTTCAGTTAGTGTGCTTGATAATTGTTACAAAGGTGCAAATTTTGATTGCAAACAAATCTCAGATGTGATATATGAGAGACAAGCCCTAAATATTTGATAATCTGATTTGTCTTGTTAATAGGAATAACACTTAAACTGAAAATAAATATAGTTACTTCATCCATGTTTTGGGCATTCGTCACAAGTGCTGCTATCACATCTGTGTGACTGCTGCACATAAAGTTGATGAACTAGTTTCAAGGCATGGTGCTTTATAGACATAAAATGAAAGCATTTAAATAGGACAGACAGAAATCATTCTGTTGTGGGAAATAAACTACCTGACAGAAGCCTAAGGGTCTAGGCTGCAATGAGTCAGCCAACACTGTCAAGTGACACTTGCCACGGCACTACTGGTGGTTCAGAAATTCAGAGTAGCTCAGAAGTCAAAACGCATTAGAGATATTCTTTTGAATTAAAATAAAATTTAAAGAAATTAAGCAGTTCTGGAAGATCTAATGAGTAGAGTATCTATCTAAGAGTAGTTTAGAGCAACAGATTCCTGTAGTATGGCATATGTTCACTGTGTCTTCTGTCCACTCAGAACTGGTTCGATAAAAAAGGTAGTTTCTTGGAAGTATTTATATTGTATACTTTTGGTTGGGGAATTTTCAGAGGGGTCTTACCCTGTGCCTTTGCACTTCTCAGAGGATGTTCATGGTATTGTATTTCAGTCAGTTTTCTGTATTCCCTCTCTTGAAATTTCAGGACTTGCCTCAACTATTTTACAGAAGCAAAATCTTGAGAGAGGAAATGTTTCTATGAACATTTGACTGAGTTCAGACACTGAGCTCTATGGAAGAGCTGCAAATATATCAGACAGTTTTTATCTTCATATCTGATACGCACATCAACAGGAGGTTTGGCCTCTGGAATCTCTATTTCCTTAGTGTTTTTCAGCATACTGAACAGCAAGAATGACATACCAGGAGGCTGACCTCCTGTTCTGGTGATGTGTATGTGAAAGATCTAGGATACTCCATTTAAACAACATACATTCAGTGTATTTGCTAATCCCAGTCTCTAAACAATTCAGAAGATAACCACAGTGTGGAATATTATATTCACTTCAAACCTGAGTGAATTTACCTGTGATTCATTTCCAAAAGGGGTTTTGATAAGTTGGTGAACAAAGAGAACTGGAAAATAGTAAAAAACCAAAAATCTTAACATTATTTGCTAAACATGTGGATCCTTCCTACTGATTTACTTGCCACTCTGCTGACAATTTGATTATGCAATCAAAAATTTTTGGCAGTAGAGAAAACTGTGCAAAGTACATACCAAGCTGCACATGGTTTGTCCTTTAACATGTAGAATTAAATCATCAGCCACTTATTACAAAATGTAATGATTTCAGTGTGAAATAATGGTTACTTGTTGCTATCAGAACTTTATTCATTTTTCATGATCTTGCCCTTTGGTTGTTATTTGGTTATACATCTTCTGGATTTCCCTATGTAATGAATCTGGGATTAATATAATTCATAACATTGTTTTTCAAAAATAGCGAACTGTGTGCCCACTTGAAGAAGGTCCACACCTTTTCTGAAATTTTATGTTCTTTCCCTTAGTTCAGCATGTGGGCAGAAGGGAACAAAAACCTTCAGGAAAAAGTGGTGGCAACCTAGCATATATTATAAAGTACAAGTGGAATGAGAATTAAAAAAAATGTTGACCATTGAAAGCAAGTTAAAGGTATTTTTAAATTTCTTCAGAATCAAAGCAGCACAACAGAAATGAGTTGTAAATAAAAAATGAACCATTAAAAATCAGAGCAGATAAAAAACAATCATTCAAAACATAACAGTGAAACTGAGCATTATTCTGGCATTTTAGTTTTTTGTGTGATTGTCGCCCCAACTTTGCCTGCTTTTCAGAGTTTGCATTTTGTTCTCACACAGCTTCAAGAAAACAATGTATATTTTTAGAATTTATCTCTTTTTTAACATATTTCTCCTCTGGGAGGAGAAAGGTGTCTGATAGTAGTCTTCACCAACAAAGTCAAAGAAGTAGCAACCTATGTAGCCAATCTTGTGCCTTCTGAAAAAATTATATATAAGATGAAGTCAGTAAATTAAATATAAAACTTTCCTGCTGACCTTCTTGCTGCCTGCCTCATTCTTTCGTGTCCCAAAGTGTGACATGTGATAGCAAAATGAATCTGGAAGCATATTTGGCAAAAATATTTGGCCAAGATTTTTGGCCCTGTTTTTCTGATCTGAGAGCTTTTTCAGAGCTTTTTTATTTTGATAGCCAGGCATTTTCCAATGTATGTCCTCAGTTTGATTATAGCCAGTTCATTCCCATTTGTGTTTTTGCCAACACTGATATTTAGCTTTAACAGCTTCTCTCTTTTCTAAGAACTTCCCTTATAATGTATTCCAAGACAGTAATCATACCTCTTTTCAATCTTCATTTTGCTCATACAAACAAGCTGTGCTCTTCTACCAGAATCCCCTCCAAGTGCAAACTCCCATTCTCCTGATGTTTCTTGTTGCTCTTACATGTAGTCTTCTAATTTCAATTTCTTTTCTTTAATATGGCTGAATAGAACAGTTTTCCAGATGAGTTTGTTGTGGGACCTTGTACAATGGCACAAAAACTTCTTACTTCTCTTGGAAATGTTTGCCCTGGAGCATCTTAGAATTGGATTTGCCCTCTTCACAGATGCATCTCATTATTTCAGGAATTTGATTCCACTGAAAAGAGCAATTAAATTAAAATGACATTGAAATAAGCTCATTCTCACCCTGTTGCTATATCGACTCAGTATACAAAGTACATTTTTTACAGACACCTTTCCCTCACTATGTATCAGAGTCCATCTTTTTGTCATAAAATCAGACTTTCCAGTTTAACAGTTTTATTTTCCCCAATGGATCTAACACAATGATCCTCTATATGTGAAATTCAAATGTGGTTTAAACAAAAATGGTTAGAAAGCATAGAATGAATTTTTATGGACCCAATTCAGTCTGATCCAAAATATTATGCAGGGTATGTTGCCTCTGTGGAAAGTACAGTTTTCAAAAATATACTGCAAATTACTTTAGGTTAATAAGAATATATTGAAAACCAAAAGAAGTTTCAGTTGATCAATTTTATTATAAGAAACTATAGAACAGAAAGTATCCCCTTTGCAAGTATATAAATATTTTTAATATAAAATATAAATTTTAGAAATTTATATATATATATATTTAAATCTATTAAAATATTAAAATGCTTATTGAACTATATTAAAATTTTAAAGTACATACATATCCATTAAAATCCAGTGAAATTTTACACTGATGGGAAGAGAAACAGTACTGAAATTATTTATCTTAATAAAATGGACAAAAAAGACACAAATTCAAATTACATGATGGAAGACAAACATAACTACATGCAAATTGCAGAAGAAATTCCTAGAAACCAATACTATTAAAATAGGACAAGGATTTTGGTTTTATTAAAATGCCAAACAAATATATTAGGCTATATAACAATATAGGTGACAGAAAACAAAGAATGCCAGGACCAGAGACAAATTGAGAGAGGAAAGCAACTGCTGCATCAGTTTTTAACAAAAGAAAGATTACTTTTAATGGTTAGTGTCTCCTTCTGAAATATTCAGATTTTTGATAATTTTGTTATGATATTATGATTTAAAGACTTATGAAAACGATCATCATAATAAATTTAAGTATACTTAATTTGAAAGAATCAGGACAGAGGAAAGAAATTAAGCTCAAAATAGGTAAATGTACAGTTTTACAAATTAATTTGTGGGCAAGTAATTTCTCCTTCAACACACTACAGAAAACAGTTCTGAATGAATGAAATGCATAAAACTACTCCAATTTTATCGAAGTAGTAGGGAATATCACCTCACCGTTTTGATTGTCATTTGTGTCATTGCATCAATGTATCCTTACATTATGAAAATACAGAAATCTTGTTAAAAGTTCAATATTAGGTGTAAAAGTTCAATATTAGGATATAATATGGTGGACAGAAATGCATGAACTTCTAACAGAGCCTGAACAGATTAGTTTTTCATACTTAATTTATACAATAAATAAAAGACAATAGGAGTCAGAACGGTTTACATTATGGTTAAAATTAAAAAACCAAGAGAACTAGTCACAAGGAGAAAGAAAAGGAAAGGATACATGTGTTTTATGGGATTTAGTAACACTGGAAAAATCACCAAGAGAGAAGCAACAACCAGGGAGTGTAGTACAACATATATTTAAACTGAAATCTCTCAGCAATTTACTCTAAATAATAGGAGGGATGCAGAAAATGGAAAAAGAAAGAGAAAATAGTAATCAACAGGTAGTATCCAAATTTGTGTTTATGTATGTTTATTCTGTGACATTTAAATGCACAGTAACTGATGCATAATTTCTAACACAATGAAAGCTGGATTAAAATCTGCAACAGAGGTGTGCTCATTCTCCCTATACATAATAATAAGTAGGAATCCACAGATTGTGGTGCAAAGTTTGACTATGTATTCAGTGTTTTAGATTTAGTACATTAAATGTAATTTAATTCTACTTTTGAATTCTATTTAAAATTCTTCCAGCAGGTCTCTTCGCATTGGGTTCCTTGACAGCAAATGTAAATCTGGTGCTTGATCCAAAGCCAAATGCTCAGTGGTTCTGACAGTGCACAATCAAGCGCCCAGGTCTCTCATCGGTAATTGCTACTCTCAACCTTGCTTATGGATGTGTTCAAGTGGGCTGATTTTACCTTATCTGCAGTTCCCTCTGTCTTGGTTTGGAAATACAGGTGTCTGCCAGCGAAAGCTGAAGCTTACCTTGCAACGGAGAATGTAAACCTCCTCCCTCCAAATTATTATATTTTTGCAATTAGGGGCTTTCAGGCAAAGATACGGGAATAGGAATAACAGCCATTTACTAGGAATATTAAAAATACAAATGTAGTAATACAAAAAGACAAGCAAACGAACAAGCAGAAATCCTAGAAACCCTGAAAGAGTCAGAATACGACCTGACACCCTGTTGGTCAGGGTGTTGGAAGCAGTCCAAATAAATCCTCCTGGATTAACAGATGTGGCTCTGTTGGAGTAGAGATCCTGTAGAAGGGTCAAGTGGTGGCGAGATGGGTCCAGTCTTCCTCTGGGATATCCAGTGGAAAACAGGCTGTCCTGCTGTGCTGAATTTCAGCTTTTATCTAGGTGGGAATGCTTGGCTTCCCCTGCTGGGTGGAGTATCTCACAGTGGGACGATGTAATGTTGTCAGTCATGTGGTGAGCCTAAATGGCTCATTAACACAAGATATTCTCCTGGAAGGAGGATGGGTCATGGAAGAGATAAAGAAACATTGTTCCAGCTGGTTTTAACAGCTGGCCCATTAAGAGAAGGCACCTGTCCTCTCCCCCCCCGGAGTTGAATGACAAACACCTATTCATGTGGTTTCAATAGCTTGGGAATAGAATACATGCTTTTGGTTGTACATTCCAACACAAGACACCCTCCAAGAGGGAGTCTAATAAAAATAAAATAGACTGAAGTACCACATTTTAAACTATTGTTGATACTTAATAAAAAAAATAAGTGAATTATGTAATTCCTAAATTATCTAGTCCAAATGCTAACTATTATTAATTAGATTTTGAGACTAGAAAAATCATTATCACAGCTTTTTCTGTCAGACCATAGGATGATGGAAGGCTCATTACTTTGAGATACTCAAGCAAGGCTAATACTTTGGAAAATATTGTATAGTGTAATCCTACAATGGGGAGAAAGGACAAGATAAAGGTATTGATGAATGGGAACCAGGTTGCATGGAGTCACTGACAAAGTGCTCTCTATGCTGTTTTCATGAGGACTTTCCAGGAAATTTCCAATATTCTATGGGCAAGTGCTAAATCTGCCAAAAACCCCAACAAAAAAATTTAACCCCACCACAGCAAATTATACTTGCTAGATATGCGTAAAAACTGGGCTAACAACAGAGTTTTACAAGATTGTTTAAATACAATTTTCCTATCAATTTTGTTAAAAATTTCCAGACAAAAATTTTTGAATGACTATTAATTCTGATTTTTTGAAGAACATGTTAGTTGAGGTTTTATTCTGCACACCTTATTATTACTAAAGAATATGTTTCAGTGTAGTTCTTTAGAAACCTTTTAATTCTACAATCCCATGTTCATTTGATCCCAATGTCAAAAGATTGTGAAGATCCAAATCAACAATAACAATGACAATGGCAAACTTAATTACATGCTTTTAACTAACTGGATGTCCTATTTCACTTGAATCACAGAAGAATGATGTTTGGACCCTGCTCCTGAACTAGATATGATATCCTAGCATTCACATCTCCGTGTAAGCAACAGCATGTTCCTGTGTTACTGTGAGTAGGTTTGGGGGTCTTGTGGCTGACAATACAATAAACAGAAATTAAGAAAATTAACAAAATGACTACTGAAAATAAATTAAATTTGAAGATCTTGTACTACAAAACCTCCCTATCCTACTAGTAAAGCAACTCAGCTTTCAATGCTTTCCATCCTGTGTGTTCTTATTACAGTCTATTGCAATTATTAAGCTTTCCAGTATGAATCAAGAAAGAAAAAAACCGAAAACCAGGCACCAGGAAAAGTAATGCTAAATAGAATTCATCTTGTTCATGACAATTCCTTATTGCATGTCTGTTCAGGATATAAAAAAATCTGTAAGAGTATTTTTACTGTCTGAATGTTTTAAGATAAAAAAGTGTCATCTTTAAAAGACGGCAGTTTTTAGTGAACTTATGGTATTCTAGGATCAAGGTTATCAATGTTGTAAATTAAAGTGAGGTTTATTAACACCAGTGGAATACCTAGGTACATCTTTTTTACTGTCTTGGTTATTTCACATATTTTCCACAGATGTATGTTAACATGAACTGACCTCTCTGAGTCATTGAACAACTTTTGCTTACTGGTCTGTAAAAAACCCAATCAATCAAAAAAGGCCTGAAGATATGTGGCTAGGCATGTCAACCACATGTAACAGGTACCTGCATAACCAGGGATAACATTTACACATCTACTTTACTTAGCTTCAGAATTCTGCATCTTATTCTCTTTTCTAAGACAGAAGATCCTGTTTTGGTGCAGACAACTAAAATCACATTTTTCATCACAGTCCATTCAGCCTGCAGGCCCGCTGTCGATTCTGTCAACACACACACTTTTGTCAATGTAAGTGCTCTCCCACTGGGAGCTGTTCTGAGTTGTACACAGGAAATAGACAGTGCTCAACAATATAAACTCGTACGACACTTCAGCAAGCTACAGAGGAATGGGTCAGGTCAAGGATTCCTCCACCTCAATATCTTCTTTCCAGCCATGTCCATCAGCCAGCTCATCTGATTGTTTTCAGGGAATAGAGGTGATGCTGAGGGTGTCCGTGTTTTCCAGGTTATATTTTGGGTTCCTCATTTCTCCACTTCTGAATCTTTGACTTTCAGTTCATTCTGTGTCTTCCGTTGCCCCTTCCCACCAAATTTGTTGTCTTGAACCCTTCCTCCCCCACTTCCCCAATATCTTTTATTAACTTCATTCTCAGGGAGGGGTCTAAGTACATATTAAAGATTTAGGTTCTTTGAACCTGCAAAAGAAAACTAATAAGCAGAATAGGTATATGCTAATGATTCAAAAAAATAAAAACGGGGGAAGAATACAAGATGTTTCCTCTTAATACCTTCCAGCCTTTCAACGTTCATGAACTCAGTGCCCTGATAGGATTTTTCTTCCTGTGAATGACTCTTTAAAACTAATGTAATATTTTTATTTTCACAACAACCTTTGGAAAGGTTGCTAAATGCTGCATGAAGACTCACCTCCTTGCTTGTTTTGACTTGATTCCTAACAGCTTTATTAATTAGACTTGAAAGGTAACAGCAGAAAGCATCCTTATGCCATTATTTTCAGCTCCTGTTTAAAAGTGAAATCTTTATCACAGTTTTAGTTTTCATTAGTTTAATGATCATAACATCATGCCTTATCTCCTGAACTTGATTCTTCCTTTATGATGAACAGCCTTTCAAGTCTGAGTAATATGTTCCATTTCCTGGTTACATTTCTGTTTCATGGTAGACTGGCATAAGAGAAAAGCCAATTCAGAGTTAATCAGCAATACCAAAAATTATACCAGGAAAAGCTATATTTGTTTTGTTCAGAATTATTTCTAGACCAATTATCAGTAGGAGTGGTATGGGTTCATGTACTGCTTCTTTTGTTTTGCACATTTACTTGTACAATGCTCATCTATTATACACTTGCAGGTTAATGTCTCTGAAAGAGATGTTATTTTGAACTGCAAAAGAAAGCATGTGTTACGTCTCACTGAAATATGTTACTGGTACTTTAAAATGTGGAAACAAAGTATAATAGTAATGATAGTTTTATTTAAATTTATCATAAAACTTCCTTTTAAAATTTGTGATACCTCGATTTGGTTATTGTGGTAGCTTTGGTACTACTGTTTAAAATGTACTTCATAGTACAGAATGAAAATAATTACCATTAAAGAATTAAAAATGTATTTGTTTAAGAAAGGAGCAACAATAAACATTGTTTTTTACATTTTCTGTCTAGAAAAAAATCAGGTCATGAACATATTGTGGGAACTACAATGTGAGAAAATTCATGGTGCCTTAGCTGAATCAGGTAAGATTCCTTGAACTGCTTAACTCCTATCCACTCTGGCCCACAATTTTGTGAGACTTCTCAACATGTATTATTTATTGCTAATAATTTACTTAAATAATGTACAAAACATCTCCTTACTTAGCTGCATACTTATTTGCACTTATAGAGCAATTTTTTCTGACTCTTTACAAGTCTCTGACCTATGTTTGATGCCAATAGCTGCATCAGAAGCTGTGAATCTCTGGGTGGGATGTGTGTCTCTCTGATGGCCAGAGTCTCCACCTAGGATGTTAATTTATGCACTGAAGTGCACCCATTGGTTTAGGTACAGCCAGAGCTGCATGAGGTGAATCACCAGGGCAGTCAGAGAGCTTGTAGCAGCTGCTAATTATGGAGGTGGCCAGGGTTCAACCACTTGGTCTGATGTTGGTCCACTGTGCAAATTACTCCATTGCCTCATCTATGCAGATGAATAACTGGGAAGTTACTAACTCAAGGTTACTAACTTCACCTACCAACTCTAGGTGAAGATAAGCACAACACTGACACAACTATGCCATAGTTAGAACTATTTCTAACTTAGGTTCCTGTTGTCACAGGACTAAACCACAATGTAAGACTGAATCACTCTGTGCATGTGTGCTTACTGTATAGAGCAATTGATCTCCTGGCTTGATTACAGTCATAATTTGCATAGACCATTAAGAACCTTCACACACCGCAGCAATGCAGATGTACCTGTTGAAGTAGCAGGTCTTTTGAGTCCTACAACTGATGAGCTGTATAAATAAGAAGTTGGAGAAATATAAAAAGGTCTGAACATCCATATTATTTTCTCCACAACTAATAGATCCTCACAATCCAACTGAATTTAAGCTTGGTCTAATACCATAAGAAATGAATGTTAGGAGATTTATTTGTACCTTTAGTTTCCATTAAACTGCTTCTAAAAGAACAATGAAAATTGGGCAACTAAACACAACTGGCAGTTTCACCACCCCCTCCATAGCCCAACAAAGGGTCTTTAATTGCATATTGAACCAAGCAGTCTACCAGAGAACTTGGCTGAAATTGGTGCTTAAGAAATAAGGTTTATGCATACTTAGTCCACTCTCTTGAAAACTGTTTTATATCAGCCACTGAACTTTCTTATACTGAATGGTCTATTAATTCACATAAAATGCAGTCAGAAGTGGAAATTATAATGTGCTTGGCATGTATTAAATGTCTTTTTTAGTCACACCCACATATCTTCATGCATGCACATATTATAGTCTGCTTTGACTGATATTCTTATTCATGTTGTCTTCTGCCAACAGCCAACAAAAACTCTTCCAATTTAGAATAGGTATTTAAATGTGGAGCTCATGGAGCTTAAAAATAGCACAAAATGAAAACACAGATGAAAGAGATTCTGAGCAAGGACTTTATTTTTAACTCCTTCTACCTATAAACGTGTATCTAAGGGACTCTCTCATTTAAACTTAATCAGCAGAAGTCAGAATCAGGCACACGTCAGAACAAAAGTAAATATTTCACATTCTAATGTTTGTTAATAAATGCATGGCAACTACAATAAAATTCTCAGGCTGGTTTGTTTCATCTGAACAGTCCATTTGGTATCAATATCTTACATCATCCGTTTCCATGTTACTTTAAAAATAGATACAGAAAATTATCCAGAAAGTAATTTATCTCAAAAATATTATGGTCAATGTATAACTTTTCCACTCTAATGTTGTATGAGATGGTCATTCCCATGTCTATCTCCCCCATGGCATTTTGATTCTGCTGTCTTTTCACAGAGTTTGGGTTCCAATCAATAAACTGAAGTAGTTTGCCAGTGCATTCTCTCTACTTTAAAGAACAAAAATACAGGAAAAATCTCTCAGAGATTTGCATTTTTGCCATCATAAAATTATTCTGATTATGGTCAGATACTAGCAGAGTTACAATTCACTGAGTCACACTTGCAACTGATATGAGTGAGAGGATGGGAGGAAAAAATTAAATCATCCTCATGCTTTCATTGGCAAATTTTGGTTTAAGTGCTTGTTCCTACTTTAATGTTTATTCATTTTCTACCACATGAATAGGGGCCAGGTCAGAGAATCATAGATTCATAGAATGGTTTGGGCTTGAAGGCACCTTAAAGATCACCTAGTTTAACTCCCAATACCATGGACAAGGACACATCAAAAGCTCCATTCAGACTGACTTTAAATGCTTCCAGGAACAGGGCATCCCAGGTTTCTCTAGACAATCTGTTCCAGTGCCTCTCCACCTCACAGTAAAGGATTTCTTCCCAGTATTTAATCTCAACCTGCTATCTTTCAGTTTAAAGCCATTCCCACTTGTCCCATCATGACATGGCCTTGTAAACACCTCTTCCTTTAGGGCTCCTATAGGTATTGAAAGTTCTTCTTAGGTGTCTTAAGAGCTTTCTCTTCTTCAGGCTGAACCCCAACACTTAGGCCTTTCTTCACAGTAGAAGTGCTCGAGCACTCTGATCCTTGAGTAAATTTATTTTACAGCCATTTCAAGACAGCTACAGCACAGGTATGGGGTTCAGAATTTGAGAATATGGAAGGTGGATTATCAGGGACGTGATTTTCTAACACATGCTGCATTATTCCTGTTGCAGGATAGGATTTGGATATTTCAAGGAAAGGAGTTCAGGCAGGGATTTTGACTTGCATTTGCCTACACTGGCTTTTAGCTTCACTTCAGCTCCCAGTAATGTTCTGGGTTTGTGGTTTGTTTTTTTGTTTTTTGTTTTTTTTTTCAATTTCTCACAGCAGGAAATCATCTTTACAATCCTGAATAGCTTAACAGAATCAGCAATTTCTGTCATTTCCCTTTTCCAGAGTGTGTGTGAGTATGATGAGCTCCAAGGAACACAGCAGAGACATCTACGGACTTTCTGCAGTGCATTGTCTTTCACTGCAAATGTGGCTATTCATTTATTCTTCTCCTGTGTTTCCTAAGTTTTTATTAGCCTTTACCCTTAAAAGTACTTCTGTTTAGCTTTCTGGAAAACTGTTGGTAAGGTACATAAATGAAAGCACCCTGAAAATTCAAAGGAATAGTAGTCATAAACCTTTATCTAAATGCCTGTTAATATTTTCAAAGAACTATGCTAGTTTTGTGACATCTCATATGCATCCATATGTTCCTTAATTTCAGTTTTTATCCATCTGCAGTTCTACTGGAGTCCTTTTTCAAAAACTGGCATTGTTTGAGCCACTTTACTGTCCTCTGACAAGGAGTCAGTTTTTTACACACCATGTTTTGTTGTTTGGCTATTTCACTCTTGAATTCCTTTAGAGCTCTGGGGCAGAAGCCACCTGCTCCTGGTGATTTCTTACTGCTCATATTGTCTCCTTGACCCATTCGCCTTTTCTGCCAATACTTCAATTTTAAATAAAACCTCTGACACACATGACACACATGTAGAGAAGGGTCCCTGTTTCTACACTTCAAACTCCTCCATATTTAACACAGATGGGAACAAAAAAATCAATGTTATAACCATTGTCTATTTAGGGTAGTTTTTCTATATTTTAGTTATTCTGTTACCTCTTAAGAGTCTGTTTCTGTTGTGTACAAAAAAAAATATATATTATTTTAAAATACTTTCTTAATTTCTTAGCTTTCTCTACATTTCTGTTTACCTATTTCTCTTTTTCACTTCTGAAGTCTTTACTGGTATGTGTCATGCTTTTGCTCTGTGGCTCCAATATGATTTCTATGCTGCCTCTGAATATTTTTTTCTTTCTGCTCCTGCTAGCTTTCTGTTTTTTCTCGTAGATCCCCTTTGAAAAGCTGTGTACAGCTATGCTGTATTTCTCTTTACGTTAACTTAATGAAGAAGTCTTGACGTGTATCTACAACTTCAGCCTTATCATCATGCTTTGGCCTCACGCTCCTCCAATTTGTAGCGAGGTAAGTTAAATCCTCAACTGATACTGTGCTTCCTGTTTCCATTTGCCTCTTTGACTTTCTCAGCATGTTATTGACACTCTGCCACGAGGCTAGAAGGAAGTGCCACACGTTCCTTTTCTACGGATTTTTTGCTGTGTCTGAAGTAGCAAAGCGTAGAACTGAAAAATCAAGAAACAGAATAGTCTGTTCAGCTCAGCTGCAACCTTTTGCATGTACTTCATGTTGTTTCTCAAATACACTTATATTTTCACGTGTGGACTCATTACTAAACAGAACCCAGGCCAGATTCTTGTATCTTCTCTCCCTGCACCGCAAATGTAATCTTTCCCTTCTGTCTCCTTATCCAGCATTATCCACCGCATCAGCGTCCATCCCTTTTCCTGAACCACACCCTTCCACATATGGTGCCACTTTCTAAGTCTCATTTTCTTCCCAGCTTTATTGCAGATGTTGTGCAACTATAAATTTAACATAAAGAAGTACTTAGATGCCATGGTTGTAATTTGCTGTTCAAATCAATGTACATGAATGGAAATGTTTAAATATTTGCAAACCCCTTGAGATTAAATAAATCAGATCACTTCATTATTCTGTGACAATGAGTTAATATTTATCACTTTAATATTATATTGCAATATTATAGTGATAGGTCATACTGCAGTTTTCTTCCATTTTTAATGCTCTCCTTCAGAGACTTTCAGACTTTCATATAGTCTCTTTGAATTCATGTAATAACTGTGAATATATGACCCTCAATAACTGCAAGATGTGCTATGCAAAATAAAACAATTTTTTGTACATCCCTCTCCCATTTTTTGAAAGCAAATACATGCTCCAAAACAAAGCAATCTGCATGTTTTCCTCTCGTCTTTTATTTCTATTTGCTTCATACTCATTAGACTTCTCTAACACTGTGTCCTTTCAAGTTGAATATTGTACACAAAATATACCATCAGTCTATAATGCCTCGGTAAATATTAACCATCAACAAGAATGATACCTTATGCTCCAGATGTAAACAAACTCCTAGCTTGAATGACAGCTGCTGACCATCTGTCCTAGGAAGGCTATTACTTACAAACCTCAGTTATAGTAATTTAATTTTAGGAATGGAATGAAACTCCTGGATTGCATAATCCACTCTCAAGTTTTGCAAGCAACAGTGGTGTAAAAGTTTAGTTCATATAAAGCCTCAAGCACCAAGATGAAGGAAAAATCAGAGATACTACCACGAGGAGCTGGATTATAAGAATTGGACAGCGTGCTGCTAAAAGATTATATGAAACTGTAGTCTGTGTCAGCAGAAGAAGTCAATGAAGGGTTTTGCTGGTGATTGGAATGTGTTTTGATGGTGAAACACAAAATTTGAGTAGACCCTCTGGATGACCTTGAAAAGAAGCCAAAAACAGTTTGTAAAATCAACATGCTTCAGCAATGAATGCTATTATCTGAGGTTCACAGCACAGAGTGCTAGGCATTTATGAAAACCTTTGTGAATCAAAAACCAGACATCCTAAGCATAATTTTGTCTTAAAGTGAATAGCAAGGTGCTTCTTGGTTTTTTGGTGTTTTTCTTTTAAAATTATCTCACTTTTTTCTTAATGTAGATTTCTAAATTTGATTATTATTTTGGAGGTGGTAGATTAATACCTACACTTATGTTTTACCTTATTTCATTTGACTTAAAGAGGATTTTCTGGTTAATATCCAGCCATTTTTCACAAATGGATATGTTGAATAAACATGGGGTGTTTGAACAGCCTTAGACATGTTCTATTCTCAGCATGAATTTCCATGAATATGAAGAAAAACTAGGGTCTAGGATGATTTGATATCATGGAAATCAGGTGTATCTTCTGATGACCATCAGCCTTCCATGTAGGAGGATAAAAACGTGCAGAATTGATGGGACCCCAGCAGTTTTAGCAAGAGACATTAAAAAATACTTGAGAGACATTCATTTAAGGTCCCAGGCCATCATCTCACTGTCCAATTTATACTACATTTCTAGCACTTTGAGTCATGAGGTAAAAATGCAAAAATCAACTATGGCATCGAGAGAGAACTCATATCTAATCTCGAAAGACAAGTCAATGCCTGTGGTTGGAATGTTTATTAATCTTTAAATTAATTTTATGACTTGTGTGCTTTTTTCCATAAATCCTTAAGCAGCTTTGCTACTTTTAATACTTTAAGTTCTAAGAGTTTGGGTTTTTCAAACGATGACTTTGAAATCCTTAGAGACAGTGTAACACCTTTTTATAAGAAGCAAGTGTTAGTCTTTCTTCTGACAAACAGCCACTGATTAGCATGATGTGGGTATGCCTCCACAATGACCATGTTAACTATCTCTTCTAATATGACAAGCTACCTGGTCTTACATTTTTCATCCTTTCAGTTTAAGGGTTAAGTTCATATGAACTTCCAGTAATTCATACAATTCTCTTTCCTGCAAGCAATATTTTTATTAAAAATGGCTTCTCCGTCTAAATTTCTTTTCCTCATGAACACAGTTTAATAGTTAGCTTTTGGAATTTACTTGCCCTTTATTACTGCTTCCAAGCATCCCAAAGTCCCTTTTCAGTATATCAATCTCATGACTGCTATTAAATTTCCAATACATTTCCCCAAGATCTGGCCTTAAGATAATGCATTTGCAACTTCTAGCTGTGGATAGCAAAAGGCAGGAGGTAAGCAGAGTTAGAAATGGCTGTAGCAGAACTGACCTATACCTGTACTCTTCTTCACTCTTTTCAGTTGTTGTGGGCACTAGAGGAGAGTGAAAAACACTGAGAAAAACAGCTGACAGTCCAGGGGTTTAGCTGACAAGATTTCCTGGTCTGCCTTAGGCATCACTTCACATGTAATGTGACAGAATATTTAAACAGATTTATAGGAGCGGTGCAGCCAGCACCAAATATTAAAGCCAAAGTTGTATTTACTTGCTGTGATTTTGTATCTTAATGGGCAACTGTTATTTACTTTAGACACCACTCTCTTAGGACAAAACATTCCCAAAAAGGATTTATCACCTAGAAAAACAGTGCAGTTTTCGATTATGTCTAATGTAAGTTATCTTCTGTTAATAAGAACAAATTTTGAAAAGAGAATCCACATTTCTGTGGAAACTGAATAAATCTTCAATTGCTGATGGGAAGGAGAAAGGCAACTTCTTAGGTTACCTCTCCATCCCAATTTACTGCCTCTCAAGGTGGAGTCATCTGATTAGGCTTTTTGGCAAGCAGAATTTATTCTGCTACAGCTTAGTAGCCTAGGGTAGCTCTTATAAACTGAATAAAGGGAACTGTGATGAGTCCATCAGCTCTCCTGATCTATCAATTCTCTTTCACTCTGAGGAGCTGCTTCCCCTGCTCTCCCTGCAGTGCACAGTTTTGGGGGGAGGAGAATCCTTCTGGTCCCTCTAGAAGTGTGTGGAGAATACTATAAAAAGAAAAAAAAGTCAGGAGAGGCAGAACATATCAAGCCAGGATCGTGTAGCAGACGTGGAATGAAACACAGGAGGTGGGTATGAGGCAACAGAAGTAATTCTTCATCAGAGAATAGATTGTTGCGGGAGTGAGCTCTTGTAGAACTGATGTTTCAACTCCTTAGGCAAGATAGAAGTAATAATGATTATGAAATACATTATGTCTGTGTGAAAAGGGAGAATACTGAAAGAAAAATGAGGAAGACTGAAACCCAGAACATAATCTGCCAAAGAATTTGCAATATTCCAATCTAGTGACCAAGAGATTGATTGATTTTTCATCTCTTATGAAGGAGCTTCTTCTGTCATACATACAGCATCACCGAAGCTTACAAATGTGTGATTAATGAAAATAATTTATGAAGTTCTAATGGAAAGAATAAGGATTTTAAAATGAAACAAAACAATACTAAGATAAATATGAAAAGAGTAATGTAAAAGACTGTAAAGATGCATAATTTCAGCACAACTAGATCTTCAGAAACATGTGCTAATGAACACAGCAAATGCTAAAATACAAATGCAACATAGCATTTTAGGTTGATCCATTTTAATCCATTTTAGGTATGAAATAGTTGCTCCCTTTTCTTCTCCCATATAACCCTGTGATCAGTTAAACTTGGCTGTCTGCCAGATGCCCACCAAGCTGTTGCCTCACCTTCTTCCTCAGCAGAAAACAGAGAGCAAAATAAATGAAGAAGATCGTATTTTAAGATAAGGACCAAGAAATCATTCAATAATTACTCTTATTGACAAAACATGTTGGACTTAGGGAAGATTATTTTTTTTCCAATTAAAAGTACAGTCCTTTCTGTGTGGTACAGTCCTCCAAGAATGGCTTAGAGGACCCCCACAGGTCTCCCACAGGCCACAGATTGTGCCAGAAAAGCTGTGTGTGGGCTCTGCTCCACTGACTGCAGTTCCTGCCAGAAGTTTGCTCCTGCATGGAATCTCCATGGGCTGCAGTTTCCTTCAGGGCATATCCACCTGCCCCAGCACAGCCTCTCCACTGGATGCAGTGCAGTATTTTCTTCACCATGGTATCTCTGTGAACTTCGGGGAAGCACCTCCTCCACAAGGTCAGGATTTGTAGGGAAATCTTTGGTCAGGTGCCTGGAGCGCTTCCTCTTCCTCTTCCTTGATGTCTGCAGGGCTGCTTCATTTTCTTTATTCCTCCCTCTGTAACAACAGCTTTCAATTTCATCGTAATTTTTTACCCTTTCCTAAAAATGTTGTTACAGAGGCTACACTGGAGTTGCTGATGAGCTCCGATTTTGAGCAGTGGTGGGTCTGGTTTGAAACCAGCTCGTTCCAAACCAGCTGTTTCTGACAAGGGATCAGCTCCCAGTCTCTTCTGATAAAGACCTGCACACCCCTATCCTACACTGAAGCCTTTCAATATAAACCCAATACAGAATCTAGTTCTACTTTATTTATTTTAGTCTGAGTGACATGCAGCTACTCAGACACCAGCCACTCACTCTTAATTTGCTTTTCTTTCTCAGAAACCCAGAAAACTTTTATTTACTTAGACTATAGAACAATACAATTCTACAGAAGCCTGTGCATGCAAAAATGGAAGGTACAGGAGGCTAAATGGAGGTTCCTTTTAAAAACTTCAACCAAGTAAACAAAAAGTTGAAAACAACAAATCCTGTGTCTTCCAGTAATCATTCATTGTGCATTTTAGGTAACACATTTTTTTATCTATAACAGCTGGAATGTTTACAAGGCAGGTAAGAAAGTTTGCATTTGTTGGAATTTCTCTATCTCTTGTTCTCAAGCTTCACTGGAAAAAAATAATATCATAAAATCATAGAATTTTAGAATGGTTTGAGTTGGAAAAGACCTTTAAAGATCATCTAGTCCAACTTCCCTGTCATGGTTAGGGTCATGTTCTTTAAGATCAGATTGCTCAAATCCCTGTCCAATCTGACCTTGAACACTTCCAGAGGTGATGCCTACCGTGGGAATACACAAGGGTGTGAGTAAGACAGACTTAATTAGCATAGCTAGTCTGGTGACTAGGATGCCATGGCAAGGACAAACAGAACTTTGAGCTTATGAGAAGATGGGATTAAACCTGCTTAAGGGAAAAGATTCAATCAACCCCCTACGATAAAGATGCTGTAAAATGCATAAATTGCTTGTATGATCTTTTAACCTAATTATTGTAGTAGAAATTATTAACCTTACTGAAATGGTATAGAAGCTCTTGGAAAACCTGCGTAAAATCGAATTCTCATCACCAAAATCAGTCTTCCCGTCTCTCCATCAATCATCGACAGCCTACAACCTGTTCCTCCTCTTTCAGGAGTCTAACCTAAATCTACAGTCTCAGTTTAAAACCACTGCCTTTATACTGTCACTACCTGCTGTGGAGAAGTCTCTCTACACCTTTCTTATAGGCCTGCTTTTTGAAAATATGTTGAAAGGCCACAATAAGGTCTCCTGGTAGCCTCCTCTTCTCCAAATTGAAGAATCTGGAACTCTCTCAGCTTGTCTTCAAAGAAGAGTTGCTCCAGCACTCTTTGATCATTTTTGTGGCCATAATGAGGGAAACAAATACAACAATGTATGTTTAGCTTGTGGATTTAAAAAAAAATAACCATAGTAAATCTAAACACATTAAAAGTTTAGATCATGTTTAGGGGGTTTTGGGGGTTCATTTTGCATCTGTGTGTGTATTGTATTTTTGGATTGTTTTCCCCTGACCCTTAAATTTTCAACTTCCTTCTAAAAGTCTTTTAAAACAACTAATGTCATTTTATGATTCCAAGTTTACAGAATGTTAGAATATAAGTATCTGGACTTATATTCTAACTTTGCAGCCTAGATTTTTATCTGTTTGCTTAATTGTGGAATTATCTATTATTATTCTTCCTATCCTAAATGACTGTAGCTAGGCTTCTAAACTCACTCTTTAGTTTGTTTAAAAATATTTTTAATTTTATAGTCCCTCAAAAAAAAGAAGTTAGGGAAAACTGTCAGATATCAAAAACAGGAAGCTCTTCCATTGGACCTTTTCTTGATCATATTTGCTTTATCTCTTAGACTGCTCTTTTTCCATTTGTTAGTGGGAGAGCTTTAGCCAAATGAAGAGGCTGGAGCAGTTTTGTTTTGCTTTGCTTTTTGTTTCAAAGTGATCTTTACTAAAGAGAAATTTTAGTATTGTAGAAGGAGTGTGGACCTGAAAGAGATAACAGAGAAATTCGACTCTGGTTTTAACTTTGTTTCTCAGTCATGGCATGGATTTCAAGAATCCAGTGCTCCTAACTGTCCCTCATACCAAAATCATATTCTTCACAAGGCATAAGGAACCAAGCATAGAAGTCATCTGAGTGGTCATAGCTTTCATGAATTAACTTGATCACTCAATGAAATGTTTTATTTCATGCATTATTCACTCAAAGCATCCTATCTGACTAGTTACTTTGACTTTAAAAAAATCCTTAAAAAAAGGCTTTATATTACCAAATTTCAATTATCTATGTAAAATCATTCCAGAATAAAATTTTCAGTCAATATGGATTTTGATTACTTTTTGATTATATTTTTTTAGTGAAAATATCCTAGTCACATTAGGACAATTAATTATTTTCGTATTTCTGGTTTACCCTCATAAAGTTGATTGTTTCTTTTCTTAGCCACAGCAAAACAGTCTCATTTCTAACCTGCATCTGGAATGTATGCTTGCATTAGGATCTAAAGCTGCTTAATACCTGATGTTGGAGTAACCACCTACAGCTTTAACACAAGCACATGCATGCTACAGATAAAAACAATACAATTCCTCCCTGAATGAGATAATAATTAAGAGAAAAAGAACCCCTTCTTTTTCTTGACATTTTTAAACCAGAGAGTAAACTACTGAACAGATTTCAAAGCAAGAAGAGAGAGCTAGAATTGTTTGCTATTTGGATATTGGTGTAACTTGAAGTATAAGTCTATTTTTTGATAGAGTCACTGGAGTTACTCTGGCAAATGTGAGAAACAGAAAGTTGAAAGGGGCCCTAAAGTCCAAGTACAGATAAAAGATGCTGCTATTGTAATCAAATGTATTCATGATTAATTACTATTTTACATGAGATATGTTTGGTGTGTTTCTTCAGGATATACTACGTCTATACCTCTGGAGTACATTAAAGAAATTCTGGGGAAAAAAATGATAAAATATCTGAAAGTAGAAAGAAAAAAATTATTTATTTTACCTCTGTCATTTTAGCCAAGATTAGCAGTTATTTCACTACTTCTTTAAGAGGAAGGTTTATTGACAGCCATCAGTAATTTGAGTTATAGGCAAGACAGACAGGTGTTTTAGACAGAGCAAAAAATCTAGAATGAAAAAAATGCAAATACAAGCCAAAAAAAAAAAAAAAAGAAACCAAAAATTTTTGGATACAAGGATGTACTTGATAATTAAATAAGCTCCCCCCCTCCTCTTTCCTCAGTGAAATATAAAAATATGCTGAAATGGTACTCCTTGTTCTTCAGGAGAAAATTTCAATGCTTTAGTCAAAAATTTAATTTCACCTGAGGCACCCAGTTATAGTTATACAGGTGTCTGAGGAAATCCCAAGTGTGCCATATAACAGTATGTTCCATGAAGAGAGCCATTTGCATTAAACATTTTACTCATTTGAAAAAGATAAAGCACCATTATAAAAGGAAGAGATGATACATTTCAAGTGTTTCTCTCCTGTGGATTCAGCTAGCTCTGACACAGAAAGAAAAACTTTTAAATCTTCAGCATAATATCTTCCCCTCCCAAAAGCAAGTAGCTGGTATATTAATAATGCTTAAAAACTTTAATGATGCTATAATATAGGGCAGTAGACCATCAGCAGGTCTGTAGTTAAATTTAATAGGGACTAGGAGCCTTGCAATGTTTACATAATAAAATGCTTCATGCCAAGAGAGAGCAGTACTCTCCCTTAACCAGAGTACACAGAGCAAAACCGTCTTGTCACAACTATTACTGAGACAGCTTCAGTTTCAACAATGGCTATGTATTGGTTCATTTATCCTATTTGAGAAGATTTCTGTTAAACTGCAAAATATTTATTATTGTTTGCTTATTAATTATGCTAACAGGGTACAGAAATTTGATCCTCACTAAGAACTCCAGCTAATTGCCTTGACATCACACATGGAAAATTTCCTAGATGGTCCTTTCCCAGTGCAGGATGAATTTCTTGAAAGGATATAAACAGAATGAAGAAAAAGAGCACGGGCTTAATGCCTTCTCTGCTCACTTGTGCACACTTGTATCAGTATAGGTGCATGATCATCATCAGGTATTTATCTGTGGCAAATTGTCAGACTTGCTACAGTCAGAGCCTTAAATCTGAGGTTTAAGTCAGAAGAATTGATGAGGCTGGTTGAGAAAAACATGAACTGTGTCCCTCACTTACCCTGCACCTGGCTCAAGCAGGACCTAATGACTGAATAATATTTGCAGTGAAGCAGAGGACTCATGGCCTGATGTTGTTTCAGCAAGAGACAAAAGCCATTAGTCTCAGACCCCCTTTCCTGTGCATACCAAGCCTTGCTGTAAATCTGGTCCATTAAGGAGATAAGGATAAGCTCAAAGACCCTATGGGATCAGACAGTCTTTACTGCCACCAAAACAGGTGGAAGTGGAACTAAATCTTTTTTTTTTATCTTTTGAATCAGCTGTAAAGTATGACCGAAAGTAACCAAGACCCTCTTAATCCCCATTTCTTTATTAACTTTCTTACCCATAAGAATGCAAGTGAAGAGAAAGAGAACATGCCTTACATGTATGACCACAGTTACCAAAGCCCCACCTGTAAGACATGCTATTGTTCTACTGCTTTGGGAAGGGGCAAAAGTTATAGTATAAAAGAAATTGAGTTCCAGAACAAAAAAAGAAGAAAAAAAGGGGAAGTACCTCTGTTTGCTTGGGATCAGTTGGCAGACTGTGTATATATATGTATATAGTACTAATACATCTCTGTCACTATACCTTCTGTAGTGGTACATAATAACACTCAATAATTAGTGAATTTATCACTGGAAATTCTGAACCTGTTGCCCTGTTGTTTCAATGAAGTGTATTGTTACTGAAGTTGGATTGTGAAAATTCTTACATAACTCAGCCAGACTCATAGTATTGGGTTGGTAAACAGTGCTATTTGTGAACCTGTGCTCATGAAAATTATTATTGAACTTGGGTGACCAGACTTACAGTGTTGACTTGGTTCTAATCAGAAATTAATCTAGACATACCCAGCCCCTTTAATCCCTGAGGGCCATCTGGAAAAAAAAAGGGCGCTTATTTTCTTCCAAATTTCTAAACCCTTTGTGGACTATTACCCCCTCCTCATATCAGTGGCCTGAAAAGAGATGTTATCCCATCCTTGGAAGCTACACTTGAATTACTATCAGCCTATGCTCAGACAATTAGTATCTTGAACAGATAATCTTGATTCCTAGGTGTAAGGGTCTGTTGCAGAAATAATTGGAATCTGACACGTGGTCAGATCAAAAAAGCAGTTCATTTCTGTAGCTGAGGGAGAAAGCCTGAGACAGCAGATCTCAGCTCTGTGAGGGCCAGCTCTGCCTGCATGGAGCAGCGACAAAATGTGTGTGCCTTTAGGTTACACAACACATTCTTCTTCAAAACTGGGTCAGATACACAGGATATGGTAAATAACAACAAACATCAAAGTCTTTCAGATACTGAGGCTCCATACAGGGCATTCTTTTATGAATAATTCACTCCTTTGATAAATTGTGCTAAATGGCAGACCATTGGCTGCAAATGTTATTTGGCCAGTGAGAACTGCAGAGGTCTAACTAACAAGTTTAGCTAACTGATAACTGATTGACGAACCCTAACTGTTTGCATCCACAGGACATGTGCTGGAAATTACAAGGAGAAGCACGACACAAAAATGTGTCTTCAGTGAAAGGAACCAGGCTAATTTACATCCATATCTGGGTTTTGGTATAGTTTAATTTCTTTGATTAAATGCCAGACAGGAAAATAATCAGTGATGGTTCTATGATTTCATTCTATTGTATAATTAATTGTCATGTTAGGGCATCAACATTCTTAGATATATGACTAATTACTATTTTATGTCAAAATCCCAAATGAATTAATGATTAGTACTAATCCACAAAAACTGTTGTTCTTTCTATATGCAAGCACAATTCACATTGATATACTGTCAAGACTCAGAAGAAATGGAAGTTTAGAAGAAAGAGGACAGTTCACCATAGAATATGTCAGGATGTTCTTCAGTCTTCCTTCCTAATTTCTAGCCTTAGAAAAGCAACAGACAGAGAAGATGGAATTGAATGTCTGAAAGTCTTTGCCTGCAGTCCAGGAGCAGATAATATTTGTCCATGCCCTGAAGAATAAAGAATTAGTGGAAATAAGCAAGCTGGTCCACATTCCCTATTAAAGAATAAATCTTGTTCTTGAAAAACTAATGCACTTTCTATAGTAAAAAATTATTTGCAAGTTCCTAATTTTTGTAGCACTTCATCTGTTTATGGTCAAGGAACAAAAGACAGGAGAAGAAAATGAAAGCCAGTGGTTAATTTAGAAATTACATTTAGATATAGATATAGATAGATAGATAGATAGATAGATAGATAGATAGACAGATAGATATGTGTATATTTATAAATGCCCCTCCATCCCTTTAGATTTACAGAATCTAAAATGTACAGTGATCTCAAAGTCAACTGTTTTCTCAAAAATATAACAGTATAAAAAAAAGTTCCTGCTTACCAAAGAATATTTTTGATTCCAGCAAAGGAGAGAAAAAAAATCCTTCCTTTCGCCACTTATTTTTAAAACAGGAATGAAAACTTGTCCAAATTAACTTACATATTTCATCACTTATTTACGTCCTCTTCTTTTGTTTCTTCAAAAGGGGAAGAACATACAGAGGAATTGTTCAGCTGAGTTGCTTTTTAAAAAAGGAAGGCTTCTTTCTCTAAGGCTTTCATTTTGAGAGCAAAGGAAAAAATGCAAAGTATTTTCTTCAGTTAGTGTTTTAAGATACAATGCTAAAAATGTTCATAGAGCATTAAATATATTGTTTTAATCCTTTTTTCAAATTTACTTAAACATTTTTATGAAACCAAGAAAATCCCTGAAATATTTGAAGTTTCCTAGGGAGCCTGTAATCTAAATATGGAAGAAAAACACATGATAGAGCACAGTTCAGGGCTGTTCAAGTGTTATCCAAAGAATATGAGCACATCACACCTTTTTTTCTAATTAAAAACAACAAACACACTGGCTTTCCTTTAAAAACAGTACCTGGAACAAGTGCTGTAACATCCCTGGGCAGCTTTCAATCCAGGGTCAAGTTTAAATTCAGATGTGAAAAGCATTTCTGAAGTAGATCTTGTTGTCCCTGTTTGCTCTACTTTGGTTTTCAAGCAAGCAAACTCTCACTTTTTGCAATATTTGTCTTGCAACAAAAAATAGGAACACGCTCCAGGAGCACACCAACTCTTTTGCTGTAAGCACCTATTCTTTTGCACCACATGATTTGTTAAACTAAACATAATTTGAGAGTCCCATGATTCTGAAAATCATAAACAGTCCTGAACAGTCCTTGCCATGACAGTGTTTCCCAGTCACAGGACTGTGGCTCATCTGCACTGTGTAGCAGAACTCTTCTTCTCACTAGTCTTGTTTCTCACCACTGCAGTTTTTGTTCAACAGTCTTCATGAATATTTTTTGTGGTTTGAGGATGGAAAGGAAAATTCAGTTATGGACTTAATAGATGATAAGGAATGGATAGAATATTTATAATATTTTCCCCCTAACTTCCCTAAAGATATTACATACAGTAAAATACTGATAAAGTTTGAAGAGGGAGATTTAGGTACATACTTCTCAAGCAGAACATGTGAGGGTTTTTTAATGTGCTTGGCAAGCATTTGGGAACAATTTGACATCAGAATTCTGTAGCCCAATGCACAAGTGCAGAAAGATGCTACCTGAGCTTATTCGTGTTAATAAATTATGCCTGAGAAGATCACAGCTACATCTTAGCATGAGACACTGACAGCCCCAAAATTAAGCAGAATGAGATTTTCTGTCCACCTTTCCTCCAGTTGCAAACTGTAACTAAATAAAGTTAAAAAATGAATGTTTTCTGCATGCCATATTAGAGTGGCTGAGCTGTGGCTGTTTCTAACAGCTGAATCCAAGTTCTTCCGTAGGCAGACGTGTCGTCAGGAAATTCTCCCTTTTCAGAACATGGATCTGGGTTGTAAATCACATCTCAATCATTGTTCTTAAAAAGAAATGGAATAAAAAAGAGGAAGATTTCTGTCACGGTACTGTAAAAGGAAAGCCCCCTGCACACCAATCTCCTCCTCATTTAATAGCTGCTCACAACTTGCCCCATTCTGGGCCTGTTTGCCTCTAGGTCTATGAAGAAGAATTAAGTGCTATTGCACACCAGAAATTAGCCCTTCCATATGCTCTTCTCCACACAAGTAAGGTGATGCCACTCAAAGGCATGAACGCCAGCTGAAGAAGTGTGGCTGCACGTACACAAAAGCGTGCATGGGAACCCCCTGGGAAATGTATTTTCTACAGTGATAGGTACTTATATAGGCACGAAATTGGTTAAGCATGTTAATAACACAACTTGAAATTTAGTGCAAAACAAAAGCTGTCTCAGTGAACTGACTGGAAAGAACAGTGGAGCAGTGCAGACCTGTAATCATCGCGGATCACGCCACACACCGCTGATCGTTGCCGTGGCAACAGATGGTGTTTCATGACGTCACTGAAATCGAGGGGGGATAAGCAACAAGGGCAGACAGATACCAAACAATTTCTGGAAGGAAAAAAAATTGGGTATATGCACTGAGCTATCAACAATGCGACACAAACCAAAGGGTAAAGGAAACAGGGTAAAAAGAGCTCAAGATGCACACACAGAAATTTCCAGTGAACAAACAGGCTTCATCGTAAACCTTACAATTTTACCATGGAAATTGCATTTGTGTTGAACATCTTTAGTCTTCTCTGATATTTTTCAGTGATGTGATATGGGACAATCTGTAAAACAAGCTCTCCAGGGAAGTTAAGAAAAGAGCAAACCCTTTTATATTTGTTTTACATTCAGGATGAGAAAAAAAGAGGTATGAGTAACACTCCTACAAGGGGAGACATATCTTTGGTGTATAAAGAACAAGAAAAGAAATGTTGCGGGGTATTGGAACCAAAACACTGCTAATGAGACTGTGAGAGTCAGCTGGCATGACAGCTTGCTGCAATCCAAAGAACGATGTTCTTACAGAACTTAGCATCATTGAAGTCTAAGTATTTTCACTGATTTCCAATTGTTTTTTACCTTCCTAAAAAAATTGAGTACTTTGACCTTCAAGATTTGCAAAAAAACCCTACTTATGAACTGATCCAAACCTCAGATTTCTCATGTTACTGGTATTTTTGTGCTGTTCTGTAAAGCTAAATTATGTGAGTAAGCTTATATAATAATTTAAGTAGATCCTTATTTTCAAGTTTGTTTCCCAAACGAGATATTTTGTTGCAGATTACTTTTAGACAACTTTTTTCATTTACTGGTAGAATTTTACACTGCTGTTTGATGTTATGTTTTTGCATGGTCTTGCACAAGTTGTATAAAAGAACTGATCAACTATCAATAAAAAGAAGAGTTGAAAGGAAAAGAATGAGTCCACGAAACAATAAAGGATGAAGAGTAAGAAAATGTTACCTTCAGTAGCAAGAATTCTCTGGAGGATGAAGTAGTATTAGTTTATGGAGATGAATACTGCCTCAAAGAAATTTGCCTGAATTTAGCCATATATCATTTTCTATGTCAGGATTGCTTCTACATCTTCCATAATGCATAGTGCAAAATATGGGAATGCAATTAAGCCATGGAAAAAAATTAATCAAAGAAAAATAAATATAAAAGAAAGCAGGTGAACAAGAGGTTTTTGTTTAAAAAAAAAAGGTGCCTGGATACTTATATGAATAACAAAATTTATCCATTTGTTGTGGGTGTACAAAAATTTCAAAATATGTCAGTTGCAGCACTGAGTGAAGAAACTTTTTCAACAGTAACTCAGGTTCATAACCTTTTTTTAAACACCTACTTAGATATAATGATCTAATATTACTTTTTTTTTAATCACTGTTACAAAAAGAAAAATGCAGAAAAATCAGATAATATATTATTTTCAAGGTGTGAAAATGCAGAACCAGTGGTCAGCCTTTAAAATTAGGCTTCTATAGGAAAGCAGGATTAGCATTACCGAGGGAGTGGGTTTGTATCAGGCTGACAATAGAAGAATGTAATGGTGTGCTGATATGATGACATTCTTCTTTACATAGAAAACTTAAGTTTCATAATTTTAGAAGAAATTAAACTGTGGCATTAGGGATGGAGTAACTTGTTCTTCTCTTACAAAATAAAAGAGAAGTTCCAGTTATGCTTAGAATAGGATATAAATTTCCTTATTACTATGAATCAAGCTTGAAAATATTTACATATTAAAAATAGTCCCAAATAGTATAACAGAGGTTTCATCTCTTTTAATAGTACTTTAATTTAAGACTGATATTGTGCCTTCACTTCAGGGCACTCTCAAAATTAATGAATTAAATACAGTTTAGTTCATGTGTCAGACATTTTTAATGAAGCTGGCAAAACCTTTTTAATTCAATTGACACGTGCAAGCTCTTCTCCTTGTGTCCCCTCTTTAATTTCAGAGACAAGTTCTTTACAGACTGAAGAAACAATAATGATGAAAGTACAAAAATATGTTACAAATTTTATTCCAAAACCATCTCAAATGCCATCATCACAACAGATGCTCATGGAGCATTATTTTCTTTATTTTAGGGGAGAAAAAAAAAAGTCAAGTCTGCTTCAGAGTAAAATCATTTATTTCCTTGGTTTTTGTTCTGATTATTCCATTACAGTATGCCAGCAGGAAAGATTTTGTTGCTACCTTAGAGCAGTTTCTGTCTCTATGCATGTGTTGGTAAGCTATAGGCAACATTTCTAAGAAACCTTTAAATGGGAAACCTTGAATGATTAGTTATGTACAAATACATAAGTACCATATAGACATTAGCAAAACCCATAACAATGGACTTTATTAGTGTGTCAGAAGCAGCAAGCTTCTTATAAAGAAGAAATTATTAATTCTACAGGAGAGAGGAAGTGACTCTTTCTCTGCTGTATTGGTAGACCCTAGAACAGCACAGAAGCTCTCTCAAAGTGCTGTGCACACATTAATCTTGCCACAAATAGCCCTACTGAATAATGTCACAGCTCACATGGTTAGCACTTAGTCAGAAGGAATTCATCCCAGCTCTAAGAAAACCTCATAAGGGCAGCTCCTGAACATTCAGTCCATACCTCCACAGTGCTCACAGCAGTGCCTGCACAGGGCTGAACTTCACTGAAATGAATGTAAACAAAATTGCTTATCAGGTTACAGTAGTGCACTATCATTTTGCTGTAGCTTTTATGTGTTCTGACTTCTAAATAAAAAGAAAAATAAATGGAAATAAGTCCATTCGTGTATTCTGAAATTTCATTTTGTTTGTTTCCTTTTCCATGTTTCCAAAATGTTGTGTTTCCATAAAGAACAAAGCTGCAATTATTAAAGTAAGCAGCTAAAAATCATTTTCTTTTAGAAAAACCCTACAAGGAAACTACCTATGAAGAGATTCAGTTCTGAACACCTGCCTGCCCATGGGAAGTGGTAAATGAAATCCTTGTTTTGCTTTGCTTGTGTGCATGACTTTTGTTTTCCATATTGAACTGTCTTTACCTTGTCCCACAAGTTTTCTCACTTTTACTCCCAGTCCTCTCTCGCATGGTGCTGATGGGGGAGTGAGCAAGTGGGTCTGTGGGGCCTAGTTGTCAGTCTTATTTTTTTTATCTTTTTTTAATCAATTGATTTAAAAAATATCCTGATTTACTGATAGGAGCCCTTAAAAATTATGGTTTTTTAATAAAACAGAAAAATAGAAAAAGTACTAAATTTTAACCAATGTGACTTAAATACCATATTTTTGCCTTTGAGATTTCTTACACAACAGTGTTTCAGGAAGAACAACTGTGTCCATAAAGTCAATTGATTCTATTTGGCAATCATGAAAATATTATTAACTAAAATTCTGAGTACATAACAACAGGATCTCAATCACTCTTAAGCACTCTTAAGTTTCATTCCTTCACCTAAGAGACACCTAATTATCAATTAAAATGCAAAAGACAACTAGGTATCTCTGTTGTTTAATGTCTTGATCTCCACTATTGTTTTCCTGCTGCTCAGCTTTTAAAATTGTTTTTCAAATGTCCCATATTTCTTGAGTGTTTATAACATTGTCTTTTGTGGTCCAAACTGAGATAAACCAGCCAATCCATATGAAAATATGAGAGGGTTAGGATATTTGGGTCAAACAAGCAATGAAAAAGCTCCTAAAAATTTTGGGAGATCTTATCTAGGAAAAAAAAGACCTATTTGTCTATTCGCTTTCATTTATTTCATATTAATTATAATAATAATATTTGAGCTGAATTAATCTTAAAATTTAAGTCAAAACAGTTCTAAGATTAAGAACTTAAAGATTCTCATAAGTCAGAAAAACTGAAACAAATTTAAGCTTCATTAAACCCATGGTATACTGAATCCTAGCAGGATTTTGGAAACAGACCTTTAATCATAAGATTAGTCTGGTAAGTAATCAGAGGAGACTCCCAGGAGACTTATCTTCAAATGTTCTCTTCAGGTTTTATAAAAAGATTTTGAAAAAGGCAGGGATGTAATTGTCATTTTATTTCTAGAAATAAATTCAGCATGAACAGAAAAGAAGAAGAAAATATATTTTTCCTGATTTCTCAGAATGGAAAGCATAGTTCGATCATTAATCTGGCATTGCTAGCTTTAGGAATTAGGTGAATTATCCTAAAGAATAGAGATTACCCAGTAGACTACCATTTAATTTTCTTACAAAGATAAGAATGTCCTAATTGTATACAACTGTGCCTTTTTAATGATTTAAGACTAATACCTGTAACCGTTTGACATCAGTCGGATGTTTATGGGATGCCATTGTAAATCTTCTTGTGTTGCAGTTCTTGCCAGGGCTCGAGCATATATGTCAATGTTTTATCTATATTACAAGACATAGAGGAAAAAATTTCATCAGTTTAAATCAGTACCAATAGCATTCTTATTTAAGAAGCGTTTTTAAAGACAGAAAATACTGGGAGCTAGCACTTTACTAGGTTTTCAACTGAAATGCTTTAATAAGGCTGTGTGTAAAAAATGCTTTGTGGGGTACAAGACAAATCTAAGATATCAAAACCGTCAGAAGAACAAAGTTCTCCTGGCAATTTCATTCAGAACTTCTCTAAGGAAGTTACTTGGAGGGGTTATTATACTATTGTTTGTCTTTCCTCATGTGAAAAGGATATATTTCATTGGTAACTGGGCTGAGATCACAAACTTATTCAGTCATGGCCACTACCCACACAAGAGATTAAGAAGTGATCAGGCTTGACCTTCATCAAGCAATGTTTGGTAAAAAGACCTCTGCTTGTAATCAATATAATGGAAACTTAGTAACTGTAATCTTGAAACTGTATTTGAAAGAAGAAAAGCTTCCCATAAGGGACTTCCAGGGGAAAAAAATGCAGTCTTTTGGTCATAGGGAGATCTTAGCAGTGATTTTTAGAAGTGTGCTGATTGTTTTTGAGCAATATGTATAGGTATAGTGCCTCTAGTGTCTCTGACAGGATTTCCTTAGTGGTGTGGGTACATTTATTTCTTACATAAATTTAGATCTCTTTAAAGACTTTAAAGAGTCACATCCGAATCTAAGGTAGAATTCTTCCTATTTCACATCGTGAAAAGCTCCAAACAGAAACAAACAAAAAGTACTCTGCCAGCCCCACAGAAGTGAATTTCTTTCCCTGTTATGCTTATGCTAAAACTAAAGGTTTAATCCTCTTCAAAAGGGTTTAAAAATCTTTTGCCCATTAAGAACAGGACTGTTATTTGTACTTACAAATTTCTCTGTGCAGTAGCACACAGCAAGGACCCAGTGTGCTACAGACTGACAACATCTAACCAGAGTAAGTGGAGCCTTCAGTAATGGCACAGCAATTTGCTTCCTTTTGCTGCTGCCTCATTCTGGCCAACCCATGCTGTGTTTTCACATTTTGTACTCACTCATTCTAGGAGGGGTTGTCTCCTATGGTAGGTCTGTACAATGGCCACGAAAATGGAATTCTGACAGGTACCTGTGGATATAATCCCTGTGCAAGTTATAAATAACAATGCCTACTAATCTGAAAGCACAAGTTTATTTGATTGACGTACTAAAACCAGTCCTAAATGCTAATTTCCTAATTGGAAGTGTCAATAGTGTGACAATAGTCACATCAAAGCTTTTGGTCTGGCAATACCAAGTTTTGCAGGTTCTGTACATATTATGCCACATAAGGAGATGTTCTTGTGAGGACAGAGCTGCACAGGACACTCTGAGGGATAATTTTGGTTTCATAGCCAGCTTCGGAGAGGGTGTCACTGCTTTTAAGTACTCCAGAGAGCTTGGATTCCTGGGTAGGTCCATATGATGGTGAGACTTTTCTCCTTCCTCCCTTTCCACAGAAGGAAATGGGAGAAGCAGGAGGACTGCAGTATCTGCAAGAATTCATCTTGCTTGGGTGAATCACCATGACACTGGCACTCACTGGATATTCACTCACAGGTCAAGGTTAAGCAGTGTGCACACGATTAGGTGCATCTAACAAAATGAGAGAGCTGTTTCTGTGTAACAGCAAACAGCTAGGAACTATGTCATTGTGGCCGAAGGCTTGCACTTTAAAGAGACAAAAAACCATTGGAGAGATAGAAATTAGTTTCCAATGTAAAATGTACTGTGTTTTAACCTACCCTGTGTCTCATACCAGCTTATGACTAATTTAACCCCAGTCTGTTGGAAGTGTATTTTAATTGTAATGAAATGCGCTTGGTAAATGGGGCCATTAGTTTATCTAATGAAGTGTCCACATTCACATCTGCAGGTGCAAGCTGCCTTCATTTTTATTGCAGGGTAAGACTATAAGAAAACTTAACAGTATGTTGAAGATTGATGTGTTTCTCTAGACAAAGAATGGCTTTTCAGGCTTATGAAATCTTTCAAAAACTGATTTAGAATAAGAAATTAATAACTGTTCTTATACTTGCTGGGTCAAAATCAGTACCGAGTGCTCAGCTGTTAACTCCAAAATCCTGTTTGATGAGTTGTTATACAGAAAACTGAATCAATTTTTACCATTGTGTATTAATGACTTCCCTACTGATTTTTAACTTAATATTTCTTCATCTGCCTCCCTAAACATAAATTAATTGAAATGCACATTGATTTCTTTCTAAAAACAAGTAGAAGTACAAGGTGTTAATCCACCCTCTTTGACTTTTCCTGCCTTATTTAAGAGCCATATGTTCCATAGAATCCAATACAAAGCAGTCATAAAAATACTTTCCTGTGTCCAATAGTGTAAGTTTTATGCTTGGTGACATTAACCTACTTCTGAAGGAGTGTTTCACTGGAAGTGCTAATTAATCACAACTAGGCAAAGATGCTTCACAAAGTTATGGTTAGTACATACAAACACAAATCAGCTATTTAAATGTAACAAAACCATCCAACAAGACAACACTGCTTCACATGCTATTTTATGGAATTAAAAGGTTTTTCTTTACTCTATTTCTGTCTGGAAATCACTGCATATCACATCAGGGAAGTGAAGCTAAGGAACACAGGAAATATGGGTCTAGGACTAGACCTTACAATTCCCACTCATCTATCATGTAGTTTTTGCCATAGGCAAAATGACAAACAAAATCCTTCCAGAGGTCAGTGTTTAGGCTTTTGTGGTAATGTACCACTATGGGCTTACCACTTATGGACAAACTATCTCTGTGTGTGTCCAGCCAGGACAGGGTTAATTTTTGCAGTAGCCAGAAGAGGCCTGGCCAGGACTCAGAGGTTATTCTCTACCACCTCACCTCATTTTTTTGCATAGTGAGGAAGTTTTCCCTTCCAGGTGGCATGGCAGTGGTGGTGCAGGGGGGGTTTACACTTGGTGAGCTCTTGTGTGTGAATTGTTCACCTCCCATAAACACTCTGTGATTAATGTTGTTGCTGTTCATCTTCCTTATCATATTTAATTCCTGTTTCCAGTAACACATCCTTACATCAACCAGAATTCTGTGCCTCTTGTGCCTTCAATTCTCCTTTCCACCCTGCTGCACGGAAAAGGGATGAAGGGATGGGGGAGTGAACAAAGGAGTCATGGTATATGGAGTATTTTGGTGGGAGCACTAAATTGGGGAATACCATTCCTAAACCACAACAGGGTGTTGATGTCTAAATCTACTTGCTTAACTTAGGCTGTGCCTCTACTACATGGGTGAAATAGTCTTAAGCTTTGGTAACAGAATACAGTCATATTTTTCCAAAGCACCAGGTATTATACTATCTTTCCAGAGTTTTCCGAGGATTATAATAGCAATATAATATTTAATAATTTTAACTTAATTAAATATTTTATTTAATTAAATATTAAATTTAATATTTCTGGCTGTCTTTTGTGGGGTTTTTTGTTGTTTTTTTTTCCTTAATCTTGAATGTGTGAGTTTGGGAAAAAACATTCACAAATGCATAATGAAAGGTGGAATGTGAGTTATCTAAGTACTAAAAATTTACTTGTCCAAAAACTATCCTGGTATTTCTTTATAGATTGAGAAAGATACTTTATTTGCTTTATTTTAATCCCATTGAAACTGGAATTTTAATCCAATGATTATATGAAACTAATATCAGGACATGAAGTTTACATAGGAAACTGAAATTTATGACTAATAGTTATTTATGTTTACAAGAAAATAAGCCTTAAACAATGCCAAGTCTTATTAGAAAGCCAAAATTTGTTTTAGGAATCTAATTTTTGATCAGTGAGATCTGTTATCTACAAAAATAATTTATTATAGAGAGAATGAAGGTTCCTAAATTACAGCAGAAGCCAAGGGGTATTTAACCAGGAGCAAAGTGAAAGCTAAAAATGTGGGAAATGTGCAGATCATCCTGGGAGACTCTACCTACTACTGCAAATGAACATGTTCACACGAAAGATAAAATATACTTCCCTAGGTGCAGGGTAGGGGAGCCCAGGTTTGAGTGTTCATCAAACACTGC
The DNA here is from genome assembly GCF_029207755.1 of Chamaea fasciata. Taxonomy (NCBI): domain Eukaryota; kingdom Metazoa; phylum Chordata; class Aves; order Passeriformes; family Sylviidae; genus Chamaea; species Chamaea fasciata. The sequence continues at coordinate 73,604,115 of NW_027094086.1, forward strand.
ATCTGGATGGCAACAGGGATGGCTGAGAGAAGCAGACTGCAGAAACAAATCCAAAATATAGAGGTGATGGGGAAAAAAAAAAAGAAACTTTATCTGGAGACTTAAAGAAGGCATTAAAGAGTCTGCTGCAACCCCCTCCTAAAACAAAATTGTGGATGTTCTTAACTAAGAGCAAGCTTGAAAGAAAAGAATTGGTCTTACTCATGTTCCAATTCATTCTGGTTAGTCGATTTGCAAAACTTCAGGGGGTTTACCTCATGTTGAAGTACAAATTGATTTTACAGGTTTTGGTCTAAATATAAAAGTCTACTCATGCCCGTCTAAAACTCAGGTCAACTCTGGGTCTTGTCACACATAGACAGCAGTGAAAGTTACTCTGCAACAGAGCCAAGTTTGATCAGTCTGTTTGGGTGGCTGCAAATAAATAACATCAAACAAGTGACCTCTTCCCTTTCCGTCTTCCAAAACAAATGTCAAAACACAAAATCAGTATTCTTGCTGAAATCTGTTTTGGCATCCAGTAAGCATGACAAATGATATCGTATGACCTATAAATGTAAATTGCCAGACATTGTGGAAATATGGCAAAACTTTCTCATCTTTCTAATTTCTAGCATGACAATATGTACTATTAATTTTCAGTTTCATTGACAACCTTTAAGCCTTGAAATGATCCAAATTAATTTAATCTCCTCCTGCACCCTAATTTAGTTCCAACAAATATTTTGGTTACATACTTTGACTGAAAGTAGTGAAGCAACATTTCTGGGTCAGTTAACCCATATTTAATCTCTTTCACTATTACACTTTACAATTTGTAATTAAGTGAATTTCACCAAGCAGAAAAGTCTTCAGTCTGGAGACTACAACCATCATGGAGGTTTTGGGTCATCACAGATTTACTGAATATGCTGAGTTGAAAAGGACCCACAAGGACAATCAAGTCCAAATCCGGGGCCTGCACAGAACACTCCAAGAATCACACCTTCTGTTGGTGAGCTTCATATGGCTGCTGACCACCCAGCCCTCTAATTTATCAAGGTCTCTCTGCAGGGCCTCCCTGCCCTCAAGGGAGTCAATAGCTCTTCCCAGTTTTGTATCATCTATGAACTTGCTTAATATCCCTCCCAGTGCTTCATCCAAGCCACCTATGAGGATGTTGAAGAGCACCAAGGCCAACAATGGAGCCCTGCAGAGCCCCTCTGATGACAGGTGACGAGTCTGATGTCACCCCATTCACTGGAACTCTTTGTGCCCAACCTGTGAGCCAGTTGTCCACCCATCACATGATGTATTTATCCAACTGAATGCTGGGAATTTTGTCCAGAAGGATCTGTTGAGAGATGGTATTGGAAGCTTTACTGAAATCCCAAAAGATTAAATCAACTGGCTTCCCTCGATCGACTAGGTGAGTTACCTGGTTGTAAAAGGAAATCAGGTTTGATAAGCAGGACTTTCCTCTCATGCAGTAGTGCTGGCTGTGTCCAATGACTGTGTTGCCTTTCAGGTGATTTTCAATGCCTCCCAAAATAATTTTCTCTATGACTTTCCCAAGCATTGATATAAGACTGTGGGCCATTCTCACAGCAACACCAATTGCTGGCCAGGCCGCTGCCCCTACTAGAAAGTGCTGTTGTGTTAGTCAGCTGCATTGTAGAAAGCCTTGTACACAAAGTGGAAATGTTTAAAGGAACGTAAATCAGCTCTTTATGTGGTAACAAATGAAGAGTAACATTGCTACTATATTAAATTAAACTTCCTTTACATTACAGGCACATGTATATATATTTATAGTATATCCTCCCCTCATGGAGCAAGATGCTTTGTATTTGCCAATTACAAAAAAATACACAGGCTTCAGATTTCTGCCTGCATACACCGTGAGCAAGAAGCTATTGAAAATTTCTTGGTATGTGGGTAGACAGAGCAGCATTTGAACTAATACAAAATGCATGTCTTGAGAATTAGCTACGTTATTATTCCTTTGCCAGCAACCAACCCTGCCATTAACTTGCAAGCTAAATTTTGAAAGATATCCTGCCCTTCTTTTCAAAGACTTTAGTGGGAGTTAAAATTTAGAGGGAGCTATATTTCCCCCATGGGAGGGGAGTGAATCTGCAAGCGGAGGTAAACAAATCTTCTCCAAGTCATGTGTACACATATTTGTGAATTTCTTATTCCTGTCATCCAAACTAAGGATTAAGGATGAAACAGGAAGAAACAGCTAAAAAAAGTGCAGGAAATACATTTACCATCACTGGGCTAGACTCTTTTTTTGTATAAATCAGGTTGGCGTCAAACAGTCAAAGAAGATACAGCAATTTGCAGCAAATGAATGTCTCACTTTATTCTAGGTTAGGAGCAAGGTCATTAATATCTTTTCAGTTTTATATTAAAAATCAGGCATATTTTCAAATAGCTTATTATCTTTGAAAACCCTGGTGGCGTCTCCTTTTACATGCTGTACCATTAATGCACAATTCCAACAGGTTGTCTGTGCACTGGGATGAGTGACAATCAAAGGCAGATGTCAGTAAGGGACAACTCACCATTTCCAAGTGTAAAAGACAGACTATAAAACCAAAATGTTCTTTTCTTTCCTGAAAATGTACAGTGCTTATATGATCACAGGTCTTGCATAGCCATTAAATAGCAAAGGAAAATCAAACTTTTACAGCTGCTTTTCTAAAAAGGAAGAAAAAATAATCTCATAAGTTTCCCTGTGATCCTGAGTATGATAGAAGAGGGGGTTACCGAATTTCTGCCTTTAGATAACACAGCATCTTTCCTTGAAGTCTTGTGTTTAAATATATCTACTATTCTGACCCAGACTACTCACCTTTCTCTGCAGAAGAAGTCAAGGCTGAAAAATTCCAGACTCAGAAAGACAGTATTTAATATATCTTACATGAAGATTCTTAAAAGATCTGCCCCAGCAATTAAGAACCTAACTTCCTTTAAACATCTGTGGTTGAAAAGAAAAATGACCTGAAGTAAGACCCTGAAGTATTCAAATAATGACAGGACAAAACATAGTCTAAAGATACTTGCATATTCATGGATATGAATAAATTGCTCCAGCACAGTCCAATCCAGATTACATAAATAAGGCCCATATAAAGCTCCAACATTGACAAAGAATGGGTGGGTAGAAAACTGAAGAACAAGACATCTGGACTTTGAGCATTTTATTCAGTTATAAATTAAGGCTTTTTTTTTTCATAATATGAGAAAATAAGTAGGAAAATATTACTCTGTGTGCTTCTGTTACATTAGTAACTCTGTCTCACAGCTGTCAATAAAAAGATTACTGAGGCTGAAACTCAAAGCAAGATCTTTAATATGGTTAAAGTTGGAATATGTAAGATAATTAAATGATTGAAACAGAAAATGGGCATTTTTGTTTCAAACAGTACTATATGATAGACTGCTACCTCTTATCAATTCAATTAATGCATTGATTTTTATCACAATAAAAAATAGCAATTCATTATGCATATGGGAAAGAGTAAATTTTACAAAATGTTTTTGTTTGCAATGTAATATTATTTAGGATGTGAGAAAAAAATTTAACTTCTTACTCCTCTGTTAAGTCATGTTATCAGTTATTTGCAACAAAATAAATCCTGAAATACTGCACCAAGAGATTTGCAACTTGCCTGATAGACACAATAAGAGAACATGATTTGTCCATCAAGCAAGAAAATATATGTGGTAGCAGGGGACATCTCAGGGACAACTCTAGCCACCTGCTTTCATGATCAACTTTCTGATTCAGTAACTCGTTTTTAAACTATTATTTAATTTGAGAATAGAAGACTAGAAGTAATAAGATCTGATTTAAGGAAAATTATCTTAATATCTTTGCCTGCTGATTGAACTGTCTGAGATCTTATTTAGGTCGGGGTTAGAGGTGCTAACTACCCTCCCCTAAATTTCCCAGAGAACATAAAATTGAACTGGACAGAATCAAAGCTCTGTAAATCAAGAGAAATGATGTGTGTATGAAGTGATTAAGCTGCACAGGGAAATGATGCAATCCTTAAATGTTAACTGATGCCTAGGGAATTAATTATATTTCTAGCCTGAAAAATGCCCAATAGTTAATGCTGTTAGGGCTGCTTTAAGACTGCAGTGGGGCAATATGTTCAACAGTACATGGGATTTTAATTGACGTTACCTCGTGATCTTAAAATAGGAATGATGTTTCTGGTTATGGCAATTAAAATTCTGTTTATACTGTAATTAAGCACACAAATTAGAGTGGGTACTTTCCTGTTAGATCAGTTGAAATATTCAAACATTAAACATTGCTAGCAGCAATGATTGAATTCCACCTCTTTCATGGCCCCAAGTATTAAATGTTAAATGCTGACATCAGGGAGAAACAAACCAACAAACAAATCAACTAGGTTTAGGTACAATTGCAAATTGCAATGTTATTATAGCACATAACAGATGGATTGCATTTCCAGGCCTGCAGTAGGAGAAGGATGGGGAAGGAGAAAAAAAAGATACAGGCTGAAGTGGTAAATTGAGATAACTGGAACTGTTTCAAACAGATATTTGGAGATAATTCAAAAAAAGAGATAATTCAAATAAAAGCAACTTCATGTACTTCTGTGTCTAGATTAAGTCAAACAACAAAAAGTTGCAGACTTACTAAAAGGAGATTTTACACAGGCTGTCAAGTTAATAATCTGAAATGACATGACACCAATGTGGAAGTCTGAATTGAGTTGCAATGAAGATTTCAGTGTAACAGTTGGTTATAGAGAAATAGAAATATTTTAAAAATTGCGTTGGCACCTACCCATGCTGGAGCTGAACACATCCAGACTTAAGTGGAAGGACAGAAAATTGGGCAGATAGTCTATAATCCTTTCTAGTGCACAAAACACTGTATGTTTCTTAAGACAGATCTCAGAGATGCTTAAGCTGCTTAAACCAGAAGTGATGACTTTGTTACTGTTGCATAACTTCACAAGGAGTGCTCAAGTAAAATTCCACAGGGCTGGACAAAAGAGCACAGCTCAGCAGCTGAAGTACCTGGCAGAGGTGAAGTCACAGCTTCTTGGTGTTATCAAGGCAGGTTATAAGTGTGTCCAGTTAGCTAATGTGTAGCACCTCTAAAGGAACTTTTCTGATGATGCTTCATGGCTCTGCAGTGCAGTCCAGTATAATAAAATAGATCCCTATTTACTTACACAGTGCAGGATTGCATATAGAAAGGAGTTCAGGCCCATAAGTAAAATAGATAAATCAGTTCAGTCCAAGCTTATCATGCTGTACTGCTTCCAACCCCAGAGATAACCTTTTGGTGTTTGCCTCAGGATCTTTGGTCTAGATCGTGCTGTACAGTACAAGTATGCTCTTGATTTTCTAGGGAACTTAGAGGCAGGAAAGAAGACAGTTTGAGTAGTTATCTTTTCAACTTGCTGTTTATATCTGTTTATGGACCTAGTCTAATGAACAGATTTTTCCCTGACATGAAATATTTTGTCCCAAAATGCTCACAAATTTTAAAATCAATCAAGATTTTGTGCACTCTTTACACTCCTTCCATTTTTTCAGTTGATAGAAAAGGTAAATGCAGATTGTTATGCTTGTCTAGGCTGTACTTTCACTATCATTAAAAATAAATATGCTTTCTGTCCTGCAACACACTCTTTTAGCAGCCAGCAACAAACACAATAAGGCCCAGGAATACTATTCATCCTCAGACTGCCTTTCTCACCTCCAGCTATCTGGACCATTTTCCACTCTTGTCTAATATTACAGGATAAGGCATGTTCAAACAGTCATTTTTGCACAAACTTGAATGAATGCCTGAATAATTTTGGAATGATGCCTTAGTGTGAATCCCTATTTACAGGATTCTGACAAAATTAGGGCAATATAAGTTTTCCCAGAAAATCAATTTGCTTCTTTAAAAAAGTGAGGGGCTAGCTTGATCTCATCACGGTTCACATTTGTGAGAAGAACTGTATATGAGAAATACATAAAAATTAATATGCCTAAAATCTCTGAACAAAACACCGTACACAACTGAAGTTCATGTCCAGTGCATGTGATAAGAAACTGCTATGCATAAATTTACATTTCGATTCACAAGAGGTAAAGAGCTTAAAAATATGCTTGTATGTTTGAAAACAGTAAGAACTGGCAAACACACAGTTAACCAATATGATAGGTTTTAACTGCAAACAAAAATTATATGTATCTGAGTAGTTTTCTTACCTTTTAGGCTCCTTACCATTTTTGATCTCGACGGGACTATTTCAAAGGTCTTCTTATAAAAGTCTTTTCTACAAGGTAAAGATGCATATTTTGTAGGATATTGGTGTAAGATAGTAAACTCCTAAAAGAAAGTATTTTATTCCTGTAGTCTAGAATAGAGACACTTACTAAGCTGAAAATAAATCCATATTGATTAAATGCCTTCATATTTTCTTAAATGTAAAAAGATTAGGATTAAATAAAGAATGGTTCATAGTTTATGTAACGTAGTACCGATAATTCTTTAAGGATCTATCAAATGATTCAAAAGCTGAGTTTCATTAATTAGCCCACCAGACTCATCCAGAGGTTTACTGCACTTAGCAACAAGTGTAGCAAGCATAATTTTGAATGTCAACTTCCTGTGCAAAGACTCAGCATTTGTAAATAATTTAAAACAAGTAGAACTAACCTACAAACAGATATAATATTACACCTCTGGATTTGTTTGCTTTCTAAACTTCATAAGAGTATTTTTATTTTGTAAGTTTTCATTTATTACTATGCCTAGCAAAGTTTTATTGTTCAACTTTTAAAAAAGATGAGGATCTTTGTAAAATTAAAATCTTTCAGACTTCTCATAATGTTTCAGATATTTGCTGATCAAAAGAACCCAGCAGTGGAAAAATCCTTTTCAAAAGAGTTTGGGGTTTTATTGTTGTTGTGGGGGGTTTTTTGTTTTTTCTTTTTAGTGGGTTTTTTTTTTGTGTGTGTGTGCGTGTGGGGGAGGTTGTTTGTTTGTTTCTGGATTTTTTTTTTTTAATTTTAGATTTGCTGACATTTGTTCTTTTTTTATAATTGGTAGCCAGGCAGTATGGCTGTCTCAGGTAGGCTGTAGAAGCCTTTGTGAGAGAAAGGTTAACACACATTTAGCACTTCTAACAGTATGGAAACCAAGAAATCTATAACTGTACAATTAGAGAAAAAAACAAGAAACATATTAGCAATTTTTAACTCGATATAAACCTTGCTATGTACTAAGAGATTGTCGCAGTTTTCCACAATGTTTGAATGACAAACTAGCAAATATTCCAAGTACATGCATTGATTAGGCCAAAAGGAGTCAATGTAAACTGTTACGTACTTAACTCTATGAATTTCACATATTGTTGGTGTTACTGGAGTAATTGTTTTGTAATCAGTAGTACACCTCTTCAACAGATGCCATTCTCAAAACTGTCACAACTGTCAAAGCCATGCTTGGCAAAATATTAAAATTTTGAGGAGAGAGTAGGAAAATGTTTCTAAAAATTTATAGCACTAAGTGTCTATTTTTTAAGGAATACAGCTCTGTAGAAAAATTGTGGAAAGATCCAAATGATTATCAAATGGTTATGTTTGAAGGACAAAGTACTGCAGTCAGATTACATCACCCTTTATGGAAAGACCTTTGACACAGCGAGTTCCACACAAAGTAAAGAAAAGGTGTCTATTGAAGCTCCACTGAGGTTACCATTGAAGGAAGTGTTTCTCATCCTCGTCAGGCAGTAATTCAGTCCTAATATTGAAAACACCAATACAAGTTCCTCTGATGTAATTTGAAAACTTATATAATAAATCAACTGCAAAATATTTTATCCTATAAATATTTGAAACAGTGTCACTAATTTTTAAAATTTTCTAGTATCACAAAAATATGAGAGAACACAAAGTCTGGAAATGCTAAATTTAGGATTTTACTTTTATTTTCAGTGCTAGGAAGAGTACTTCATCCTTATGAAATCTTAAAATTTTAATTAGAATTTCTTCCAATACAAGAAGTGCACTTCCTTTTTTTTTAAAGTGTTTTTACATTTAATACTTTGGCTTTGATGGCTTTCTTCCCCATTGCTAAAATACTAAATGAGCAGATCTTGAAAATCACAAAAACATAGAAACCAAAAAAATTTAACAAATTAATGGATTATGCTATGAAGCTCTTGAAGCACAAAGGTTCATAAAAAACCCCAAACCACTGAGACTTTGACTTCAATCAAATGAAATATACAATTAAAAAAAACTTTCTAGCCTACAAATAGATCACATAACTGCTTTGGATCAGGATATAGCCAGGAAAGATGTTCAGTGTCCCTAGAAATCCTGATAAGAAATTCAGCCTTTGTACACAACGTGGGGAACCTGCTCTTCACGGAGGACCTATTTAATGGTCTTTCATTGAATGAACAAAACTGAACAGAGTGATCTGTGCCCACTCCTGGCTTTGCATTAAGGCTGGCATGGCAGAGAGCAGGGGAATAAGATGTTTTGTCAATATCATGAGACATAATAGTGCAATTTTTAAAATAGGCATCAACTTAAAACCAAAATTATATTGTGACAGTAACAATAACATTGCAGACAATACATTTCAGAGAGTACAGCCAGCTAAGAGAAAATTTATGAGACAGCAATAACTGCCTCAATAGCAAACCTGTACTTTTATGAGCATGCCTAAACTATTCTGCTTTAAATGCTAAGGCAGGTGGATTAATTTAGACAGAAACTACTGTGTTCAATACAATTCATCCATAGCACAGCAAAACATTTCATAGGGTATAGCTTCAATAGCATGCACATTTTTTAATCTGACAAAACTTTATCTGTTTTCTGGAAGCTGAGTTTCCCCAGTTATGACAGGAATGTATACAGTAGCAGCACCCAGCCTTCACACTGTATTCTTTTCCTTTTCAAAAAAACCTTGTGTCTGTGAACTGCTCTGGTCTTTTGACTGAGTACAGTACAGTAGCTTGTCTATGCTTCTCCAGGTTACGACTGCAATCTTCATATTCAAATTAGTTATCAATAAACAGGAAGGCAAAATGATTTTAGGAATTTTGCCTGGATTTAATTCAAGATTAGCCAGATTTGACTTAAATTGTAGACTTCAGAAAACATTCATAGGCTTTCCTTTTTGGTTAACTGGTAATTTTGAAAGATAAGTATAAGGTAATTAATGGCTCAGCTTCTCCATCCCCTGATTAGACAGACAGCTGATTAATCAGCAGTGTGCCCAGGAGTGCCAGAAGGCCAACAGCATCCTGGCTTCCAACAGCATCCTGCCTCCTATCAGCAACAGTGTGTCCAGCAGTACCAGGGCAGTGTTGTCCCTCTGTACCCAGCAGTGGTGAGGCCACACCTGGATCTTGTGTTCAGTTTTGGGCTTCTCATTACAAGAACAATGACGTGCTGAAGTGAGTCCAGAGACGAGCAAGGAGACTGGGAAAGGATCTGGAGCACAAGTCTGATGAGGAGTGGTGGAGGGAGCTGAGGTTGTTTGTCTGGAGAAAAGGAGGCTGAAGAGAGATCTTATCACTCTACAAACATCTGAAAGGAGGCTACAGACAGGTGGGGGGGTCGGCCTATTCTCCTAGGTAGCAAGTGACACAACAAGTGGAAATGGCTTCCAGTTGTGCCAGGAGAGGTTTAGTTTAGGTATCAGGAAAAACTTCTTCACTTAAAGGTCATTAAGCATTGGAGTAAACCACCCAAGAAACTGGTGAAGTCACTATCCCAGGAGGTATTTAGAAAAAATGTAGATGTGACACCTGGGGACACAGTTTAGTGACAGATTTGGCAGTGTTGAGTTAATGCTTGGTGATGGATGATCTTAAAGCTCTTTCCTAACCTAAATGGTTCTAAGTCTATCACATTGCTAAAGGGGAGACTCTAGCCTGACTTTGGCCAGACTCCACCTGGAAGTACACAAATCAAAGGCAGTCCTTGGCCTTTCCCACTTCATGCACACTTACAAAAAGCCCAAGAGCTGGTTCAGAATATTTTTCTGCTCAAGAGCCCAGTGATGGCAGAGCTTTCAAGAAGCGTTTGTGCCATTAAGATTTTTAATTTTTTTCTCTTCAATGTTTTATTAGTACTGCAGGCTTGACCCTACAATCCTTGTTCAACTTAAAACTCCCATAGCTTTAATCAAAGTAGTGACTAGAATATGGGGTGTTACTGTAGTGAAATCTGTTCACAGTTCTGCCATTTTCAAACACCGTTGAAGAATACCTAGCTCACTTGAACTTGGCATGTGAAAAAGCAATATCTGATACATTTAAAGGGCTTCACTATGGTCTATTTTTTTATTTCTCAGGGTAGGGAAGATCATGTGATATGTCTAACACTATTTTAATAGTCTGTCTTAAGAATTCCTCAGCTTCCTCAAGAGGCATCTGGAATATGCATTTTATGCATTGCAAGGCAACCAGATGCAGACCCAAACAGTTAGTGAAAAGGTAATATTTTTAATGATTATTATTACTAAATATTCAAAGGATGAGTTCTTATTGATAATTTTAACTCAGAGCATCACAGACACTGAGGAGAAGTTTACCAAGGCTTCTAAGTGCTTTCTAAATGATCTTGAAATGGTTTCAATCAGAAAACTATCGCAAAAGGATAGTAAAAAAACCCTAGTGAGTAATGAAAAGAACCCAAAAAAATCTTCCAAGGAACTTAGCTGACTTTATAAGAAAAAATGCACATATTCTGTGGAAATTTAGCTGTGGCACAAGTGGGGAAAATTCTGACTTATTATGACATTCTTTAAAGAGGAGTTATTAAAAGATAAGTATAGGTGCAGACTGAGGGATGGATGTAATCTTGATGGGGAAAAAAACCAAAAAAACCCAAAACCAAACAAACCCACAACCTGAGACAGCTAAGAAAAACAAATTAGCCTGAAACGTCATCATCACAAACATGTCAAATACAAGGCTGGAGGAAACTGAAGAAATAGCCTCAGAAACTGCTGCCAAAAAAATGCAATTTTCATTCCTTTTTAATACAGTAGGATTATACACCCATATTCCTAATTCAAAATCAAACTTTCCCAGATAGTGTAAATGACTATGGTCTTTATTTCCAGATACATGTAAATAATCTGCTACCTGTGTTGCCAATTTAGTCCAAGGGTAAAGGTCACCAATATGGAAATATGCTAGATTTTATTTGATTAGATCAGTCAGATGACAAAGTCAACTGAGGTGAACAAGAGTTCTTTCGTTTATCCTAGGTTAAGTTTGTTTTAACTAAAATGGGTCTCTAGAAGAGAATCAAACTCACAGTTCCTATAATTAGGCACAAAAAGACACATAAACCTTCAGTGGTTTAAATCTGATTAGTCACCATTTCTTTTTGATTCTGTAAGGCTGGAGTAATAGATAATAACTTTCCCATCAGAAGTGAGAATGCCTATCCATTGAGCTCTACAGTTCTTTGAAAATGTAAAAATAGGCAAATAAATGGTGAAAGAAACAGGTGATTTTAGTCCATGGCCCATGGAATTACACCTTTCCCCTGAAAAACTCCAAACCCGCAAAAAATTAGAGCCTTTTCACAAGGCAGTCAAATACACATTCGACATCTGAGAAAATGTGGACCTGAAGGGAAAGGAAGAGTTTAAGGAATTTGGGGATGTTAAGAAAATAAAGCATTCCACAAATACTGTCTTTTTATTTTTCTGCAGGGTTAATGACAGAGCTGTTTTACAGAGTAAGAATTGTTCCTTTCTGTAGTCAAGTTTCCCATTGCTCTGAACAGAATCGAGACTAAGATCCTACAGGCTGAACAAACATTAAGGAATTTTCTGGGAGGCATAAACTTACAGAAGAGGAAGAAAATGTGTAAGATAGATCCTACACAAGAGCAGACTACAGAAATTATCATGTGCATAATATCTCACAGGGAAAAAGCAACATCCCAAAGTAAAACATTCTGAAATGGATTTAAAGTCCAAGGTAAGTGCAAATGCTAAAGTGAAACTGTGCACCTTAAGAATGAGACTTCTGATAGAATGTTCTTTCTATTAAAATGAATTTAAAATTCAAACTTGATTCTTTATTCCCAAAATGATTTTCTGGAGAACATTTTCATGGTTTATGTGTTCCCATCTTCTTTTTCTGTTTCCAAGAATTTCCCTTTCAGATGTAATAAAAATTAACTTGTTCAAATGGAAATCATAAGGACTGGTATTGTCAAATGTGTCAAAATTAACAGCTTGTCTTCTCACAGCATAATCTACCCAGCATTTCTTGCACACTGCTGGGATGTTGATTCTTCCCTCCACTTTAGCACTGCAGAAACTTTACTGTAAATTTAATAATTTTCTTTCTAAGAAGTAACTTTGATTTTGCTGATATTCTCTTCCTGGGTTTGTGGCAAGCTCTTTCTAGACTCATAAAGAAATGGACAACCAATTTGGTTGGAGAAAACCCTTCTGAAAACTCAGGGTTTTTGCTGTAGAAATTCTCCACAGAGGTACACAGCTGGTGTCTTGTGATTGCTCATTCTTAGAGCATTCATGAATGCCTTTGTTTCTTTATGTTTTCTGGTTTTATGACAGATTGTGTAAAACACTGTTTAAAGGAAAAAACATCTTTCTTTTTTTTTTTTTTTTTTTTTTTTTTTTTTACTGTCTAGCATTACTGCAAACAACTTATGATGAGGACTTCTATGGCAGAAAAAATTTACTAAATGCTATCCTTGAATCCAAATATCAATATGCAAGCAGAGTTGATTTATTTCATGTCTGTAAGGCAGATATTTTTCATTTCCAAGGACAGCACATATTGGAAGGTTCTAAAAAATAATTTTAACAAAATTCTGAGGGTTTCACTTGATTATACTTTATTTTGTTATCCTTGCTACAGGCCAATTCAGAAGAAACTATTTTTTTTTTCTGAATTTAATAATGTGCAAAATGATTTGAGATGTTAGGTGCTACATAAATTAAAAAGGATTATGAAATTTTGTGTCTAATACAACACTACTTTTTAAAAGGCAAATGTTCTTACTTCTTGTCACTTGGCATATGTCATCTAAATTAACCCAGATTTTAGGTTTTCATTTTGCTTCTGGTCTGTTGGAAAATCTGTATTACAGTTCATGAGAACAGTTTGTTGTGTAAGTGTAAATGTGCAAATGAGGTCTTGTATTTAATTTCCTGACTCTAAGGCAGGGCCAGCTGTACCTACACATACCGCTAAAAAACCTCCTCTTAAAGATCTTGAATGATAGAGAATTCTCCCTCTCTGCAAACATGATTTTTTATTCCATTCTATTTCCTTTTCTAGTTCTTGTTGTGCAAACTGAACAGTGCTTGCTACAATATGAAGAAATTCTTTGTGCTCCTAATAAAGTCATTTAAGTAATCACAAATACTAAGTGGATAATTTGTGTAATACCACTATATTTCTTTGTCTAGCCTGTACATTAGGTGTACCTGAAAGTGTTCACCAAAGGAATTAAATACTCTGGGGTCCTGTCTTCTAAACTAAGTTCTGTTGTAAAGATTATCAACCTCCTGTATAAATAATAATACAGGATTTTCAAACTCTGGAGGGCTCTCTCTTGAAGAGGGTTCTTTGCCTGGAGTGAAGACTAACTTCTTATTCCTCATTGGAATAAGTTGAAATATTGGTTTACAGGGTTGCCACACCCAAGACAAATATCATATTGTTGTTAAAATGCATTAAGTCAGCATCAAGAAGTGATTTGGTCCACTTTAAAAAATCACCCTCAAATGTATTGGAAAAAAGCAGGTTTTATCAAGAACTTTTGAGATTTTAACGGAGTTTGATGCCAATGTTCACTCTACCATTTATTACATTGATGAAACATACATAAGAAAATTGCGTTGGAATCAATTTAGAACAACTTAATAGAGACTGGCTACAAGCCTTAGATGGTATCATAAGAACAAATTTCTTTTTCTGCTTTTCTATTTTTATCCAGAAGAATGTTTTATTTGTAATAAACTATGCATTTCAGAAAATGCTGAAGGGTTAGTGTAAATAATCTTCTTCCCTTCTATTTATTTTTAAATATAAATAAATATTTTATGTCCTATGCAACTTAGTCAGTAACACTATTCAAACCACTTTTAAATTAATGGGCAATTAAGTTATTCAGTTGCTTTATCTTGAGTTTAATTTAAGTGGGTTTTTTTGTTTGTTTGTTTGTTTGTTTGCTTGTTTTTTTGTCAAGGAATAAATCCTCTGAATTAAAATATTAAGATTGGACAGGGTATAATGTCTTTAATCAGTAAGGCTTGAAGAAAAATTGATATCGCCCAAACTGAGATATTACACCATCAGAGAAATTAAACCTGGAGAAGGAAAAATAATGATTCAGGTGACATTGAATATTGAGAACTTACTTAATTTTTTTGTTGTAAATGGAAAGCTTGCAAAACAAATGTAGACACTGAGAAACCAGAAAAAAATAATTCTGTAAATAATGCTTTCATTGCCTAAAGAAGTCATCTTGAGAAATCACAAAGAAAAATACTAAGGTATAGGTCTTTTTAAATTAACATTTTTACTTCACAGTTTTAACTTTTTAGCACAGATATGTATGTGTCTATAAAAATAGTTATGATATTACTGATTATGATTTACTGATATAACTAATTCAAATTTTTGCAATTGGAACATTGACAGGGAGAAATCAAATGCTTAATAAGGAAACCAGTGTGCCAGATTCTCATCCTTTCTGGCCAGGTGTCTTAGTTTAGGAAGACAGGTATCTGCCAGGGAAAGCTGGAGCTTCCCTTGGAATGGAGAATGTAAACTCCCCCTTTTAAATTACTATAATTTTGCAATTAAAGGCTTTTCAGACAAAGATTTGGGAGTAGGAATAACAGTTCTTTACTAAAAACAGAAATGTAGTAGTACAAAAAACAAGCAAACAAAACAAACAAAAATCCTAGAAACCCTGACAGAGTCAGAAATACAACCTGACGCCCTGTTGGTCAGGGTGTTAGAAACAGTCTAAAGTCCTCCTGGAGTGGCAGATGTGGTTCTGTTGGAGTAGAGATGGTCCTGTTGAAAAAGGGTCCAGTAATGGTGAGATGGATTCCGTCTTCCTTCATGAATCCAATGGAAAAACTAGCATCTGGTGTTCCTATGTCTCAGTTTTTATCTAGGTAGGAACCGTTTGGCTCCCTTCACTGAGTGGAGCATCACACAATGGGATGATGTAATGCCTCATGTCATTGGTGAGCCTTAACGGCCCATTAACAGAAGATATCCCCATGGAGGGTGGACAGGTCATGAAAGAGAGATAAGGAACAATGCCCCATGAAGTTTTAACAGTTGGCCCATTACAAGTAGGCACCCTCTCCTCTCTCCCCTGGAGTTACAAGAGATAAAGAAAACATGTGCCCAGCTTCTTTCAACAGATGAAATAGAATACACTTTTTTTTGGTTACATAACCCAAGATACCAGGTTTGTTTTGACACTCTCTGAGTGGAAGATGCGATATTTAACATCACATTTACTTTCATGGAGATACTTGAGGTCAAATGGAATTTCTCATTTGGCAGAGTGATACAAAATATACTGGAAAAAAAACCCACAAATTGGAGTTACACTTACAAAAAAAACCCAAAAAAACCCCCCAAAAAACCATTTGCAGTACAGGATTCAATCACAACACCAATGAGGTCCCAATTATCAGGTTCTGCAACACACTCACCATCATGATTCTGGGTGTCCACAGTTTCTGGGAGGGGTTAAAAACAGCTCATGCTCATTGCTGTCTTTGAAATAACTTTGTTAATTGTTTAGCTTTCACCCTTTTAAGTTGAGCTAGGCTGCATATTCACTTTCCTCATTCTGGTCTAACACAGGGAGACATTAGCGGATATTTAAGGAAATTGGGGGAAAGACATTGATACAACAGCTTGATGCACCGATCTGTTAATTGCTGTTTATCT
Source organism: Chamaea fasciata (assembly GCF_029207755.1). Classification (NCBI taxonomy): domain Eukaryota; kingdom Metazoa; phylum Chordata; class Aves; order Passeriformes; family Sylviidae; genus Chamaea; species Chamaea fasciata. The sequence continues at coordinate 73,620,092 of NW_027094086.1, forward strand.
AAAACTTCCACTGGTGCCCACTGTGTTGAGATACAGACAACTTCTGTGCAACAGATGTGGTCAGTCACAGCCTGCAGTACTCCCTGAGCTTCCTTGGCCTTTGTACCAATCTCGTCTAAGCCTTCTTCTATTGTAGAGTATTATTGGTCAGTGACTCAGTGATATAAAAGATATTATTTACTAGTAACATTTGCAGCACTGAAAATCAAACATTCCAATTATCTCAGCATGTATTCCGGCATCTAAATTAAATATATTTGGCCTACACAACATGAAGAAGTTGATCAAATGATTAAAGGCTAAAACTAGAAAGACTTAGAGGAAAGAAGATCTATGTCAAATGAACTGCCTTGTAGTACATTCACAAAATTCTATTTAAATTATAAGCTGGTCTAGAACTTTGTCTTTATTTTATCTGTTAGTTCCAGAAAATCATTTTTCCACTACTTTTGACATAACAATTGTGTTACTAAGAGCCAGATCCTAAGGTTTTCATGTCCTTTTTGAAAACAGTTGGTTAAGAAACTTCTATAAAAGCTGTGAGACACATCTTGCATCCAGTGAATGTTAACATCCATTAGACACCTGATCAGTACCATTGACAGTCTATTGAACATTTGCAACTGGCAGATTTTGTCCTTCTGCAGAAGGATATTAGAAGTATTCGAACACTGGTGCCACTGCAAGCCTGTTCAATTCAAAGACTCTGAGGTGGTCTAGAACACTGTTGCAGAATATTAAAGCCCACCTCAGTCTAGTATTCCTTTTATGAAGAAGAGTTTTCTTTTCTCTTGTTCACCACCCATAGATTTTTTTTAAAAAAAATTGGGATTTTTTTGTTCTTTAGTCTAGCTTATGCATTCATCTGACAAATGCTAAAAGTCAACAATCAATGGTCATGTCTCAGTTTTGAAACTGAAGTTTTCCTGTTCAAAACGTGGACAAGCAATTTGTTGAATTGTTTGCATCATCCAAAACTGATCTAAATACAGATGTGCACGAACATAGGTGTATAAAACACATGCATGTACCGATAGAAATACAATAGGAGTGAAAATCCTAAAGATAGGTTCAGTCTAGGGAGTTTAATTTACCAACAGTTGGGTATTGACAAAGCTGACCTATGCTTGAATATCTTTCTGCCATTCTTTACCCTCGGCTTGATAAATATCCATTCAATGTATGAGTTCCATCCAGATATAGTTAAAACATTTTAAATACCTAAAATTTTATTTCTTTTATTCCCACAATTCAGCAGTTACTTTGGCTGCATACATCTGTCCTTATCCCCATACCTAAATTCATGTCACTGTGTCAGATCTAAGACATAGAAAGTAAGAACCATATCTAAATACATGGATGTCAAGGGAGTGATTTACCTAGCAACAGTAACTATGTGAAAGTTTTTCAGAAATGTCTGTGCATGTAATGGTACCTTAATGGCTTGCATTTAAGAGGTTTGAAGAAATGGCTGGGAGGATTCTAGCAAAGTCAAGCATCAAAGACATGCAATGCACATACGTTCTGGGAAATATAATGCCATCAGTTCACAAAGAAATTTATGCTCATGCCTTCAATAAATATTGTAAAGATTTTGCTCATAAATCCATAGTTAGAAAAAACAGTATTTTACCCTTTGCTACACTGGATAGAAAAAATATGTGAACAGAGGAAACATGTTAAGATAAATGTTTCTCTGTTCTAATAGCCATAATTTTTTAAAAGCAAACCACCACATAAAGAATTATCTGAAGTGTTACAACAATAACTCTGAGAATAAGGAGAGGTAAAAAGCTGAGATGGCACTGTGATATATAGCTATCTACTGCTGTGTCAGTAATGCACACTTCTGACCGGTAAACCCGGGGATCAATCTCCAATGTACAGTGAACAGCTTTCTCTTAAACAATGAGATTTACTAGACTCCACTAAAAGAAAAGGGTGTTCCCAACAATTCAGCATAGTAACAGGTGAGAATAACTTAAGATATTTTAAATCCAGAATAATCCAACTGAAGTCTTAATCAAAGTTATTGTCCATAAGGATCTATGCTATTTAAATTCAATGTACAATTCAAAGCAAAGTATCCAGGTGAGATCATAGCTCAGCAAAAAACATATTCTCTAATTTTCCTTTTCTATTCCAACATATCTTCTCTCTTGCCACAGACATTTGTCTTCCATTACTCTAAATTCAGTGTCTTTTAAAAAGATAGTGTAACCTGAGTCACCAAAACTTTGATGTAGGTACCCTGTAGTGAGCCCCCAATGAAGACTAGAAAGGTTAAACTCAGAAAAATCAGCTTTTATTATAGAAAAGTAATTAATTTTTTCCTAGGAAAAGTTCAAATTGCATCAGACTGAACAGAAAAAAAGAGCTTACAGCTAATTATGACCTCTATGCCTTTGCTTCCAGGTGTGGTTCAGGCAACTTTCTAAAGTGTAACAAACTCAGCATGTTCTAGATTGGCCCTCCAGTCATCTCTGAAGGTACTTGAAGCTCCTCTGAGGAGGGTCTTCTTCTCTTCATTCCCTGCTGAAGGCTCTAAGCATTTTATTCTGAATGAACAAACCCAGTTCCCAGGAGCGTCCCTGTACCTGTCTGAGCCAGTATAACAGAAACTCTTAGCTGAGAAAAAACGGCACAGAATATCACGAGTGATGTTAGCCATGTTTCTTTGCTGCTTCTTCTAAGACATGTTTCTTTTTCTGACAATATTTATTGTATTTTCCCTCCTCTGTAGTCTTCTTCAACCTGGATTTTTAGAACTGTTTCTATGTCTTCCTTTCCCACAATGTATTTCTTCAACTTTGAGTCATTGCATGCAGTTTCATTCCTTCTCTTCCCTAACAATGATTCTAACAGCTCATCTTCCCCCTTCCCAAATCTTCAGGACTGAAAAGGTATTTCCAATGCTGTTCCTCTCCTTCAACCAGTTTCTTCTATCAGAATGTCTGATCCCTTATTGCTCCTTTCACTCATCTTCCCATATCAAGTCACTCTTCTTTCTTTTCAGACTCTTCCACTGATCTTCAAAATGACAGAACATTGTAACAATAAAACGATGGTAACAGGATCACAGAATCACAGAATTAACTAGGTTGGAAAATACCTTTGAGATAAGTCAACCTATCACCTAACATCACCCTGCCAAATAAACCATGGCACTGAGTGGCACATCCAGGTTTTTTTTGTTAAATACCCCCAGGAACGGTGACTCCATCACCTACCTGGGTAGCCCATTCCAGTGCCCAATCACTCTTTCAGTGAAGATTTTTTTTGTAATTTCCAGCCTAAACTACCCCTGGTGCAGTTTAAGACCCTGTCCTCTCTTTCTGTCAATGGTTTCCTGGGAGAAGAGACAGATCCCCACCTGGCTACAACCACCTTCCAGGCAGTTGTAGAGAGTGATAAGGTCTCCCCCGAGCCTCACTTTTTCCAGGCTGAACAACCCCAGCTCCCTCAGCCGTTCTTCATAGGGCTTGTGTTCCAAGTCCTTCACTAGCCTTGTTGCCCTCCTCTGTATGTGTCCTTCCTAAACTCAGGGGCCCAGAACTGGCCACAGCACTCAAGATGCAGCCTCACCAGTGCCAAGTACAGAGGAAAATGTACACATATGGCTCAACTCTTGATAATTGTACAAGTGGCAGGAGAATGTGGCTTTCTCACCATTTTCAAATTAAATAACTACAGCTTGAGAGAATCTGAGGCAAAGGGGCCAACATCATTGGAAATATTACTGAGCAAATTCATCCTAAACACCAAAATAAAAGCATTTTATCTAAAGTTGACTAAACTAATTCAGTTAGGACAGCTAACTGTGTGCACAGCTCCAGTAGCCTTGCTATTCCATTCAATCCCTCCTGAAAAAACATTTGCAACTATGTATTTTAAAGCACTCCAGATTTTTACTTTCCAGAGAATTGGTTACTTTGAAATTCTACTTTACAAACTGTAGCTGATGTGCTGTGATTCCTGTTATTTGGTCTTCCTTCCTTGTCCCCTCCCATACATTTTGCTCATGTAGTTAGCCACTTATATTATTTAGCTGTGTCTATGGCTCCCACCATTTGTTTTGCTGGTAAGAACCAGTAAGTGAGCATAAATGAGGCCCGTGTTATGTGCTTAGAGATCTGTGACTGGACAGTCTGGATGGTGTCTAGCCTTAGCACTCCCACCATGCATTCTCTTTCTTTTTACTGCTGTCATTATGTGCTCTAAGATATTTATGTACATTATTCTCTCCCTGAAGCAAGCATGCAGGCTATGTGAACCCACTTTGTTTGCCTGGATACTCCACCTCACCTGACTAGCAGCAGAGATTAAGTACTAGTTTGACATGGGGTTTGGGCTCATATCTGAATAACACCTCCTTTTTATCACACCAAGCTAATGAAATCCTAGCTTTTCTCTGTATCTAAACCAAGAAAAATCACACACAATCATCTTGCTGTTCCTTTAGCTGACAAACCCCTCAACTGAAGGTTAACAAGGTTTTGAGAAAAAAAGGTACAAACAAAAAATCCACAGAAAAAATATACCACCTTTACACTCAGCTAGTATTATTTTTCCTGCTAGCAGTGTATTCACTTGTTAGCAAATACTAGTATTTTGGGAAAAAACCCAGATGTAACAGCTACTTTCCTTGTAGTGAAGAAGGCAGGAGGACAGGAAGATTATTGACAGAACAGAGGAATTTCTTGGTCTTGTTGAGAGATATTCTAATTTCAAACTGTTACCAAGGCAGAAAATAATATCAATTGATGAAATGCATCTCCACTGAACCATGTGTTCATCGGCAGCATGAAGTCAGTTTGCGTGAAGTCCCAAATCTTAAAAGTCATGGTACATGTGTTTTGCAAAGGTTAATGGAAAACCCATTTATGAAATACTATTTCTGGACTAAGTTTTGAGACCATGAATTAGAGTATTCTTATTCTCCATGGACCATCTCTTCACAGCAAAAATGTTAGTTTATAAAAAAGCAAACAAAACCCGGCAAAATTAAAAAACAACTATATCACTTCAGATCTTGAAAGATTTATTTTCTCCATTAACCATGTATGCTATCTGTTAATTTCATTTTACTTTAATTTTTTTGTCAGGCATTGGAAAGAACTGTAGAGTGAAATATTCCTTTTCATGTACCCATCATTCAATTTATAATAAAAATTTCAGTGCACATCAAGAACTCCAACCTTTTATAGAAATTTGTTGTGACAGATTTAAACTGTATGAAATTTTACAGTATTTGTAGAACTCTTAAAGTCATGTATTTAGTTTCCAAGAAAACAACTTTCTGAAGTACAAAGAGTGTTCTCTACATCCCTTCGATAATGTACAAGGTATGTTAACAAAAGTTTTTGGGCAAACAACAGAGTATACACTCTTTTAGAAAGGGCATTTTTTAAAATAGCATAGTATGTATGACACAAGGTTGTGTCATAAATGAAAAGTGAAAATTGAAAAGGGCCAGATGGCTCTTTTCATGGTTGGTTACCAATTTTATACATACATGTATGGGATTCATAGCAGGGTTTAGTCTTTATTGGTAGCTTTTAATGGTTATCCTTTCCAAGAAAAATAATTTGGATTCAGTGATCAAAATAAAGTCTGCATGTGTTTTATGTTAAATTTATTATGCAAAGTTATCTTTTAGAAGTATATTTACCTGTGATTCCTGGTTGAAATCTACTTCCTATCTTCAGGTTAGAAATGACAAAACCTGACAGAGGGGGAGAAGAACTGTCCACTACTGCACAAACCCCCATCTGCTTGCTAAGATTTAAAAGCTGGAACAGGAGTCAGCTGTGACTTCAGCACTGGTAATATTTGCAGTTTGAGAAGTTACTCCGTCCTGTGAGAGTATTTGTGGTAAGGATTTTTGCTTATAGTGGATAATTATTTTTATATAATACAAATAAAAACATAGTTCTTTCATACAAGTATTGGTCCTTTTTATTAACATGACACACCTAGATTGTTAAGTCTTTATATTTTCCTATTAGAGTAAAGCTTACTGCTATACATATGGAATGAGGCGATTGACAAAATTTGACTTAATTCTTATATGGATTGGTAAACCTAATAACAAGAATTTCTCTTTTCTCATGGTGAATACATTTCTCTGCATGGCTTACTATTTGCTTATTTATATTAAAGCTTTCATACAGTCATTTTCATATAAGAATATTCTTTTAACATTCAAATAGTTTGGATGATACAATATTATTCTGGAAATTCATTTAACAAAAACAATGTCTCTAGATATAACTCCATGACACTGACAATTACTTAATTGGAACAATTTTTTCTCCACAACATGATGTGCCATTTAAATAATTTTACAGAATTAAATTTCAAATAATTGGAAAGTGTGTGCTCTGTACCTAGATTTTTAAATTTCTAAATGAGAAATAATAATGTTGAAACCTGCATGATATGTATTTCACAGCATGTGGAACTGACAGAAACATTTTTCTATCTTTAATGGTTTATGAAGCATTTGACTTTTTGCCAGAATATTTCCTCGCTACTTGTTCAGCTCAGAAAAGTCCCTCATCATCCACCAAGGATGTCTTTATGAATTGTCAATAGAGAAATCATCAGCTAAGCTGAATATGAGGCATGGAAGTTAGAGTTCTGTGAAGTGTAGAAAAAAACTAAGATTTTAAAAAGTCCTACTCTTTTTGCTGAAATTCAAAGAAAAAGTTCATTCTCATTTGTAATGGGACTGGCATCTCTTGTGTTAAAGCCATGAGATGACAGTTTCAGTGAAAAAGGTTTATAAGTTTGACTGACAGTTCAGCAGACAGAAACCCTTGAAAGTGGCACAGCCAGCTATTGTAGGATTGATGTTGTAACTAGACTTGAATAAACGGAATTGAAGAACAAAAAATAACCAAAAAAAAAAAATCACTATTCATCAACTCATCATTTCCAGTCCAACCTACTGCACATAGCTCAAAACCACAACTCTGAAAGCTTGCTTCCTGTAAGAAGCTCAGTCATTGCGCCTCCTCTGGCTGCTAATGTTTCTCTCCGTCAACACTCCCATTTTATGAGATTTGTTGTAATAATTTGGGAAAGTGGTTCACCTAAGGTATACAGAAACAAAAAGAGTTTCCAGGTTGCAAAGTAAAAACCTAACAGGTAATTGAGAGTTTTGACTGCAAAGCAAGAAAGAAATGTTTCATGTTTCTGAATTTCACTTAAGTGACAGGGTTTGTTAGTGCATATGCTGCAACTATAAAAAATCCACACAAAACTGATCCTTGTAAAATGTCATGTTCTCCCAGAAAATCTGAGATTTAAAGCCAGAATGACCAAAGAAAATTCTGGATCTTCATAAAGGGCTCAGTGTCTAGAATGATTATGGTTGGCGGGGTCAGAAGAAAAAGCCATGGCAACTAAATGCAAAATACCTTAAATCAGTTGTATGTGTGACATTAGACCATAAATAACTCAGCTGAAATCTAGTGTATGTTAACATTCTGGAAATTTTCACCTGCAGTTATTCCTGTCAAAACCTGTAAAACAATTTGATAATTAAAACCAAACAAATAAAAAAGGAATTTCACTCAGGTTATCTGTTTATATTACCACTATACTACCACATATTTTTTTCTGTTAATAAATGGTCAAAGCACAAGAAACTAAATGTGCTTTTATTTAAGTGAGATACAAATTCAAGGTACTTTGAATACACATTGAACCCTTTAATTACGCCATTAAAATCTTGTGCTTTTGCAGTGAGACAATGGATTTATTAAATAGATTCTTTCACATATTCTGCAGGAAGCTTGTGATTGGCAGCTGCTGCTGCATCTTCAGGGCAATGATGGAATGAGGGACAATACAAAGACTCTACCTTAAGAGATGCACAACATTATCTTTCATGCAGTTTAACTGGTTAAGGTTGTGATAAAAAAAAAAAAAATCCTAATATCTGTAATGTTTTAGTGGTTGAATTCCACTCTGTTGTAAACGTTCTAGGAAATATGAAATACGAATAATGGATTGTAATTCAGATCAAGTTATGCAACAGCTGGCATGTTCACATAAGAGTTAGCTAGCATGAATGTTGACTGTATTTCCTCTTGTAGTCACTACTTCAAGAGATATGCAGAATTTTATTAATCTGGTTTTATCTGGTAAGATTCCTATCACTGGATATCAGAATAAGTTACTTAATACACTTTAATGCCAAATTGCTGGTATTGCTAATAGCAGGATCTTCATTCCTTCTTTGTGCTGCAGTACATTTGGACACCTAAAATAAAGCAGAAATATAAATTGGTGATCAATCTTTAATGAAAAATTTTGATATCTTGGTCTTCTTTTGTCCTTGTGAATTTCACCGGAAGATGTCTGAGTTCCAGTTCATACACAAAGCACTTTGTCATTATAAGGAAATAAAGTATCATCTGCTTATGTGGATTACCTGACAAATGTGTGAATTTTTTTCAACTACCTTAGTCTCTTCCAGTAACAATTTGGGTTTCACCTGTCTGCTAGATCACTCTTGAATTTCATGACTTCTTAAAGGCCACCTCTTCCTAGAACAGTCACTACCAAATTGTATCTCTACTGGGTATTTCTGGAAAATAGGCTTCCAGCTGTACAGTTCTCAAAGAAAACAGAAATATAAAAGAAAACAAATATATCAGAAAACCTGGGACGGCTATTACAAGATCTGGTCCTCTTAATATCATGAACATGTCTTATATTGCACTGACACTGCAACTCTTGTTTGAATCACAAAGTTGTAGAATTTCAAGTGAATACAGTCTGTGTGAAGAAGTTTCTGAATATTCATGGAAAGTGTTGACAATGTTGTTTCTCTTTGTCCTTTCTGTTCTGATCCATCTGGGCAATTCCTTATTTTTCCATCTCTCTGCAAAGAAAACATCTTAATAGATAATTTGTCTAATGTTTCAAAGTGTTAAATTCTCTTTAGCTCTTGTAGTCTTTCCATTGTATTGTATTGACTAAAAAAATTACATAAATAATGATTTCTTACAATCGTAAAATTATTTGGTGCATTATGGATAAGCAAGGTATCTTAAAAAAAAAAAACACTTTAGCTTATTGAAGTTAAGTGGGTGTACCTCTTGCCCACTGTAGCTATAAATCTAATAACACTTTCTAAAAATGAGCAAGGTGGAGAGACATCCATTCCCTAAGTTCATGTCTCCTAGAATTTAAGGGTTGGTTTAAGCTTCCATCTTTCCGAGCATTCAAAACAAAACACACTAAGATATCAGTATTAGGGTTTCACCATCCATTCAATAAGTTGTTTCCTCCTCTCTTCAGATTTTATAACAGCCTGGTAGGTAGTATTTTTTGAAAAAGTAGCCTAGTGTATTGTCGCTAGATTCCCCCTCAACCGTCTTACATTTATGATCACATATGATGTTCTTATTTTCAGAGGTGAGGATGACTAGTCCATGGTATGTGCTACAACATTTTGCACCTAAGGGTTGAAGGGCAGCAGGAACCAGATAGTCCAGGGGAGAGGGAAAGCCAGTTTTTGAGAGACAGCAGGGCAGGAGGGGTAGCACCCTCAAAGATAATGGACTTAGTCCCATGGCACTCAAGGGAAAAGAGCAGCTCCAGTGATTTGGTTTAGTGGAGAGTTCAGATCACCAGGCTAACTTATACCCAGAGGGATGGTCCAAGACCAAGCTGGAAAGTCAAGTCCACAGGTCAGGAACAGCAAGGTATACAGGTGACTACAGGCACAGGCAAATCTGTAATATAGCTCTGGCAAAGACAAGGCTAAGCATCTTAGCCTAAGAACGTTTCTTGTGCAAAGTGGAGCGGGATGCTAAAAAGGCTTCTCACAGCCTTTTCCATCCAAGCTGTTTTCCCAGCTCTAAAACCTTCATTTCCACAGCTTCACCAGATCAGAGCTGGCCTTGAGAACTGTCAAACCCCAGAGGGAACACAGAAAACTCTGACTCATAATTAGCAATGTTAATTTTTGCAACTGCATGCCATACCTGGTGTGAACAGTTACTACCAGCTTTCATAAATTGAATAAATTAATAATGTGTAGAATTAATTTTATCTCCAGCATGCAGATGAAGTTGGCCTCTGTAAAAGAAATCCTAAACTCAACAGCAATTTGACCTCAATGAATGAGGCCAGGATTTCATCCATAGAATTCAAATGAGTTTCCAAAGATCACAGAAGGGTCTTAAAGTCTCACTTTTATGTGTGGAATAATAGGCTTGCATTGCCTTTATTTTTTTGCTTGTATTAAGAACTCAGTTTACATTTGTAGTAAAAACAAGGATAAAAATAACAATCCATTTACCTGAGGCTTCCAATTTAATTTGAAAACAGTGCTTGCTTTATAACACAATATATTTTTTCCCCTTCTTGTACTTGATTAGATACAGAATGTAGCATGTAGAAATTGATCCTTTGTTCTGGTTTTGGCTGGGGTAGAGTTAAATTTCTTCTCAATAGCTGGCACGGACCATGCTCTGGATTTGTGCTGAAAACAGAATTCATAACTCAGAGATTTTTTCTTATTTTTGAGTGGCACTTACACAGAGCCAAGACCTTCTCTGCTCCTTATCCCACCACACCAGTGATGATATTGGGAGTGCAGAAATAGTTGGAAGGGGACAAAGCTGGTACAGCTGACTTCATCTGACCAAAGGGAGCTCCCATGCGGTGTCATGCTCAGTATATAAAGCTGCGGGAGAAGAAGGAACAGGAGCATGGCATTCATGGTGATGGCATCTGTCTTCCTAAGTCACTGTTACAAGTGATGGAGCGCTGCTTTCCCGGGGATGGCTGAGCACCTGCCTGCCCATCAGAAGTGGTGAATGAATTCTTTGCTTTGCTGAGTGCACAGCTTTTACTTTCCTTATTAAACTGTCTTTATCTCAGTCCATGAGTTTTTCTTTTCTGATTCTCTCCCTCATCCCACAAGGGGACAGTGAGAAAACATCTCTGTGGGGCTTAGTTGCTGGCTGAGGTTTAACCATAACAGTCTAAATCCAAAGATTTCACAATTGCTGCAGTCTGGATTAAAACAGTAAGTCTTACATGTTCCGATGCCTTGCCACATTCCAAATTTGTTATAGAAATAAGAAAGCCATGCTATACGTTAATATCATTTTATAACACTCAACTAATTACAAAACTTTGTGTTTTGTTAAATTCATATTTGTTCAATTTTGTAAATTCTCCCAATGTTACTTTCTTTTATCTCTCTCTGTTTTGGACTATGGATTTGTCTTAGTTACAGAGATATGAAAGCAGTTTTGAAATCTCCAGAAGGAATAGATTACAGACTGCTTTGGTTACAAGTAAAAGCATGTAAGATGTAGAATTTTAGATACGCAAAAACAGATTTTGGATTTCATTTGCTTTTTCTGTCTTTCATTATATTCAGATATACATACATCCACATATGTATGAATCCACATACATGTCAAATACTGGAGATTTTTAATAACACTGAGAATTGTCTTTAATTATGTCAGTAAAAAAAAAAAAAAAAGTCACAGTATGATCAAGAATCTTCATTTAATCCAGCTAAACTTCCAATTTCATGGGACTACATCTAAATGAACTTCTGCTTAAGGTGATTCTCATTGTGTCTCTAGTTTTAATTCAGGTAAGACCCAGCACATTTTTTCCAAAAGCTTAAGAGCTTTTGACAGTGTTTTTCTATCTTTACTGTCAACAGCTTTACTCTTGGTTTTTATTTATTGTTTAGTAATTTATTCCCAGATTTGCTCTAGAATTTGCCTCTTGTGCACTTTCAGTTCTTCCATAGAGTAATAGAATGGTTTGTATTGTCAGGGACAGCTTCCACTATACCAGGTTACTTAAAGCTCCTCCAACCTTACTTTGAATACATCCAGTCTATACAACTTATAGAGGGCAACCTCTTCCAGTGACTCACCACCCTCACCTTTCTTCCTTCTCTGTTATATAAAAGCACTCTTTTTCAGATTAAAATCTGATATAAATCTGCCTTCTTTCTGTTTGTTTGAAAACATCGTCCCATCAGCCTTGGTCAAAAGTTTTCTCCATCTTTCTTATAATCTTCCTTTAGATACGGGCAGGTGCTATAAGGTGTCTCCACAGCTTCCTCTTCTCCAAGTCAAAAACCTCCAACTCTCTCAGTCTTCCCAAGCAGACAAAGTGTTCCAGCCCTCTGGTCATTTTTGCAGCCCTCCTCTGGATCTGTTCTAAGAGGTCTATGTCTTTCTTGGTCCAGGGACTTCAGAGTTGGATGTACCACTGCAGGTGGGGTCTCACAAGTGAAGCAGAGGCACAGAACCAGCTCCCTTGACCTGCAGAGCATGTTTCTGTTTATGCAGTGAAGGATACAATTGTCTTTCTGGGCTGTGAGTACACACTGTTGGCTCTGTTTTTCATCCACTAGCACCCACAAGCCATTTTCCAAAGGGCTGCTCAGAAGTCCTTCATCCCTCAGACATGCCAGTGTTGGGGATGATTCTGTCCCAAGTTCAGCGCCTTCCACTTGGGCTTGTTGAATTTCATGAGGTTTTTATGGATCCTTCCTTCAGGCATGTCAGGTTCAGCACTCAGCTTGGCATCACATGCGAGTTTGCTGAGGCTGGACTCAATCCTACAGTCTGTTTAACTGGTGATTGATCCCTCTACCCACATTTGAGGGACACCATTTAGAAGGGTCTTTCATTCTGAATGGAGAAAGTTCAAAGTAAGGTGATAAAATGGTGTTCCACATGATTCTCACATTTTCTGGGTGGTCTTGACTTCATATGCTGTCATGTAAACTGATGCAATAGCAGGTGTGCTCAAGGCTTGTGTACAGAACACCCATAATTACTGAGATAACCAGAGACGGACATTTACTTTAAGTACTCCCTACCTTTATGGATACCCACAGTCCCATCAGGCCAGGAACTGACCCTGCTTTTAAGGATTTGTTGTCGTTGTTTTTGTTTTATGGTTGGTTGGTTGGATTTTTTTTTGCGGGTTTTTTTGGTGTTTTTCTTTGAGTTGTTTTTGTGGATTTTTTTTGGCTTGGTTTGGGTGGGGTTTTGTTTGTTTGTTTTTAGTTTATAGATGGCTTTTTTTGTTTTTGTGTTCTGGGACATAAAACACTTCCATGTTTTCTTCAGCTCAGATTTTCTGTTTATTTTTTTCTATAAAAATAGGGTACAATTTAGAAATGGAGTACCATAAGATGATGAAAATGAAAGAATAGAGTGAAGCAAATCTGTGAAGGACCTCACAGAAATTACTAAGAAAGAACTGAAGCAACTGAATTTTATAGCACACAGTTCAAACAGGGTAAGAAACCTTTATAAGAAGAGAATAAAGCTAATATTAAACAAGCTATTTATCTGGCCATATAGCATAACATTATGGATTAAAATTGAATGTTGGAAATGAAATTTGCTGTACTATATTCTTGCTGACTTTTTCGGTCATGTGGCAGAAATTCAGTAGCTCTCCATGGTGCTCACCTCCAACCTTCTCACCAAAATAAAATGGAAAGAATCAGATCCTATTAACATTAAGGGAGTGGAGAAGGTTATAAAGGGAAAATGAAAAAAATATGCCCAACTGTCTACACTGCAAATTAGAATCACCTCACAACCAGGTCAGGACACAGCAGCACTTTAATCAAATTCTATACAGTTCATGTTTGCAGTATTGACAAATCCTAATTGTAATGAAATACTATTTGTTTCCTGGTGTTGAATGTTTCTGTAATGACTATAGTGATTTGAACCAACTGAGCATATAATTCACTTTCTTGGTTGAGACTAAAAAGTTAAAAGTGAAAGCCATAGAAGAGAGGTGGAAAAGAGGGTAAGTATAGGTCGGATGAAAACAGAGATGTTGAAAAGCCCTTTAAAACTTTTCTCTCTGTAAAGCCTGTCATTTCAACATCAGATTGTTATCCAAAGGTACTTTTAAAACTGCAATTCAAGCTCAAAATGGCACATGGCTGATGACATTACTACCTCTTGAAAACCCTTTAATATTAATTTTAATAGACACTTGTTTTTCTTTATGTAGTCACTAGAAGATTACTTAGAACACTATAAAAAAGTGTGTCTTGTCTATTGACTCTTGAACATTTACCTGTACTCTGTTTTTTTGAATTCAGGAGGTTGTCTTAATAGTTATCAGTATGATGCTCCAACAATAATGCTGGAAAAATTATTCAGTAGCATCATTCAAATGTTAATAGAATCATAAAAGGTAGTAAAATTAAACAAATTCTTAAGATTGCTGTGTAAGTTTTTTCATGTTCACATCTTCATTAACATACTTTAAAAAAACCTTCCCTGTATAATTGCAGTCAGTTTAATGGGATAGGTGTGGGATGAACTACCACAAAATAGTAGGCTGTAGTCTAATCTTCCACTGATTTATTAAGGGCTTCAAAAAATTAATTTTTCGCATCATGCCATAATCTTATCTAGGGCAACAATGTACTATTTGGCCCACTATCTCCAAATAGCCTGTTTAAGATGAAGCTTAATATATTTTTGGTCGATCCATGTTAAGTGCAATCATCAAACCCGTTACAGCCTGATTGTATCTTTGTGGTGCTAGTAACTATTTGCAGTGCACAGTGCCAAGTATCTCAGCCAAACTGAGCTGAAATAAAAAGAAACCTAATGCTTTAAAACTTACATAAGTGCCTTACTATCTTTAAAATAAATATATTTCCAAGGTGCTTGAAATCTATTATTACTTTGAGAAACCATTTGAATATTTTTAGATTATGTAATTCAGCATGTGACATTAATAGCACAGGAAAAGTTAGAATATGGTCAATGTATATTTAGATCTTCACAGGCTAGATACTGCAAATTTCTGTCAGTAAGTAGTGTGCAAGATCAGCAGTAACAATTGACAGTCAAAATTCCATGTTTCCATGAAAATATATTTCTTTGTTTCCTGGGCCTGTGAAACAGCTGAATTAATATAGAAAATAATACCACTAACAACATTATTTTCTTATATTGACTTTCATTATAAACAAAACCTTATATGAACAGGTAAAAAATTACAAACTTTTTAATCCAGAAAATTTCCATGATAAAGGTGAATTCTGTATCTCAATGAGGAAGACAATTATTTATGAAAATATCCTTCTTGGTCCAAAAAGTCATTGTTTAATATTTTCAAAGCTTTGTTCCATATTCAAACATGTTGAATTTATATTAGTTCAGATGAAAAAGCTAAAAAAATGTTTTGTTGTGCTTTTCCTTCCCTCTTTTACTTTTTAAATTCTTTTTCTTTCTGACTCCCCTTTGGAAGAAAGAAGGCTGAATGAGAAATGTAGAAAACAAGGGGGAAACTCAAAACTGAGAAAGAATGCTTTCTTTGTGCTCACTCACAAAGAAACAGCAAAGCCAAAAGCAAAGAGAAAGGGCAAGAGGAGGCAACTTTAATTACTGAACTGTGAATAACCTGACACTAGTGATTATTTTTTTCCAAAGTTCCACCTCAACAAATTATTCGAAAACAATTTATATTTTTTTTTTACTCTGTGGCAATGATAAAGGATCACAGAAGCATTATTTGTTTTCAAAAATTAACATTTTTTTCTCAAAGCAAATATAAATTTAATATCCCATTCTTTGCTTCTGTGTGACTTTCCTATTAAGACCCTTCTTGCCTGGCTTCTTACTTGACCTTGTGAGTTCTAAAATGTGAAGGTAAATTTTTAAATAAAACCCAGGAAAACAGCATGTTGCCACATCACAATGAAAGTTTAAAAAAGAAAGATTAATTTAAAAAAGAAGTTTTCAGAGAAAATTTTCAACTGTGTTCTCTGACCTCTGGATACAAATAGGAAGTTGTCAAAGGAGTTTGCATTATCATTGTTCAGGGCAGAGATCACTAGAGACAAGAAAAATCATCCCACAACAAAATAATTATTTTAAAAAATTAAACCTAGAGTAACATAAATAATCGATTATAGATGTCAATAAAATAATTATAAATAAAATTAATTATAATTTTATACGGGAGATACTGAAGGAAAAGAAATCAAGAACAGAAGAACAAGAAGGCTGAGGTAGGGGGAAATAAAAAGGCAGCAAAATTACCTGAGAATTGAAAAGGAAAAAATTAATTTCCAAGCCCAAAGAAATGGGAACATGTCCTCTAAAAGAATAAGACCAAACCTGGAATTTTGAAACATGGGAAAGCACAGGGATGCAGAAAAAACCCCCATAAACAAACCACCAAAACCCCTTGGTTCACAGCTGTAGAGTTTTTCATTATATTTTGCACATACAATATCGGTAAAATGAAAAATATCTTCCCCTAACAGGATTTGAACAGTATCCATGGCATTCGCTGCTGGTAAGAGTATGAATGAGTTTTCTCACATAGCTCATGAAAGTACTCTTTGGACTGTATATTTACTATGAGAAAGGTATTATACTCAGGAACATTAATTTATGACACTAGTTTCACAGTTCTTATAGTCAGGTATAAAGTCCTGACAGAAATAGCCATATGAATTTTCCTTTGAAGATAGGTTATAATCGGTGTACTTTTTGGTAATACTTACTCTAAATTTAGAGAGATACCATATAGTTCTGTGAAATTTAATGGATTTACACCTCAGTGGCTGAATCAAAAATAAACACTAGGATTTTCTTTGCTTACTAACTTTTACACCTAAAGTCTCAGATTATCATGATAACAATTGACTTTGTGTGTTATTCCCCCTTCTCTCATATTGTCTCTGGAGGAGCAAGACACTCATTCATTGAATTTTGGAGGTACACACTGAAGAAAAGAGCTATGTTGTCAAGAAGTCAAGGAAAGGACAATGTTGTGTAGATCAGGATGGTCCACTCTTGACATAGCAACAGTGGCTTGCATTCCCTAGGGGTGTTCTGTATGCATACACAGGAAGAAGTTTGCTTCTCTCTACCTTGTTCTCACCCTGTGATTGCAGTCTTAACCCTAGGCCTTGTGAAGGCATCAGAGTAAAAAGAAGAACAAAAGCAGCTTCTCCTCAACTCTTCAGAGAAAATCTGACAAAAGAAGATGCATTCTGTGTGGCAGTCAACATTTGGAACATTTTATTACAATCTGAATTCGAGTATAGGATGAATCCTTTTATATTGTTTTAGCTCTTTAACCTGAAAAAACTTGGAAAAACATAAAGGAGTAATACTGAGTGACAACTAATTCACAAAGGACACTGAGAATAAGCTGACATTATATTCTCTGTTTGGGTCATCACCCTCAAATTCTCTCTTGATCTGTAAAACAACATTTACACTGTGAACTTACACATTTCACCAATGACATGATTTTGCATTTTAATGATGCGTTGCTCTAAACTGAAACCCAGGCAAGTTTCAGAGTCACAACAGAGTGTGTGGAAGTGTATGAATCTTGAAGGTTCAAAATGAAGAAAGATTTTGAATCCAACACTATTACACTGATTTTTTTTTTTTCCAGCTATAATTTGGTATGTGGGGTAGCCAGAACAATTTCTGAATGCTTGTGCTGGCACTGCTGTATTATTTCTTGCATGTCACTACTAGATGAAAACAAGCCTGGCACAAAGCTGGGTGCTCTGATCTCTTTTATCTTTTAGTGTATCTGTCCTATGTATATCTCTCCTACTGCCTCCATAGGAAAATATGCATGGTGGTTAAGCAGAATCCAATTCTAAGTCTTAACTTTATGCTAATACTTGGTATTGCTAAGAACGGTTACAGACACCCTCACATTTCCCTGCTAGTTGGGAATAGTCTGGAATATATGGATCATGAAGCTGTTTAAATAGCACACTGTGTGGGCAGAAGTGAGTGAAAAGTTACACAAAAGAAGTCAAGAACTGAATTCTGTCTGAAATTTGTTTTAGCTTACCTAAGTGACCAGCTGGGCACAGCAGAGTGGGCAGTGACTGACTCATAGAGTTCTTTGTTGAAACAATTTCAGTCATGTTGAAATTGGGAATTGGCTGTTATCTTCTCTCAGAAACATCACAAATTTGCTCTGTCTTCACTTTGAGATACTTTAAAAGCTTTCAGATTAACTGTGTTTTCTTTCCTACTTTGTTTCTCTGCCCTGTCTCCTCTTATTTCATTTTCCTGACTTCCCGATCAGGCAATCTTGCAATATCATGAATCTTGTACTAAATAAGTGAACATATTGCAGCTTCAGCTCCAGCACAGGACAAAATATATGGCTACTGACCCGTCACTGAATCAGACAGAAAAAGTAGTATGCTGATGAAGCAAATAAAAATCTGCTGCAAGTGCTGTTGAGAGTCCATACATTTCTGGTAGCTCAGTAAAGCTGAGCATCTTTCTGTTGCATCTACTGCAGTCATTTCTAACATTTTTATTTTTACATGAGGTTTCATGGAATAATTTCAAGTAAACAGGCAGGTGGAAACCAAGGATCTTGCCTGTTGTCAGGCTGTCTCTTTATCATCTGATATAACAGAACTGGAGCAATATACAATAAAATATTCTGGTACTTGCTTCCAACCTTTACCATAAAGTGGGAAAGAAAGGTTCCTCCTGCCTTACACATAATCTTGGTATGGCCTTAAAGTTATATATTAGTCCAATGTTTTGTGGTTTAGGTAGCTTGTGAATGGTAAAAAGTGAGCTAAGAATACAGACTTGACTTGAATATAAAAATGAACTCTGGATAAAAATGAAGACTTTTCTAAGCTTATTTCCAAACAGCATCAAGAGCAAAATTCCAAGTATGCTGTCACAGATATTGTGCAAACAGCATAAGAGGCACTTTGATTTCCTTTTTTTTTTTTTTTTTAATGATGAAGATGTCACTGAAAATTGAAAAGAGACTTATACTTGTATGCAACAGCTTGAATACCTCTGCAACTTCAGCATGCTTGAAAAGCTAATTTTTCAGCTTCAGCAATAAGTTAAAAATGTCCCTGAATGGCAGCAACAATGAATCTCCAACACACACCTCTTGAATTTTTATAAGATTGGCTCTAGGCTTTGAGAGCACCATGATGTTGTTCAGTTTTCCTAAGGAAACAGGTGCAAAAATGCTTTTGGATTGTTGCTTTTGTTTACTTCTTTTTATAATATTGTGGTGCTGTTGTAGCCAGCTTTTGTGAACTTCAGTGGACTAAGTTGCTTTCATTACCTGAAGAGCCTGCTAGTTGTAGTTCAGTGTTTGCAGTTTTTCTGCAAAGTTATATCCTCATGTCAATATCTTTCTATCATACAGGTAAAAATGTGGCTACCAACATGGCAGGTGGGTAGAAATGTGCAAAAGTGAATTTCAGGCATTTTTCTGTGCTTTCGTAACCACACATTCTCGATGAAAAAATGGCTGCAGCCATCAGGTAATCTCAGCTGTCACAAGAGGTAACATGAGTCTTCTCTCTCTGTAGACCATTTTTAGTTTTTTATAACAGATTTTTCTGGTCTCCACTCTTGTAACAGAACTCAGGGTAGCACATACTCAAAGCCCTTCTAGCTCATGTGATTTTGTTACTATGAGTTAAAAAGAGATGTACACTTATTGCAATCAATTATTACAATCACTTATTACAATCAGAGACCTCCTCTTCATCCCTCCGCTCAAAAAGAATGCTCTTAAAACACTGATGTTAAGTCTTTCTTACTCTTGTGGGAGTTAATTGTAAGAATTAAGTTCCACTTCTGTTTTCCTATTAGGCATACAGTTATCTTTCACAAGAAGACAGAGGCCAAGGCCATGAAAAATCTTTGGCCTCATGAATGAAACTAGAAACAGGATGTCAGTCTTCCAGGCTGAGATAATATGCTTCTAGAATAAAAGTGATGCTATCAGAGTAGTGTATCTTTGCCAGATAGAGAAAAAAATAAGTCTCTCGTTTTTCTCTATACTTCATCTAATGGATGATAGACTATCATCATGAGGTACAGAGGAAAATATATGTTGTGAAATAGCTGGTGTCTGGACAGTGTTGATTTGTCAAATATTCTCTTAGGATCTTTGTTACCAAAGCAAATGGGTTTTAGAGTGAACAACAATAAGATAAAATTGCAAGAAATGCTGTCTTAGGGTGATATAACCATGTGCTAACTCAGTGCCCGTAATGAAAATAAAAATAATAGACATTAAAAGTAAATGTCTTTGGCCAAGGAGTAAGAAAACAGGATCATAGATTTATTCTTTTATAAACAACACCACTCTGTAAGTAGTTATGAATTTGTGGCTCACTATACATTGCATTATGTAGAATAAAAGTATCACACAATCTTCATTTTCAAGATGAATGAAGTTTGATTCTGTTTCAGCTTTAGCTCCTATTCTGCACTAAATGCAGCGCTGGGAGACAGAGGCAAAGCAATTAATGGCAAAACCCAAGGGAATCCAGAAGTGTTTTTCAACTCAGCATCCAGAGAAGTATAGCCACTAAATTCTGTAATATAATTATTTATGGAGTTAACATAAATAATGCAAGAGTGTTTGCATCTTTAACAGTTTCAGGTATATACCTAAGTAATTACATATACTGAAAGAAATAATCTGACATGTAAGATCAGAAATGTCCTTTGTCGCCACAAGAAAAATATTCTACTTTTTTGGGTCTGGTCAAAATATCAGCACTCCTTCATGTAAATCTTTATTGTTTCAAGGAAAAAATAGTTTTGATGAGTTCTAAATGCTAACCAGTAATGCCACCATTTTACTATAGATTGTGCTGCAACTGGTTTACAAAACAAGCCCGTAAAGGTTCCACAAGCTATTGCAGGACTGAGATTGTTTCAACAGGAAAATCAAACCCTTGTGTATTCTAGAGAATATTTTGTCTTTCCTTAAAACAAATCACTGCTTTAAAATGAAAAAATTATTTAGTCGAGTAGGATTTGTTTTTTCAAGAAAGCTTGAGAAATAAATAGAAAAATTAATTTCAGCCTATTAATTCAGAGTTGTGAACTTGTGGGATATTGAATAAATAAATGTCATCTCTCCATGAACACTGTTATGGGTAGGAAATCATATAGAAATCTATGTCTTGAAACACAAGATGGAGAGGAAGGTTTCTGTAACAAAAAAACAGATTAAAAAAAGTAGAAAATCCACATTTTCATGTGGTTCTAAAGAAGGCTTTTTGACACTAAGAGGTGTACTTCTCCAAATGCATTGTATTTCTGAAGTGGACATATGCATCAGTTTGAGGAGAGTCAAATGTCTGTTACAACATAGGATCTTTCTGCATGATGGAAGAACGCATGATCTTTTTTTCTTTAACATTTTTTACCATTACTTGGATTGTCTCTTGAAATTTAGTCCCTTACTCTGATTTTGTTTCCTTAATAATATCTGTTTCCATAATCAAACATTGAGTTGCCCCTTTGTTTACTTTAAAAAGCTGATCCTTTTACAAAATGAAGTGGTTGATATTGCTGGTTACCTTTCTTCACCAAATTAAGGTGTCTGATTACAGCAGTTTCACTTTTTCCATTAGAATTAAACAGTGTCTTCAGTCAATCCATTGCAACTTCTTTGGCAGCTATTAGAATTCCTGGCAGTTCTCAATCCACGACATAAGAAGGACTAATTTTTTTTATGCCTGCCTGAAATTATGCCACCCTAACAGGGGTAGACTGGTTAAATATTCAGAATTTTTATTTCATCCCATTCAATGCTCAGTTGTATTCATCTAATTTGAAAATGAATCATTTATCTGATTCTTGGAATGTGTCAGAAAGTATCAGGTTTTTTTTATTGGTTTACTGTGGGCATTTATTTGAAAGGATTTAAGGCTGTCAGTTTTCTCAAGCTGAGTCTTAAATCATTTTATGAAACTTGTGACGGCTACTGGTAAAAGTTAGCTTCTTTTACATCTGGTAAGCAGCTGTCTAGTTTAATCTGAACTCAGCCATAAGGCTCAGGTGCCCTTTGAAATTTGAAGATTCGAAAGGTAGTTTTGATCCTTCTTGTCTTTAGATTTTGCAACACACTGGGAGATATTGCCATTATGTCCACACCAAGTGAACAATTGAAATGGTTTTATTTCAGGTTCCAATTTTTATTTCAGGTTTTATTTCAGGTTACAATTTCTCTCCCCTTCTGCCTCTGTCTTTCCTTCACAACTTCAGTAATCAATGTAGTTTGTGGAAGTCACCATGATAAAAACTAAGGCATTTTGTTTCTTCCATGCAACATTTGGGGTTTTTCTCTAATTCTTCTTCATCCTTTAATCAGTAGACCAGCCATTGAGGTGTAACTCTGCACCAGGAATATGTTATCATCAGACAAGTGGATTTATGCCATGCATATCAAATTCTATTAGCCCCTCCATCAAATCCGTGCTGATTCAATGAAGGTCAGATTTAAACATACATTTTTTTTTCATAGGAAACGTTTCCTACACAAAGGAAGCCATTTTTTTTCAATGTTAGATTCTGAAGATTGCATTGTGGTAAACACAAGTGACAGTGTGTTGACTTACATAATACAACCCCAACATGAGCCATGCAGGATCATAGTAGAAGAAGGAATGCAAGCATTTGTGTTGAGGTCAATGTCAATTTTCCCTACACTAAAGTTTACCTCTGACAATAGCAGTTTTTAAGTATCTCTTTTAAAAGCTAACATATAAGTTCCCATGTTGAACAAAATCCTCTGCAGACTTCAGTGACTTATAAGTGGCTTCTACAATTAAGTCCAAATCTATCAAAATTGATCTGTAAATGCTGGCATGTGGCCTCATTATTCTCAAAAAAAAAAATCAAAATTATGATAATGCATGCATGGAATAATGTGGCAATGCCAGCGAAATGATGAGGAAGATAAACCTTGGTTTACTGCTGGGATACAGAAAATACAAATTTTGCTTTTTTTCCTAGTGGATCCTTCTTCTATTTTTGTTTTTTTCTGGTCATTTTAGTACTATTTTCTTCAAATTTTTTTTACAACCTCATAATCCCACTTGAAGCCCTTTCAGAGTTTAGGAATTTCTCTGGTTGTCCAGGTCTAATAAATTTCTTTTAAGATCGTTTTGGCATTGGAATTAGATTTTAACCTTGTTCTTTCTGTAAGGTGGTATAGGGTCTCTTGGGAGGGGGAAGATAAAGAGAGTGTGTGTAAAATAATTTCCAGCCAAACAGTCAGTGTTACAGTCAAAATCTCTTGATAAATTCCCTTTTTTTTCATACTTTTCATTTTCTTCCACTAACAAGCTGAAAATAGTGGCAATTCATCACACTTAAGAACAAACACAATAATCTGCCCTGTTCTTTTCTATTTCTCTATCAACTTCTATCTGATCAAGTCTCCTAGGATTCTTCCCACCAAAGAATAAAAGCAGTTATTCACTCTTCTTCTGCAGAGAAGCTTGTTTAAATCAGGCAGGTGAGAATTATGGCTCTGGTCTGAGACTTAGTGTATGTGCCTAATTTTCTTGTAAACTCAAACAAATCATTACTTTGGATTCCTTGAAAGATCCCATATACCCCTTTATGGTATCACAAATACACCTAGTTATTTAGTGATTTCTATCAAATCACATCAGCAGTTTGTACTTTCAATATGTTGCTTGATGTTCACATTCTTGCTAGTAATTTATACTGACTACATGCTGATAATTTTATCAACAGATTTCATAAAATATGAAAAACCTGCTTGGGTTGTACTGGCCTTCAGTTTAAAGACGATGGATTGGTCTCCAAATGCCCATGCCCAATACTCTTCTTTATCTCTATTTACAAAGTTAATATTTAGCTTCCCAGAAGTCATGAGCTCATGCATGATTTGCCGTAGTATCTATTTCCCCAGTTCCGTACCTTCTTAGTTACATATAACTTTTGAGCTCTGTTCAGACTATAATGATGATTTACAACCTTTTGTCTTTTTAAAAATACATTATATAGTTTTTATTCACCCTGAAAACAACTCAGATTTTCTTCTGAGTTTTTTGTCTTAGCAAAACTTTTCAGCGGCACATTATGTTATGCTCGATAGCTTATATCTTTTACAAGTACTGCTTCCAGCAAAATCTAAAGGGACTTTACCCTTCAGACCAAGATTAATGTAATTACTTTTGTTTATATCTTAAATTATAAAAATTAGAAAAATCATTCAAAACTATATGATTGTAATCATTCTAACACCAAAACTCATAAACCAGTGGACTTTCACTGGGTCTGTGTTTTATGTTCATATCTGTAGGGCACAGGCTGTTCTCTCCTTGAAGCGACAAAGGTGAATTCCTTTAAACTGTGCTCATTTCAAGTTTCCTATCCACAGGCTCCTGAATGCTTTCAAAGAGAATGACTTCTAAAGGTAATAGAGGTTCCACAGGCTGAACAATAGCTCAAATCGGTTTTGACATGAGTGAAGGGATTATGGTCTCAGCAAGCTTTTCCTTCTCATTCACTAGCTTGACCCTTCCCAGCTTCAAGTTTCTATTTGACCTTCGTTGATGGGGCTCGCTGGTCTGAGAGGCATCACCTGCTCTGGATTAACATGTGCACAATGACACTCATAAAGTGGAGTAAGGCATAAAATTCATTGCTTTTTTCAGCACCCCCTTTTTCCTGTTTCAGGCACTAGCTCCTTCCATCAGTCCTCAAAGGAATGACACTACATTTATCCCCTTGAAACAGTCCATACATTGCATTATTTAATTTACCAAACTGTTGGCAAAAGGGTGGCCTTATATTTATATATCAAAGACTGTAACAGAAAAGGTCAGTGGCTCCAGCTCAGTAGGTAAGGGATTTTAATACATGGCAGAAAGTTCTGGAGAGAAGACTGCAGGCATGAACAGGTCTTCTCTGGAAATGACTACAATAACTAAAATTTCCTGGTGCTATCTTATAACGTGTCAGCTGTGTCTATGTCTTATTAATGTACTGTTCTAACTAAGTTTCCACTAACATAAAATAACAAGACATTACATGCATCTAGACTATTCCCTCTACACAAAGGCACATGTACTAGCATATTTCATCTTAATACAGTCAATCTTTCTGAGCAGTAGCAAAATCTTTTCTGAGTAGTAGACATGGTTACTAGAAATCACAGTTTCTTCTTCTACCCTTTGCAATATCAGTCATTCTAGTTAGCAGAGGAAACTGTACAAAATAAGGATGATCAAGCAAGCAAGACTCCAGTGTTGATTAAGAGCCTTACAGTCACGTAGTGACACAGCCTGAATGGGAGACTTCCAGATTCTCTGGTTCTGCCACAAGGAATGACCATAAAATACACTTTAAAGATACACCAAGGGAAATAAAAAGGCTACCCAGAGATTGCTTACCTCTGGTTCTGGTCCTGTATTGAAGCTCCTTATTTTTGTTATAAGGCCAGCTCTGTTAAATTCACAGTAAATTGATTAGCTATGTAATTTTTTTGTGTTTTTTTCATAATCTTACATTGTGTCCTCTGTGTCATGTCTCCTAGAAAAACAATCTGAGTAGGCACTGTTTACTATCATATGTGCAATGTGCCACAACACATGGCTCATGGAAGAGCAGTAACGAGCATCTAGTCCTTTTAAATAGAAGCCCATCTGCCAAACATGAGCTCTTGAGTAGGAGATGTTTCAGTCATTGAGCCTTTCTGGGCAACCACTTCCATGCTGGTGTCTAAGTTCATATGCAGCTATTAGAGCTGCCCAGAAATTTTCAGATGGAAAATATAGCTGCACTTCTAGTCTTCATATCAAAACATAATGAAATGTAAAACTTTGACTGCTTCTGTGAAGTGGAAAATCCACTTCTTGTCAGCTCTGAGTGCTAGAATGCCTCTCCAAATATCCTTAGAGGAGGTGTGAGTGGGTGATGTATGTCTTACGCTTTTTCTCATTTTTCCGCACAAAGGGAATAAAAACTCTTTCCCCTCAGGAGTTTTTGATCACTAGACTTTATAGAACTGTTGGTCTTTGAAAGAAAACTGTATTTTCTTTTTGTGGAATTCAGTTACTAATGCATAAACAAAGTATTTTTAGGAAATAAGAAATCTCACTTATCCATTATCTACACCTTAGAAGGAATCAACATAGAATTATGGAATGATTTGGGTTGGAAAGGATCTTAAAGTTCATCTAGTTCCAGACTCCTGCCATGAGCAGGGAGACCTTCCATAGACCAGGCTGCTCAAAACCCCATCCAACCTGGCTTGAATACTTCCTGGAATGGGGCATCCACAGCTTCTCTGGGCAATTTCTTCCAGCGCCTCAGCACTTGCAACGTAAATAATTTCTTCCTAATCTCTAATCTCAGCCTACTCTCTTTCAGTTTGAAACTTTTCCCTCTTGTCCTGTCACTATGTACCCTTTTGAAAAGTCCCTCTCAGGCTCTCCTGTTGGCCTCCTTGAAGCTTTCCCCAGGCTAAAAAAATCCAAATTCTCTCATCCTGTCCTCACAAGAGAGGTGCTTCAGGCCTCTGATCATCTTGGTGGCTCTACTCTGGATTTGCAGGTCCATTTCTACCTTATGTTGGGTGGTCCAAAGATTGATGCAACACTCCAGGTGGGGTCCCATGAAAATGGAGTAGAAGTGGAGAACCACGTCCCTCAACCTGCTGGCCACACTTTTTGTGCTGCAGCCCAGGATATGGTTGGCATATATTTTACTTATTTCCAAAAATGTTTATAATTTTATATTTCCATGTAATTTTCCACTGAAAAATTTCCACTGAATCCCAAAGGTTTGCTGTACATTTAGGTCAAAATTTGGTCTGTCTCCATCAACAAACAAATTAAGAGTATGTTTGAGGAAATGTCTTGAACAACTGCACAATGTGGTTGCAAGCAGGGAGAAGTAGGAAAGAGAGGACATGTGGATTATATATGCAATAGTAAATTAAGCCTGTTCAGGAACAGCCTCTGTCACTTATGCTGCCAGCATGGAACAGTCTTTCCTATGAGATTATATCCTGTATCATAAAACAAAACAGCCTCAATCAGATTGAAAACTAGCTGACACAGATCCTGATGCAGAACATATTCCACAGGCTTTAGAGAATGTTTGGAACTACGACTGTCTAGTACAATATGCCTGCCATGTTCTGCCATTATCTGCTGCTATCACACCTTCTTCTTTTGAAGAAACAGCCTGCCCCCACCCTCCCTCCTCCAAACAGTTATAAGGAAAATGTATGCTAAGTATAATTAAGAACTGGAACCAGTTGCCCCAAGAGATTTTACAATCTACATCTCTGGAGGCCTCCAGAAGCCAAATGGACAAAAAACCTAAGCACTCTCATCAGAGTTATATGTTGAACTTGTTTTGAGCAGGAGGTTGGACTAAATGATTCCATAAGACCTTTTTTGTGGGATATTTTCACAGTCTACCCTTGGGAAATGGCCTGGATAACAGCATCTGCTGGAGGTAAGAACATGAAACTATTTTATTGCATGTGTTGGGCTGAGTATGCCAAACTGAAAAACATTTGCTCACAACACATTGTACTAAATTGAAAGACAACTATTAATTCCCAAATGATCATGTAAAAGGGAAAGACATAAATCATCTGGAAATGAATAATCAAGGAATTACACAAGGTCCTTGGAGTAGACATGGCAGTAGCAAAAACCTGTTTTGACACTGCTAGAAGTCATTGCACTGGCATCACATTTATTTTGTGGCCAGACAGAGCAGTCTGGTCAGATGCCATAAATTGGTTCTCTCTGATCAGGGGTACCAGCAGGGATTACTACAAGCAGAGCCCCACACCTCACAGGATGCATGTGAGATCGTGGCTATCACCTCATGATATGCAGAGAGCATCAAGGGGTCCCACAAGGTAAGAGCACCCACAGCTCTTGAAGGATGTGGGTACAAGCAAGGAAGTCTGTAGCCCCAGACAGGGCAGGGGACACTTGTAATGACAAGTGCTGTTAGAGGGCAGGGTGTGTTTGTACCACTGTGTGTATGCTTCTGATTAGAACTACCTGGGACTAGTTATACAGACATATTTACAATTATGTATGGATTTATTTTAGTTTCAGCTGCAGTATTAGCAAAATTCAACCTGCCTATACAGCCTATTGATTGCTGGTTAATTACGTGTCATTAGTAAACTAACAAACCATTTCAGACCTGCTCTTGGTTTAAACTATGCAAAATGAATAGTCTGTCTCTGTGACACCTTCCAACATGAATGTTTCTGTGATTTTATCCTGTCATAACATTAAAATTGTCAAAATGTGCTTGAGATTTCTTTGGTGAGGCTGCAGTTAGCACAGGCCAAATTCATGTCCAAAACCATTTCTGTGTGTGCTTGAAGTCTCCAGTAACAGAAGTAGGAATCTACTTGCTACATGTTCCTGGCATTATGCCCTAGTACTAAGATCCATATTTCAAAGGTAACAGATTTTCTGGACCTAGATTCTGTATACACTTAAGAGCGCATAACTCACTGGTGAGTTTGGGGTTTTTGCTTTTTAGTGATTTTTTTTGTGGGGTTGTTTGTTTGTCTGGGGTTTTTTTGGCTTTTTATTTTTTTTTTCAGTGAGTACAAACCAGCTGCAAGTATCATGTATGGGGAACAATCTGACCTCTTAAATCTTCCTGGATATTTAACCCAGTTTGCTCAGACAGTGCTTAGATTGTACAATCTTTTATCTGTTTTAGAATAACTGGACATGCACAAGGAAACAAAGGCAGAATTGCAGCCCCACAAGACTCAGCTCTTTCTTAAAAAATCTTAGAAACAAGCCCACTATTTTTCCTTAAGGAATTTGGCTACTGTGTTTCTCCTTCATGTTTTTAAGATGCAAGAAGCCTTTAGCATAAAGTCAAATGAAGATTATGCTCTCACCCCCTTATGAGCGTATGCATGTCTTTTGGTTGTAAGAGCAGATATATCAGAAATATTCTTGAGCTTGCATAGATTCCCAGTCTTGCATAACCACTGCTCTGCTCATTTGTCTCTACATGGGAAAAAGAGAAGAGTTGTGTTAAAATCTGAATTCACAAAGCTCAATCTTCAGATCACATTGCTTTTCAAACATCATTACACTTCTCATCTTTATATAGACTGCAGGAGGTTATATTTTGGACCTGTCAACAGAGCCAAGAATCATAGCCAACACAAGAAAAGGTTTAAATTCCTGGCAGTACTGGATGTGGCTGGAGCCAAAAGATTAATGGAGAAATGAGAAGATTAAGTAATGGACTTTTTGGAAAATAGAGATGAAAGTTTGGGTCAGGATAAAGACACAAGAGTAAAATGAAAGAAGCATTTAGGAAAGAAATTGCCCTGTTCAGTATAAGGGGAACACATCTTTACACAGACAGGGTCTCCACAAGCCCTTATAGCTAGTTTTTCTACCTTTCTTTCTTGTGATTCTTTTTCTCTTTCTCCTCTTTGACCTTTTGTTTTCTTACAGCACCAAATAAGTAAATGCTCAGAGTTACAGCTAATCCCTGTTGAGAAGTTGTAAAGTCTCTAAGGGAACAAGTCATAGAAAAAGAGAAGATTGGCTGAAGTAGAAACACGACTATTATTTTAGTATCACCGGTACATTTTATCAGCTAGAACAGCAGTAAAGGAGATGACTAGATCGAGTACTTAAGAAGTTGTATGCACTGGAAGAAAAAAGTCAGTCTTGCACCAGGGACTATGGGAATATACAGTAAATATGGAGAGCCAAACTATAGGTCGGTTGTAGTGGTTTGAAAGCAAAGCAATTGAGAGGCTCCAAGTTAGAGATACAATTTAATAGGAAGAAAGGAGAGAAAGTAAAATAAAATAGATGCAATAATACAAAAGACCACTGACAGAGTCAGAATGCAGCTTGAGCAGGGTGATGGAAGCAGTCCAGATGAGGTGGTCTTCCTGAAGCAGTGATTTTGTAGAAAGGTCTGGTAGCTCTGGTCTTCTGGAGGTCTAGAGGGTAAGGGCCCCTTGTACTGTCCCAAACCCTAGATTACATCTAGGTGAGAATGCTTGGTTCTTCCCTCTGGGTGAAACATTTCACAATGGGATGATGAGTCATGTAGGGGGTCTTTGATGGCCTGTTAAACAGAGATAACTCCCGGAGGGAGTTTTCTATGAGTCATGGGCAAGGCATTTGATGGGCCACATAACAGAAGATAATGGCCTAGAGGGAGGGGGTCTGGGAAAACACTGCCCCACCTGGATTTAGCAGTTCATTAAGATGGTCATAGAATACTTTGTGCACATCCTATACTACAGTCCAGGACATTGGTACAGCATTAACTCCCACTTTAACATCTTTAACTCACTGAGACTTCTAGAAAGCCTCTGGACAGTATCACTGGAAAGTAAGGTACATCAAATGGACTGATAAGCCAAAATAAAGTAGAAAAAAAGGAAAAAACTGTAGATGATTGTTTAATACTTGCTTCAGGATTCTGAGCAATGCTTTGCAACGTCAGTGCAATCAGAATGTAATAAAAGTCATGCAAGATAAGCAGAAGAATCTGTTTCTGTATCATGGTTCACAAGTATAAAAGTCCAAAAAGTTGTTATCTTGTCATTTGCATTTGAAAAAGAGAATGAAACTCCAAAGCCAGATATGTAAAAAATTCAACAACTGATTCCTACTGAAAATTGGTTTGAGCTAACCTTTATTTTTTCTGCACCAAAAGGGTTTAGTTTTCATATTCCATCCCTGAAATTTCATCATTTTTCTTCTAAAATGTCTTTATAATTCTGAATGTAGGTGCTTTTAGTTCCAGCAGATATTTCTCTAATAAGCTTCAATGGGTGTGGGTTATGTGTCCTTGGTGGGACATAGTTACCTGGCTACATTTCTAAAATTTATTTTTTAAATGACAGGTAGCCTACTTATACTGATAGATCAGTGAAAAGCTTTCCTTCTTATCAACTTACCCATCAAAACTGAAAGAATGTTCTTGGAATTAAAACCTCCAGGGAAACAGTTGTTGTGGTGAATGAACCATAAAATCTAATTCTGGTCTGGGACTAAAAAATATCTGAAATTTTATTTTAATGTAATTTTTAAAAAAATGCACCAGAAGAATTTTCATCAATGAAGCATAGTTTCCATTTTAACATCATTTTACAAAGATGACTGCTGAGAGGGAAAACCCCAGACTATTTCCTTATAGATTCAATTTATTAAGGTAGAATGCTATTAGCAGCTATTTCACTGCATCAGTAAAATCCATAGAGATCTTGTAGAATGCATGGATATCATCAAATCTGATTCTTCTACAAGAAAAAAAAAATCTTTAGAAGTGTTTTGTTGAACTCCTCCCAAAACTGTGAAGCCTCCAGAAAGTAATTTAAAAGTTAATGTTTTGTTTTCGTTTTTACCTTCTTGAAGGAGTATTTTTTTTATAACAAGGAATGACCAATTTTTATTTCATCATGTAAATGGAACAGAGAGCAGCTGTGGCTGTGATATTAGTCAGTCAAAAGTCTTTTATTTTTACAGCATTCTGTTTATGTATGAAACATCTAATCATGAAAAAAGAATTCTGTATCTGGCTCTGCAGCCATGATTGATTTATGTACCACTAAAAACAGAGGAATAGTTCTAGCTGCTTTATATGTGTAGGAATATCACTCATTTCAATCACTGCATTGTCACCTTTAAAGACAAGTTTGCTATGCTTTCATTTTTATTGTTAAAATTACTGGCATCAGGGGAAAAAAAGCATTTTATAGAGACTGCTCTCTAGAATAACTAGTCTGAAGTTCACCTTTAGACTCAATTCTTTTATGTTTTCTGCATGGATAATTTAGCATTCCTGTTATACATTATATCATAGTTTTTGGCACTGACAGCTCAAAAATATAGACCAAAAAGAAGTTGGATGAGACTTTAATGCAACTTATGTATTTCTCTTGTCATTCCTCACTCCTCACACCATAAGAACAGAGAAATTACCCTAAATAACGGCAAGGTCTTAGAACAAATGTATGTAACAAATATAATCATCAAAACAATAGCCATAATATTTTATAATATTATACATAAACTGTTTCACTTTTATCTACAGACAGTAGTTAGAGGTGTATATTGACAGTGCAAGGTCAAATTAATCCATTTTGTTTTTCTCTTCTATATTTCAAAGAAAAAATATGGACAGATCAAAATTTCCAGGTAAGGAATATATTATTTAATAAAGTTTTCTCTATATGATCTGTGCTGTCCATAAAGATTTTATATCTAGCAACATATTTTTGTCTGCCTGCCTCCAATAACAGCAAACAAAGTCGGTGTAGATGATTCAAATAATAAGAAATGAGCAACATGGATCAAAACCTGACCATCACCATAAAAATGATCTGTAAGCATCGATGTGATTCTCCACAGGTAGAGATTTTCAGTCAGGATTCCAATTACAGAGATTCCTTTAGGGACCTGTAAGTAAAGGAATTAATTTTTCTTTATATCTGTTCCTTTCTTTGCTTGGCAAGCACTCTCATTGACAGAAGACAGCTCCTTCTTAAGGCAAATTAAGTAACAGCAGCTGGCAATGTATGATTCACACAATCTGGGGTCTCACAGTGGTTCTGAGAGGTTTCTTCTACAGAAAGAGAATTATGCTCCTGGGTAGAATGTGTATTGGCACAGGGTCCTTATCAAGCCTTAGGCCCATCATTGTTGGCACACAGTATTATAACATTAATAAAAACAGTAACCTTCCCCTCTTTATCTCTTCAATAGCCTACTGTCAAATATTATTGATGGTCTTTTGAGAACAGAACACATCAAATACACTGGAAGTATATGAAGAGTAATAAAATAATTCAAGAATTAAAAAAATTTGAAGTCTGCATGTATAAAAATAAAGACTACATATTTCATGCAAAGGATTGATTAATTATTACCAATTATTAAGATGATAATTTATAAGTAAGTCCAATTGCTGGGTTTTATAAAAGGGAGATTGTTGTAAACAGACCTAAAGAAGGATATTTTATGAAGAAATAAGGAAAAATAAGGAAAAAGACTTTTTCATTAAATTTTACTGTCAGTGACATTTTTTCACATAGGATGTTTTCTTCGTCATAAACTGCAGAATGTAAACTATTTTATATGATATATTGTTCTAAAGAGAAAATTCTTTTTCCAGATCTCTAGCTGACTTGGAAAGTCAGAAACTGTTGGAATAACTTTGGGAATATTTTTCTGAAGATTCATTTTGGAGTGTTTCCTTAAAACTATATTTTAAAATTAGATTCTAACATGAATCCTGTCAAATGGGCAGTATTTAAAGAGAAAAGTTAAAGTACAAATGTAGAGGAGCTTGCCTTGACTCTAAGTTCCTTATCTGAAGTTCAATGTATTTTGAGTGAGGTACCTGTGCCTTTGAAAACCTTTGCTGTTATATTGATTTAATATTCTCTTTATATTTATATTCTCTTGACACAAGAGAATAGGAAGGAATATAAAGTATTGAAATGGCCTAATGTGAAATGATAAATATACATCAATAAATTAGAATGATATTGTTCAAGTAGTGGTGCTCTAATAATACAACTAAGGCAAAATTTAAGGGCAAATCATTGCCCCATTGACTATAGCATTTTTTCTCATGCATGGAGTATCTATTCACAAGTCATGATCACAAAAATCTACACAAACAATCCAAATAAAAATGACTTAAAAGATAGTCAAAACCACAAAATAATATACTTATGCTGGGAAACAGCAGACTAGCCACATTTATTGTGAAAACTGAGGGGAAAACCCTGTGAATTATTTACTGAGTTGTTTCTGGGGAGCAGTGAATCCACTTGCCTACCACAGGGTGGCATTGTCAAAGAGGAGTTTCTTAACATCTAATTCATTATTTAAGTCAAACTGTTAAGTCAAAATTCCTCCTTTCCCTGAGAAAAGAAGGATGGTTAATTTCAGATAGTGTACAACTTCTACAAATCAGGATAATCCTTGCATTTAATCAGTAGTATTGACAAAGAAGAGG
This sequence comes from Chamaea fasciata, assembly GCF_029207755.1. Classification (NCBI taxonomy): domain Eukaryota; kingdom Metazoa; phylum Chordata; class Aves; order Passeriformes; family Sylviidae; genus Chamaea; species Chamaea fasciata. Next base: position 73,653,967 of record NW_027094086.1, read on the forward strand.
AAAAAATTAAGCCATAACTATGCCCAGCGCCAGTGCCAGAGATCCAATCTTAAGTGTGAGTAGCAGGCAGAAGTCCAAATTTATTCATTTGTACTTGAACAATTAAAATGTAATAGGGCTTCTGTAGTTACCTGACTGGTTGCCAAATCAAATTCAAGTATACTCCTTACCCTCTAGCCCTTTTGGTCACTTCGTCACTGTGAAAATAAATGCCAGTAGCTTGTTATCTTACTTGCACTAACATTAACTTTTTTAAAAAAAATCACTAAATGCTTCCACCCCACAACTGCCTGAATTTTTAAGCATTTTGTGAAAACTGAGTTGAAAATCCAGCTTCATTTTCTTGTATTCAAAAGTTAATTTTATTTGCCTTCTTATTTGACACACGAATCTTTGCAGTTGGTGTACCTGTCTGCATTCTAACCATGGGGATCCCACAGGGATATACATGAAAAAAAATTTCTTAAAACCAAAAAAGAAAGAGCTTTATATTTTTCTGTTCAGCAAAATTACAGTTTGATATCAACATGAAAAAAGCAAGAGTCCTTTTAAGAAAACATGTATTACTATTTGCTGACATTTTGTCAGGTACATAGTAAATGCTATCTTGAGGAAACCAGAAAAAATCCACAAACATTTTGAGAGGGAGCACTGTATAAAAGCCAACAATAGACTAGCAAAACCCCAGTTTTCATGATGGAAAACATACTGTACAGAAGTGAGAGGATGGCTGTCAATATCCTTATAGCAGAAAGGTCACTTTACAATTACAATAGCGTCACTTATCTTCCTTTTGTCTGAAGCTGTCAGCAGAAGATAAATGCTTACATCCACCCTAATCACAACACGAGTTTTATCCTGTGATGACATGCTTGCCAAAAACAATTATTTAAGCCTTAGCTAGGTAAAGACACTGAAAAAAATTACTTGGTTTAACTTCTAGATGACTTAAACAATGACAAACCCTTAAATAGAAACAGTAATTTAGGACCAGAATGTATGTAATTTTGTTTAATTTATTCTTGTTTCCAGTCTAAGGGAAACTGAATTATGCCTCTGAATGTAGTTAGGCAAACATACAAGTTCTATTCCCATGCCACTGAGTGGCAGAATTTCAGTCAAGTGTAATAGGAATATTAGTTCTAAGTGTAAGTTCCATTTTCTGAGTCAATGCAATAAATCTTTCTTGTGTCATGAAGACGAACGACATTATATGAAACAGGAAAGGGATTTCTCACACTCTTTTGTAAACTGTGCTCTCAGACCTCAGGTCTTTGCAGAATTGCAGTCCAAGATAGATCATTAGGTATGACATCTACAAATTTTCCATGCACCTGGACAAATTAAAGTCACAAATTAATTGTTTTTTTTCTTTTTTTCTTCATGGCCTGGTGGTAGTCCAGAATAAATGCCACCATGCTTTTTAATGCACTGTGCTGTCTTCACAATTATGAGAACCTAGATGGCCTGTGTGAAGCCACAGGCTGTTATGTCTGAATGGTTTCTACTGATGGAGCTGGCAGGTACCTTTTCCTCATGATATGCTGAACGTTTTCCAAAATGATCTTGGAAGTCTTCAGAATGCAAGGCCGTTCTGCTGTAAACTGCATTCACAACTCAGCTATGTAGTTATCCTACTCCACCTCCTACAACAGATCAGGAGGTATGATTAATTCTCTCCTTCCCATCAGCACATGATGCCCAGCCACTTTCTAGAAAGTAGAGCTGTGACTAGTATTTTTTGTGGAAGACAAACACTTTAATAAGGAATTTCCCACTTCCTCCTTTCCCTCAGCTTTTATTGTTGAACATGATCTCATAAGGTATGGACTAATCCTTTGGTCAGTTTGAGTCAAATGTCCTGGCTACATTCCCTCCTAATTTCTTGCCCACCATCAGCATGCTAACTTTTAGGATGTGTCTGGTGTTGAAGAGTATGGATTCCCTTGATGAGGAATGGAAGCGCAGAAAAGACAACAATGTCTGAAAAGTTTCATATAGTTTTGAAGATTCCATAAGAAAAGCAAAATTATATACTCTCACCAAATTAAAATACAATTGAATCTTATGAGGACGTGACAGTGTGGTTGTCACTGAAGGAAATTCCATTAAAATATAAAAATTTTCTGGAAACAACAGTTTTCTCTGTAGCAGCATTTCAGTTTAAAAACACTCCTCTCTGTTTCTCTAAAACTGTTGAAATTATCCAGTTCCAACTGTCTAGGCTGTACCTCATATTGCAGTATTATTTCTTTTTGAAGTATCTTATTTTGATGGTCCATGTTACAATGAATAGTTATTGTGAAAAAATATCCATGCCACAAAAAATTTGAAAAAAAATATTTATGAATATGAATACCATAGCTTTCATCCTACTAGATATTTGTGCCTGTTTGCATCTTAAGGTAAAAAAAAAGATCTGTCAACCTTGGCAACATGGGCGTATTCTCTCCATGTACAGTCCCTCCATGTACTGCTTTTACAAAATAACAGGTTTTATTAACCCTGAGGCAGAGAGAAACTGTTACTTGCCACAACAGAGAATAGTGTCATTTGACAGGAAATCATGAGACTTTGAACTTCTGTTTCTCTTTCTCCTGGGTCATCTGATATCCCTTCCATGCAGGTGAGATATGTAGATTTCACGATTCTAAATTAAAAAAATAATATTTACAGCTAGATCCTCTTATATTTTCCTGGGTTTTGTACAGTACATTTTTAAGTGGTACTGTGTTAGAGGATTTTTGGCATTTGGAGTAAAAATAGAATGCTCATTTTTATGGGAACCTCTATAACAATACTGAATAATTACATTGTTTCAGCCATCTTCTTTATTGCTTTTTCTCTAAATTGTTTCTTTGTCTTTATTTGGACTCTGAAATATGGAGAAGACCTCTTCCAGAAGAAACAGCAATGTCACTTCTTAACATTAGTTCCTGAAAAATTGATTTAGAAAGCAAAGCCTTTCCTGGTCGATTTCTATGATAATGCTGTTAGAATTCTTAAATTTTTTCTATTATTCTCTCTTGAGAGAGCATTCCTTTTTTAGTTTTCAATTATGAGAAATATCTGCTAATATTAGGAGCACAAAAGAGCAGATAAATAAAGATTTTCTTTTCTTCAAATAGATTTCCCTGATTCAATCAACATTTCCAAGGCCTGTTTTAGCTACCAACATAATAAGTAAACTTTTAGTATACTACATCTCCTTTACCATTCTGAGAACTCTGCTATTGACATTTAGGTTTTTTTCTCCTAAACTTCAATTTAAATACCTGTAATAAGAACACTTTGGAACAATTCAAAGCATGTTTCACCCATCTGACAAGGTATTTAAATTTCAGACTGTACATTAGTTTGCAAAGTAAGCTTATTTGGTCTTTTGGGGCTCAGAGACAATAATTGCTCCACTTCAGTTTTTATTTAAAATCCTGGTGGGGAATTGTTTCTTTAATGTGAATGGGTAGAGAAGTCTCCAAATCTACAAGAAGAGTTGCAGCTTTCTATTTAGAATGATTTCTATCAATGAGGTCCTATGCAGTGTTCAAACTGCTGTTTCACATCTGCTTTTTCCATGGTCAAGAAAACCACTAAAAAAAAAATTGAAATATATTATATGGGAAAGAAGTTATACATCCTCCATTTGGCTTATTTTGCTTTTCTGTCCATTTACTGTGGAACTCAAGAGTGCATTTGCTTCTAATTCTTTGTTGAAAGAAGAGAGAGGGAAGTGAAAACTATAAACAATACCTTGCAAAGATGTTGAAAAATGTTTCTGTGTGAAAGAGTAGGATGTATGAGAAAAATCTTGGGTTTGTTTGTTTGTTTCAAACACCAATCCCACACCCCACCCCCATTTTCAATTTAAATAGTCATAGGTTTTGCTTTAAAATCTTGAAAAAGTTGAGTTTCGTACTTTATTTCAGTTAGGAGCAAAATTTAGTAATGAAGTCATGTATCTCAGATGTGATCACAATTATTTATAAAAAACTGACAGTGGGATCTGAATAACAGAGAAATCAAATGAGTGGGGTTTTTGTTTTGTTTTGGTTTTTTTCTCCTCTTGTTTCTCTTTCTGAGATGTGGAAGTTCTTTAGTGCACTTTTTCCACTGAAAGAAAGAAAGGAACTTGTAGATGTGGTAAAGTTCCTAATGTGGACAAGTTACAGCTGGTGGGAGTGGCTGTGTGGCAGGTGTAGAAGACAAAATCCACCCATTTTGTAGCTGAATTTTTCAGGTCATAACCTGACACAAATCCATCTGAATCAGCGTCTGAGTTAAAGACAGTTTCCTCCAAAAGAGCTTTTAGAACATATCTAGAAATTAAATGGGTCCATTTAAGGTCCTCAGAAAATCTCATTAGAAGGAAGCCACCTGCTTTGGGGGAAATGTAATTTCCTCCAGTTTTTTTTATATTCTTGCTGACTGCTGGAGGTTGATAAATCTGGATCTGTGCCCAAAATGAGGGGAAACTGAAGCAGACATGGAAATGTATCTAACTCCTCAGCAGGGCAAGTCATGGCCTTCTCCCAGCCATGTTTTACCACTAGCTGTATCTAATTTCCTGCTCACTGTCACCCTTGAAGAAGGTTTGGGATGTTAGTTTTCTTCCTTTCCTCTGAGTGTGTATAGTTCAGACTAGCTATTATAGCTATAATAGATTTGTGTATAGTTCAGACAAGCTATTATAGCTAAAATAGATTGTCATTTCTTCCTTCAGTGCCAAGGATGGGAAGTAAGGAAGTAAGGGTTTTTTCAGACAAAATTTTAACCTTCAAATACTGGTGATGCAAAGAGAGGCAAGATTTCACATTTAAATATTTTTACATGAATAATAAAAACATTATTGTAACAATGTTTTAATATAAAATTAGCTCTTCCATTTAATAAGGAACAAATAACATAGATGTTTCAAAAAATAAAAATATAGATTCTTTGATCTTCTGGTGCACATCGATACTTTTCTCAAAGGTGCAAATCAATAACTCTCCAATATTGGCTCTCTAATCTGGATAGCACTCAAACCCAAGAAGTATAAATACTTTATTTCATAATCTGTCTTTCTGTAGTTAGCCACAGCTGAAGTAAGCTGATGCTTGTTCTTTAGAAGACAGAAGAAGATGAGCAACACATTAGTATGTAAGACATGCTGTACTTAGAGCTGTTACTTTAAAATCTGGCATAACACTAATATGGATGCTGCTACACATTGTCTAGCACTCCTTATCTCTGAGTTTGGATGCACTATCATCTCCATCAACCATATAGTTACTTATTTGGAACTGTTGTTTCTTGATTTGTTTTAGCTGAGAGATTGCCTAATGTAACAGCTGATTTCTCAAGAAATAGTGTCTGTGACTGCATTAGAAAGAATTTAAAAAGAAATAGAAATAATTACCTGTCCAGTTGATAAGTATACATGCAAAAATAATAAAGATTGGTTATACTAAAGAAAAGAATGCATTGTATTTTGAAAATCCTTTGGTGTCTGGTATGCTGACAGTGGCATCAAGCATTTCTTCTATCCCTAAAACCAAATTAAGTGTCCTGGAAAATACGGAGTAGTAAAAATTCTGCTTGTAGTATGCTCAACTCCTTAATGTACAACTATGTACATAAAAATGTCTCATTGTACTCCATCTCACATATGAAGGTGTCTGCTAGCTTGCTGACACTGTGAAAACAAAGAATCTTTGTCTCCAATTTCAAGCACATTGATCTACTAAGAACAGACTAAAAGTGGGAAGAAAATAAGTTGGTTAAGAAACAATTATTGTGCTCTTCTTTTGTAATAGGCAGAATAACCTTTACAGCATCCTATGATTCATTAGTGAATATGTCAAGAACCTGTAAATAACACTTGAAGCTTGCGCTTTTTTTTTCTCTTAATTAAACTAACAGTGAAACTCTTATCTCTTGAGGCATATGTTGCTGCCCTGAATATTTTAAACAACATTTCATTCCTTGCAGTTGTTTTCACTTTAAACATGAAGGTGAATTAAACAAGCAATAACATTCTTTTCAAACTCAAAATCACTAGATTAAACATCTTTAATACAAGCAATTTGCTTGACCTACACCCAAGGATCAGACCTTTCTGATTTTTATAGGGCATAAGTTATTTTATATTAATGGATACACATAGTCTCACCTACTGTGGTTTAGTAGCTTCAGTTATGCACCAAAATGAGCTTTTTGCCCTTTTTAAAGTAATGAAGATGCAGTTAAATTTTGATCTATATTTTAGCACGTCCTTTCCCCTAAAGAGAGATTTATATGACTCTTAATGATTTAAGAGTAGTTCTATTAATTGCTCTTCATGTGACTAATCATTCATCATACAAACATGACTATTGGCATGCAGGATTCCTCCTCCCGTTGCTCAGTTTTCTTCCACCTTCCATTCTCAATTTCAGCATGTTCTCCATTGTTTATGGACCGAGTATTTGAAAATTTCAATATTCCAATATTTAGTCTATGCACAAGGTGGGAAGGGAAGCTAGCTAAATTCATCTCCTGCCTCCTTAAAGAAACAGAATTACCTGGATTACCTATTATTTTTTTTAACAGGCTTGAAAATTCCAAACAGAGCACTTTGAGTGCAACCAAAAGCTTATTTGAGGAAATTGGAAGACATCAAATGATTGTCAAGACCTTGGATCAAGTCCTTGGAATGTGTTAATTTCTTTTTCTCAGTAACAACCTCAGTTATGACTATCCCTAAACTTTAAACTTGAACAGGGGAGTATTCTACCAGAGGGAACAGATCATCGCAATTTTTAACGTGCTGCATCTGTACACAGATAACTTCATTTTCACCATGAGAAAGCAAGGACCTAATTTAAATCTCGTCACTTCCTGCAATGGCCACTGCCTGTTCCATGGTGGCCAAGAAACAGTAAATCAGTGAAAAATAGTCATTTAGGGTCAAATTTTACTGAGCCCTGCTTAAAGATACAGTGTCTTTCTTATCCCTTAACCTGCAAGCAAAAACACCATTTCTTTGTTCAAATATGACTTCATTTAATCATAACAGTAGCAAAGTATTTTCCTAAAGAGAAGAAAAGAATATGCTAAAGAAGTTGTTCGCCTTTGCCTTTCTTTTCCACATCTAACATGTGTTAACTATCCATTTTATCATGGAAAAACAATAGAATGTGAGAGAAGTTTTAAAATACTCAGTTTGAATTCAGACAAACAGCTACCATGAACACATAATAATAGATTCAAAGGGAAAGTCAAAATAGTAAAACAATTAAAATACAAGAGTTCATAATGTGAAAATTTTGAAACTTTTCAAACTTTTCATAAAACAGGGGAAGACTTTAATGACAAACACTATTAAAAGATTTTTGAAGAATGTGAGGTACTGGACCAGGTTTCCCAGAGAAACTGTGGATGTCCCATCCGTAGCAATGTTCACGGGAAAGTGATTGAGGCTTTGAGCACTGGTCTAGTGAAATGTGTTCCTGCCCCTGGCAAAGGGATTGAAACTAGGTGATCTTTAAGGTCCCTTTCAACCAAAGGCTTTTTATGATTCTATGAAGAAAAATAACTCTACTGCAGCCAAAAGTGTGACAGTAAGGGATGAACAACTAGAGGCAAAAGGCAACCCAGAAAGCACAGCCTTATTTACATAAATAAAATGTATTCCATATTTACATAAATAAATGTTCCAAACTTTAGAAATCCAAGATCAATACTAAGAAGGACCCTGAAATAACCCCCACCCCATCTCAGAAAAAAAGGTTCCTGTTCACTAGTAAGCACGTACCTTTTCTAAGTTATTTGTAAAAAGGGTACTGTCTACAACCTTATTTACATACTAAAAGAGCAGACTGAAAAATAACTTTCATAAGTCTGACTTTTCCTGGTTTTTTTTTTTTTAACTTTATGTAGTAGAAGTGTAAGAAAGTTGGTCTGAAATATTTTCAATTTGAACCCCATTGTGTCTTGATTTACCTTTTGTTTGCCATCACTAGACCTGCACAAGCTTTATGGGCATCAGTACTAGTAATCATAACACAAATTTATTTTATAATTTACACTACTACAGTATAATTGTATTTATACTCTGATTTTCAGTGCCTTACATGAATCCTATTATTTGTACATTTTCTTCTTCATGAAACATTCAATCTGTCTATTTTACATGTAAAATTTTATTTAGGTTTTGAATCTCTGTAATTCATTAACCTAGTGCACCTTGTCTCTTGAATCACACTCATTGAAACTGTGTCCCCTTTTTTCCTATTTTTAATACTGACATCGGTGAATAACAGCAGTGCAAGAAACCACAAGTGAATTTACATCTCTTTCAATCTATATCTGGAATGTGAGGTACAACGCGTTCATTGCTGTCTCAGAGATGGGATCTGTGACACATTCCCTGCGGTCATTAGCCTTCTTGTGACAGCTGTTAAACAGTGGTAAGTTTTTGGAGCAACAGTAAAGCTTTGGATACTTCTGAAACCCTGGTTATCCTGCAGTAAGTAACCATTCATCCTTTGCTGATGATACTGACCCCCTGCCTGGTAAAGATGAAGCTCATTGTTTTTTGGGAAATATTTAGGCTCTTCTTTAGCACTGAGCCATTGTCTCATGCTGTTCCCCTTCCTGCCTGGCTGATCTTGAGCCTGGGATAATTGGTGGAGAGGTCATAGACTTGCAGATGAAAATAAAATATCTATGTCTATGGTCCTAGATAAGCACTACTTGATGGCAAAGGAGTTACTAAGCTGATGTATTACATAGTATACCTAAACAGGTATTGCCCTCACTGTATCATTTAATAGAGCAGCCTGTAGTACAGCAGAGGAGGAGAAGAACGAGCTGTAAAACATTTAAAAAACTTTCACTTGATGAAAGCAGGAGTATATCTGGCAGTGACCGTATTCTGTTTCTAGACACCTACATCAATCAAGGACAAGACAAGTTACAGGACAAGGATTCAAAAGAAAATCAAGCAAGTGAAGAAAACCTAATTAATAGTAATAGGATATTAAATCTATGCTATATCACTGACTCCTTGTATCCATCTAAAGGTGATAACCAATCATACTGTGTGGTTTGGACTATACAACCTTTCTGCATATGCAGTGCAAATTTATTATTGTGAATTAGATATTAAATACTTCACTCAAGGTAACAAATGTTGCAGGGCTTCCTTGGAAAAATAGGTAGAGACAGATTAAATTTTTAGATTAAAAATTCACTTTTGTAATTTCCTTAAATTACAGAAGTCAAAGAAACTATTTCTTGTGATTTAGCCATGGGAAGTTTATGAAACCTACAAGACAGAGCTGCAAGCTCTATAACGTTGCAAATGATGATTAAAGTACACATCTTTTAAAGAGAGCAGTGATTTTTTTTCCTAGCTGCATTATTCTAGTAGCCAAAAATGATTATCAGTTGAGTATTTGTGAGTGCTGTTAAGAATATAGCTGGAAAGGCATAACACATGACACAGAATGCAAATGGGGTGGTTGTAGTTCTCTGTAATTGTCTATTTTTGGAAAATTAGAAAGGAGGAAAAAACTGTAACTTTTCAAACTGAAATATAAGAAAAGTGAATGCATCTTTCAGTAAATATGGTGAATTATTTTTACAGGAGTTTTTTGTTTCTTTGGGGGTGTCTGAGGGTGCTTTTTTTTTTACTTTAAGAAAGCAAGAACTTCTTAAAAGTAGTCTAGTCAAATACAATGTACATTTTTACAGCTCAGAAGAAAACGTAGACCATGTTAGTGTTTTTGGCATAAACTCATGGCACTGCTTTCAGCTTATTTTGATATCTGAAATGGTGAGAGAGTTATCATTGCCATGATGACAGGTAAACACTCAAATTTGAGTGCACGGAGCAGTGGTGCAGTCTCCTGGAGGTTTAAAGGCATGACTGGATAAATCAAATCTCTGAGCAACCTTAGAACTGATCCTGTTTTGAGAAAGAGCTAAGATAGAATGACCTCCTGAGATCCCTTCCAAGCTTGATCTACTCTGTGATTGTACAAGTCTTGGAATGTGTCTGCAATTTCTACCGTGACGTGCTTTGCTATCTGTGGCAGCTGACAATTATTAGTCTTATTTACTGCCTAAAGGAGCTGTAAAAGGAATGTCCCTGTCCTTCTCATATCCAGGCTGCTTCTGCTTCATATGGGATCACAGAAAGCAAGGTAGGAAATACTTCTTTTCGTCATTATAAAGGATGTGGAAAAGAGCACCAGCTGCTTGAACTAGGAGTAAGATCAAAGCAAAGATTCCCCTATGTCATGTATACAAATGATGTATTTCAAAAAAGAAAGAGTTAGTTTTGTGGGGTAAACATCTTTGTTTACTTAGTCATAAAATTTCCACTTTGATGACTGAGAGGCAGTAACCTCATGATGTTATGCACATATCTTTAGAAGAGTTGCCAATCATGTTAAGAATTTTGCAGTCTGACAATCTAAGTAAAAACAAATAACTTCTTCAAATGACTTCTCAGTAAATATACCTCATTGGTACAAACTAGAGAAGGTGATATTTTAACCAATCAAAAAAACAAAATGAACTAAGAATTCTTCATTCCAGGAAATCTTTTGAGGTCTAAATAACATTCTCTGTAAAGCCTAGAATATGTTTTCTAAAAATGTTAGATTCGTAATATTTTGTGTGATTAATCTTATCCATAAAAGGGACAAAAAAAAATTTCTGCTATGATTTTTCAACAGAAAATGTATTACTTGTGTTACAATAAGAAAAATTATTTATCATCTATCAAAAATGCAATATTTTTTGTATAAAATTAAATAAACAGTAAATATAAACTGCATATATTCCAGTTATCATCTGTTCATATAGTTAGTATCTTATTTTCTCTTTTTAACTACATAGATTAGTATAATACATTGTTTTACTTTCTGCTTGGAAGATTATGGAAGATACTGTCCTCAAAGAAAGATAATATTAGCTGAATGAATCATAATTGCCTGCAGCACTCTAAGCAGATGCTGTTTGATGTCAAAATCTCTATAAAAATGTCTCCACATTTCAAAATAATTATTTCATATTTTGTTCCACAAAACGATCCTCAGCCCTTGTACAAACTAGGTAGGCGTTTATAATTCTATCAATTGTGTTTAAAATATACAGTGTTACGAAATAATCCCATATTTTTCTACTAAATGGGGAAAAAAATCTCAAAACAAAGATCCATCATTTACAATGCAGGTCAACATGAGATCTCACCTCTCGTTTCTTTCTCACCCTCCCTTCCACCTAAGAAAGGGAGTTACATTCTTCAGTTGGTATCAGCCTGGTTTTTCACAGCTTCTTAGGTGTCTTAACCTTTTTATATTACTAAGGACCTTCAATTTCCCCACTTTACAGCCTGCAAGCTCTGTACCTCTTCACGGGGTCTGCTGTGACAGTGTTTCCCCCAATTTCTTCTCATGCTGGTTTTTTGCTGCTATTATTCCCATGTCCTGGCTCCCACAGGCTTAGTGGCATTGTTACTTTAATTACTTTTGGGAAGCAGTTGCCCTTAGTATAAGAAAGACCCTTCTTTACCATTGTTCTCCCTTGCTGCCCAAGATAAGCCCTGGTTATGCTAGTGGGGACTGTAATATGCATCCAGAAAGGTCAGGAGCCAGGCAGCATGCACTACCTGCCCTGATGTCGCCAGCAACTGAGGCACCACAAGCAGGAACAATCATCTGGGAAGCTGAGCAATTCCTGATGGAAACAGCATAGTTGCTAAAGGCTAAGTATTACAGGGGAAAACAGCTGTCTGCATCAGAGGAAACATACATGGAGGGTGTTTGTCTAGGAATTCCTGTGCTATCTTTAATAGCTGTCCACTAGGAAGAGCTTTCCCTTTCCTCTCTCTCTGCTCTCTCTATCCCTCTCTACTCTAAACAGCTGCAGATTGCTCTATTAATTTTTTGTGCATTTGAACCTGCCCCAGCATCCTTTTCACAACACTCTGTACCTCTGGAGCAGATGCTCTGGCTAACTTCTCTGACAGCTTTGCTCCTATGTCATAAGTACACCAAAACCAGCTTTTACTCTGTCTAAATGTGATGTTGTTATCCTTACAGTACCTTGTATGATGTTGTGTTTTGGATTTTGAGCAGCTGGGTGGGGCTTAGCTGCCTCCAGGATTAGGCCACAAAACTGAGGAGAGTCTTAGGTGGTCACCATATTATTATACTTTAAAGTAAGTCCTGACCTACAGATTAATACATGTGCCAATGTAAATATGTAGATATAAAAAAACTCCAAATGTGCATATATATATATATATATATATATATATATATATATATATATATATATATATGATAAAAGGATTCAACTCAAAAATAATCAAAGAAAAACTGTGTTCTCCACATCCACCAGAAGTTTCAGACAAAAAAAGCATTCTTATGACATTAGCACAATGTTGGAAGGTTTGACAGTAAACTCATTGAATCTAGGAAGTAATGATGCATAATATAGTCACAGTATTTCAACTTTCACTGAAAAATTATCCAGGAAAAATACCCTTCTTCCAATAAGTATCATCTCCAAAGAAAAATTACATGTCTTATGTAAAATTAATGGCTGTAAATATGAAAGCTCTATCTCTTCAAAAAACTTTCAGAGAAGATTAAATTGGAAAAAGAACAGTAATTAATAGGCTCTTGATAACCTTAAGAACTTTTTCTCAACAGAGGAATAGTTCCTGTTTATCTTTAAGAAGAAGTATTTCCAGAGGAAAAAAGAAAGGGTTTTTGTTATACAGGATAGCAAAGCTAATTTTCCAAAAGCAATTGAGCTACAACAGCAGCAAATTCAGACAGGAAATTTCCCACACCAAATGGTTCAAGAACCACAAAACATATAGAACAAAACCACCAAAATTTCACTTTTTGAAATATATGTTTGAACATAGGCTGTAGCCACTTGCACATTTATGAAAAATTACCCGAAAGATTGATTTGAGGAATAAAAACAAGGGATATGCGTATCTGAGTGTACTTTGAACAGATACTTCTGGCTTTGTTAAGAGGATGAGAAACTATTTTTCTTTAGAAGTATATGTATGTTGTTATCATTTCCATAATTCCCAACATTTTTGTCCTTATTCCAAAACCTCCTGCTGCAGCTAAAGATAAAGGTAAGCTTCCAGCTTTCTTTTTCTTTTATTTAAATAAAACATAAAAAACCCCAGCCTCCTCTGGGAGGGAGGACAGAAATCCCTTCTTTCTAGTCAGCTGCCTTCTTCTGTAATCTGGCACTCTAATTCAAATTAATGGAACTTTTTAATTTTTCCATAAACCAAGGAAATATCTTTATGTACATTTCACAATGTGTGACACTAAATTCTGTGTTCCCATAACTGCAAATTCAGAGAACTTAAATTTCACTATTTTTATTGGTCTGCATTCCATTTGCTCGCATAAGAGATCAGAAACCTCTGCTGTTTATATGTGCATCTAGGTGAGAACTTACATGTGGTATTGGAGGTTCTTAGCAACTAGAAGCCTTACTAGTTCTAGAAAGTGTTTTCTAACCCGTGGGGTGATATCTCTAAACACATATTCTGTTAAAAAAGGTTCCATCAAGGCCTTATAAATTCATTTCCTGGGTAGTATCAAATTTTTAACTTTGTTTAAAAGCTGACCTTCAGTTTCTGTCAGTTGTATAAAAGTTACTGACAGAAGATAAATACTGATGTTGTATAATTTTTGTGTATCAGTAGAAAAGTGTCTAGTTATAACCAGATAACATCAGCATCAAAGAACAGAAAGTAGCCTAAGATGATAGATAGATAGATAGATAGATAGATAGATAGATAGATAGATAGATAGATAGATCATGGGTGTCTTGGGTTTTGTAAAGAACATGTTATTCTATTCCATCTGTTGAAATTGAGTGGAGCAAAATTTCTTATCTTTGCCCAAATGGGTCAGTGTCGCTTATCAGATGGTAGAGTGTTACTTATCTCTCTTCATTGTTCCACTACCTCCATGGAGATATCTTCTGCTAATGGACCATTAAAAGCTCACCAATGACATGACACATTAGATCATACTATTGCAAAATGCTCCACACAGCGAAGATAAGCCTAACCATCTTAACCTAGATAAAAAGGAGCCACAGTGCCACCTAGTATTCAGTTTTCCACTGGATTCCTGTAGGAAAACTGGACCCATCTCACCATTACTATGCCCTTTTTCTACAACGGGACCATCCCTACTCCAACAGAACCACATCTGCGACTCCAGGAGGGCTTACTTTGGACTGCTTCCAACACCCTGACCAACAGGGTGTCAGGTTGTATTTCTGACTCTGTCAAGGTTTTATAAGATTTCTTGTTTGTTTATTTGTTTGCTTATTCTTCTGTACTACAACATCTGTATTTTTATATCCCTAGTAAAGAACTGCTATACCTATTCCTAAAATCTTTGCCTGACAGCCTTTTAATTGCAAATTTATAATAATTTGCAAAACAGAGGAGGAACTTACATTTCAAGGGAGACTCCAACCTTCCCTGGCAGATACCTGTATATCTAAACCAAGACAATAGGATAAAATCACATTAGCAACTAAGCTATGAAATCATCTGTCTGATACACTCCCTCAGGCTAAATGGCCAAACATGAGCCCCTGAGATATGTATCAAGCCAAGAGAGTCTCAGGTTACAAAGACCATAAAGGAAGTCACATTTCTTTTCAGGTGCTTACATAAACATGTAACATTCAGGCAAAATCAGGATGGTTGTGTTTCTTTAGAAAACTTTGAAAAACTAGCCATAGATAAGAGAGTGTACCAGAAACATGTAGTGCCATCAGGTGAAAAGTCAGGTGCTGTCTCCAACCAATTGAAAAAAAACCCTATCTAGAATGATCCTTGAATTTCTTTTTGCAAGAAAATGTGCGTTTAATTAAAATTAACCTGGAAATTGCTTGTGATATTTGTAAAAACGGTGTTCTAACTGCTTTGTGGTTGTGCATAGCTTACCTCTATCAGAAACAAGGTCTGAGTAGCTCTGAGTAAGGGCTATTGATAGAAATACAAAAATAACAAACAAAATAAACCCAGAAACCCCCCAAATGAAAAAAACAACAAAAAAATCCAGAACAATACACCACCCCCAGATGCACTCAGTTGACCTTTAATGGGTAAAATAGCAAAGAATTTAAAAATGACACAATTGCAGCTATGCTACAAAAGGTGAAAAAGCTAAGAACTTATGCTACCAGGCATGACCAATGGTTTATTTTTAATGAAAGTTTCCTCTCATTTCACTTCAACAGCAAGCAATTTCTAGCTTGATTAAAATGGTAATAAAATAAAGATTGTATGCTTTTCTCCACTGTCAAAGCCAGAATGGCAACTCTTTTTATTTTTCATGACAAGCTGTCTTTCTCCTTCTGAAAGGGCATAAAATTAAATAATCAGCGAGTTTCATCTTTATTTAGAAGTGAGCTTGTACATTATCTACAAGTCAGCCATGTATTCACACCTGTGAAGTTGAAATTGCAAAAAAGACAAATGAAATCTAATGAAAATTATTTTTTGGAGGTCATCTCTTTATTTCTCATGGGCTGGTGTTTATCCAATTGCTTTGTCTCGGTGAGGAATATCTTTGAGAGTAAACTAAACCCAAAACCCTCTTACCCATATTTATTTTTTGGTAACTAGCTGTACCTTCCTGGGTTAAGCTTGTTCAACTTCAGGTGCAGCTCAAAACAAGAAAAATTCTTATACAGCTAAAATATTCATGTCCTGCAGGAAAGCAGAGCTTTTTCTATTAATATTACCAATGAAAGAAAAATGACTGTATATTGGACTTTGCATTGAAATGGAGTGGCTACACTTTGCATTAGTCTCTGTCATCTCTAGCTAGTGGTGTGTGCAGTCCTACTCTTTTCATCACAAACTCAAATGAGTTCATCTATACTGTGTCTTGCCAATATTCTGTTTGATTTTGTACTGGAAGGGAAGTGGTAGCCTGATAGGATCACTTACAGTCAAGAGGAATTTCATTTGTCCCTCATCACCTCTCAGCCAGTAAATTGAGATTGATAGCTGATATTTTAGTTTGATTCATGAGTGTTATAATTCAGAAATCTATATGGCATTTAGGAGAAAAGTTTCAGTTTGACTTCTGGGGGACATTCCAGACTTGATTGGAATATGTAGTAGAGATACTGCCAAGAAAACTAGCAGTTTGGTTGACTCTAAAACCAGGGTTCAGTAATGGCAAGATGAATCAGCACAGTGATGGAAATTTAAGAACAGCAGCTTCTAGTGAGGTTCTTTCCAATGTTGGAGTATAAAGCCTTAGTCAGGCATATGGTTGCATTCATATATACTGTCAAATTTTAATGGAGACTACTTTGCTAGTAAAAGGAAATATTCAGTGATTATTTCCTAAGAGTCTTTTCATGTGAAAAGAACACTATACTTTTTCTAAGTTTCTTTTATTTCCTCTTTCATCAGAAATTTCACGGTAGATCAGGATACCAGATTTATCTGTCTTTTTATGCTTCACACCATAAGGCTTCATTAAATCATTGTAAGGGAGTCTAGAAAATACAAATACCTTTATTTTACTCCAAATAGATTTTGTTGGGAAACAATAGCCAGATTGGTGTTCTAATGTGTTCATCTTGTTGAAGGCTTTCTACTGTAGACAAAATTTTTTTTCTCTAGTTGCAAGACAGTCTTCTTTCAGAGCTAATAAATCATGTTAAAAAGTGAACCCATCATAATATAGTTCTTCAGTTGTTTGCCTTCTGCAAATTCTCTTCAATATATTTTAATTACATGTTTATGTTAACATTTATATGATTAACACAAAACCACTTTAGCATTGATTTGCATCCTGTGCAGGAAAGTATTTTTCTGCAGACTGATTCTACCCTTTGTTATTTATTGAGAACTGACCTTGACAAGGAGGTTGGATGGCCCTGATATCATCTTGAATGAGAATTGCTGCCAGGCAACCCATCATTCCTCTCCAGGGTGAGTGAGATGCTACAATATTATGAGTGCTCTGCTGTGAACAAGCTAGAACTAAATATATCCATTGGATAATGATAGATAACATTTAGGACCTTCAACAAATGGAAAAAAAAGCATGGAGAAATGAGACAGGGAAAAAATCTCTTGCCTTTCTGGGAACTTCATTTGGTCCATGAGAAAATTTAAGAATTTCTTTATGTCTTATGGCATTATATGCATGAAGATTTAGCAAACTATGAGTTAAAATAATAACAGATGTCATAGTTAAAAATGAGGAGAAACATCCTTTTCAATCTGTAGTTCTTATTTATTTGCATAAAAGCAAATTATATGCCAAAGAAAGTTAATAGTGATGTCAATTACAAAATATTGAAAAGCAATATTTGCAATTCAAACAAAACTAACTGGACTTCTAGAGAGTAAAAAAATGCACTTTAATTGTGAATATTATTTGCAAGCCGTATCTGATGCACACCAACACTAGATCATTTGACCAATGCATCCTATATATAGTAATCATTACAAATGAATGTACTAAAAATGAAAGTGCACAAGCCATCTATGTAATTAAATTCTAATTTCAATTAGAAAATAATTAGTGTGTATATATAATATATATTAGTGTACATTTGGTGCCAGAACTAAATGATATCTAGCTTGTAGATCTTGAGTCATTGTATTGCAGTATACAAACTCATCTAGACACAAAATCAGCTTCAAAACCCCTCTGTTTTCGCTACTCTGAAAGAAGAAATGAAGAAAGAACTTCAGCAAAATAAAGTGGAGATGAATTTTAAAGCTAGCACCTTTCTGAAAAGATAGTATACATTTAACATAATACAGACCACTTATAGCATCAGAGAACATTTTATCTCCTAGGAGCGGAGCAGCTGTACTGAAGAGGTTCATTCACTAAATTTAAGAACACCCCTGAGTAGATTATTGCCAAAAATCAAACAATCCTCTGTCCTGAGAAAGGCAACAGAATTTTGCAGAGCACTTTAGGAACACCACACAGCAGAATGAAAGTCTAGACAGCAGTCTTATTTTTCTGGGAGGACAACAAACTGAAAGAAAGGGGAGATGTCAGTGTTTCTTTCCTGATTAAAACATGGCCATATAACCTCTGACACTGAGAAAATCCCTTTGGAATCAGAAACCCAAGCTCTAAAGCAGTACTTCAGTGGCAGAAGATGCTTTTTTAATGCAATTGGCAACCTCTCCTCCCAGAGAATACTCTAATAGAGGTTTGTCTGTTGATTATAGAAGAGCCTGATCTCCTAGGGAGTCCTGATCCACCCTAGAGAGTAAAGCCAGAAACTACAGTTTGTATGGATACTGCTGATAGAGAAGAGCAAGAGAA
The DNA here is from genome assembly GCF_029207755.1 of Chamaea fasciata. NCBI lineage: Eukaryota > Metazoa > Chordata > Aves > Passeriformes > Sylviidae > Chamaea > Chamaea fasciata. Next base: position 73,672,323 of record NW_027094086.1, read on the forward strand.
AGAATCTAAAAGCAAATTCAGATCATTCAGAAGAAAGATGACCGTAAACACAGCTATGTCCATGAAATGTTTCTAAGAAGTTAAAGAATCTTAGTGTCTGGCTCAGACAGTGCAAGGAGTAAGAACTTGGATTAGTGAGAAACCAGGTTGGATTCATCCAACCATAGTGGATTAAAGAGCATCTATTAAGAAGGAATGGATTTTAAGTCAACGATAGAACTAGGTTTCTCGTTAATGTAATAAATGGCAACAGCTAAGTTATGAAAGGAGACGTGCACACTCAAGCAGAGGAACTAGGAATGTTTGGGTACTCTTCATACAGAATGCTATCATGGTTTAGGAATGGCAGTCCACAATTTCATGAAACACTCCAAACCTCTTGCCACTCAATGACTTCCCCTGACCTTTTCTTGCAGCAGGCTGGAGAGGAGGACTGGAGGAACAAAAGGTGAAGATTGAAGATCATGGTTTGAGATAGGAACAACTTACTAGAAACAACCATGAAATTAGGAATGAACAGTAACAGCTACAATGTCAATAACAATGTGTACAAGAGGTGAATGATTCACATGTGAGTGCTCATCACATGAAAATCAAGAATAGGTGACCACTCCACCACACTACCCAACCACAGGGACCCTTTTCCCCACCCCTTGCACATGATGTGATGTGGTAAAGTATAACTTCAGAGTCCTCAGGGTCCATACCCCTCCTGGTTAGTGCAAATATTAACCTGGTCCTAGCCATAAACAGGACAGAGAACAACAGCAACAGTATTTATGCTTCTGTATAAAAGTTGGAAGTTTAAGGAGTTTTGTGGATGATCTCAGTCTAACACTAAATAAAGACATATAATGGAATGCAGAATATATATCTAACCAGTGGGAGACTGTAATTGAGTTACAAAATGCACAGGACTAATGCTGAAAAAGATATAAAAAATTACTTGCGTCAGAAGGTAACAGAATACAAATAGATTGAAATTTCAGGTCTCAGATAGGAAGAGCATATTTTTTTGATGTATTTTTCTGATACCACGTGATGGTGACACCAGCTGTGATCTGCTTATAGGGATTAGAAGCAGGAAATACAGGAGGCATGGTAACCTTGACTCCATTTAAACTAGACAAATGTCATATAAGGCTCCAATGCAGAGACCACAATTTTATACACTGTCAATTATCGGCAACTTGCTGGCAGCGTCACAAGGAAACTGGGGATGAAAGCATTGTGTTCCAGGGGTGCCACCCGTTTCCAGATTGAATCACTAATAGCAGTTAACCCCATAATCCTTGGACAAACACTGTCCTGCTGCTGACCATGTAGCTTTCCTATCAAGTTTCTCTCAAACCTACTGGCACCTCTAACCAGTTGTTCTGTTCCTTAGTATATTGCTATTGTCTTGCTCTATTTACAGACAGTACTTGTCAACTAGTCAAGATATTTCCCTTGTCAAATTGTGAGCATAATTTTATAGTAGTATATCTTGTACACTTTGTTTAGGTAACTGAATCTGTTTTGGGAAAGTCACATTTGTGGAAATAAAATTGTAGTTTACAATCATGGGAACATCTCTGACCACCAGTAGGAATCCATACTAGCAAATGGTGATATAATTATTGGATATTAGTTCAAAATCAGGAAAGTGACTTCCACCTTAATTTAATTAGCTATGTAGTCACCAAGTACAACTTCACACAATGTATCAGAATGCAGGCCTAAGCTGTCTGTTGACAAGTGTATCTTTAATCATTTAAAATGCTCCATCGGGTAAGAAAATTAATTCAAATATTTTTGAGAAATGCCACTAACTTTATGTCAATTTAAAATTCCTTCCCACAAAAGTCTGATTGTCCCTTGATTCCATATGAAAACTACGTACGTTGGCAACAGAAAGAAATGAACTGACAAATTACCGATGTGTTGGCAGATTGGAGTCCAATGATTAACCAAAGAGAAAATATGCTCAGTGTAGATATAATTACTCAAAAGAGTGATTATAGTCTGATGTAAATTTTTTATCTTTTTCTCTAACACAATATTTACTTCTTTTCATATCTCGCAAGACATATCCCAAAACATCTAAGAACTTTTCCTTTTTTTTTTTAGAAAATGAGCAAACCATGCAGTAACTGTTAAGATTATGATGGGGTAAAGTTTACAAAAGACTCTTAAAAGTATGCTTTCATAAGATGCTTTTTTACTCCTTTAATTTTTTTACATGTGCCTGCTACAAGGATCAGCTTTTACCTTTACATTCTACAATTTTGAAGGTTGTAAAAAAATATATGTTTTGATTACTTGTGTTTTTCTAATTCTATGTGAACAACACGGCTTAGACCATTTTCTTGACAAGACCACTTTGTGTCTTGTTCTGTTTCTACAGCTGAAGAAAAGTATGGTTGAAAATTACTGAGTTTTTTTGCAAAGTTGCACTAATCTAACACAATGCCAAACTTCATAAGGTTTGAGAAAGATTTCTTTTCTGCTAATAAAAATATTCTTCCCAAATGGGCTGGATAAGTTATTCCAAATAAAAAACATATTAAAACAAAAAATTCTTCAGAAGACTGAGTATCTAATTTAGGTTAAAATTAATTAATTAATTTCATTTTTACTCAGGGTTATGGAGCTTTTACCTAGGTATGTAGTCCTTGAAAAGCTTCTACAGACCTACACATTTGATTTATCATATAATTCACTTTGAAATAAATATTTTCATATAAGTATGATTCAATTTCAAGTAAATTCCTGGTATTAAAATTATGAACCACTTTAATAAGTTGATGTCTTAATATTTTTAAAAGTTGCAACATTTTGTTTTTTATATTTAGCACCAAATCTGGAATGCTGGAGTCTATCCTAGGCCTGTTTTTCTGTAAAAGGCAGCTGCTTCTGTTTTATGTGTTACAAATAAACTACAGCAAATTCTGCAGCTTTTTGGTTTTAGGTTTTTGGGTTTGGTTTGTTTGTTTGTTTAGACCAGGTATTACTGTCATGGTTGTTAAACCTGATGTGTCCTTTCAATTTGAACCTCAAACATCACTCCACAAGGATATGAAAGGAATGATTTGATTTCTTTGCTCTCTATGGTAAGTATTTTGAATCTGCCCTACTCTTGCTCAACACTGATGCCTCAGCTGGAAAATCTAGTCTTCATTTCCTAAGTGAAGTTCCATAAATGGAAGAAAAATGAAAATGCTAGTTGTGAGTGTGATATATACATGTTTTGTAGAGTTTATGAGTATTTGAAAATTTGGATGCTTCTTGTCAGATTCCAATGCCACTTAAAAATGGTTTCAAACTGAATTCTGCTACTAAGACACTGTTATCTAACTAGTTTTACCATAACTAGACTAAACATACATAGTTGTTTTAAAGTGTTTGTGCACACTTCATTCATGATGTGTAAATAACTTTTTATGTTCAGCTTTTAGTCCTCTTCAATAGTACAATTCATCATGTGCATACAGAAACATGATTCTTCCATGGTGATGCAATGACAGAAGAGCCAAATACCATAGTGTGAATAGTATTGTTTTACACTGGTTTGTAATTTGAAGTCACAGTGTCATTTAACAAGTAGAGAAATTATTAATAAAACATAGCTTAGATACTTGTAAAATGAATGATACAGTGAGGAGAAAGTGTTTTCTATTCATTTAAATGCTGTCTACTGTGAGCATCAATATAAAAAGCATATTTTAGTAAAAGTTTAAGTCTGGGTAGGATGTTAATAAGGTAACTCATTCATGGGACTTTAAAAATTCTTCATTAAAATTAATAGCTCTCATACTTTCAGTCTATTCATTTCACATCCAACATCCCCATCTAATTGGTGGAAGTCACAATTTCAAGTATGCCAGTCGAGAACTGAGCTTAATGACTAGCATTCTTTAGATGCATAAAATGAGGAGAAAAATGTGAACAATCACACTGACAAGTGCCATTTTCAGAACAGCTAAGAAAAAGCCTGTAGCACAAAAAAAAAGGCCAAGCATGAAGTTTGCCAATTGTTTTGGTTGCAATTTTCTCAGTTAGAAAGTGCAAGCACACAGTGATGAAATCTCAGTCACACACACACACACACACACATGCACACACACACACACGTGCACCCTCTTCTCAGCTTTCAAGAGAGTGTTGAGCAACTAGAGAGGTCAGTTTTTTTCCATCATTACATTTTTAATTGCTGTTTTATGAAGCTTTTTTCAAAAGTCTAGATGCAAATTTCTTTTAACTATTAGCCCTTGAGGCCCTTGTAGCTTCAGTATATTGAAGACACAGACTGATTAATTGTATTAAAAAAACCCAACAAACCAAAAACTATTACAAATCTAAATATCTGAATAGTAGTGATAATGCTTAGAAATAATTCATGTTTGGTTCATAAAAAAATCCTATCTTTATTTATTCTTAAAGAGTATCCAAATCAAAATTATATGATAAACTGGGATACACTTAATAGGCATTCATCTGATATGTTCTGAAAAAACTCTCCAGAGACAACTCATTGTGATATTTTCCTTTCCCCAGTCTTTCTGTAGTGTCTTGGTATGTATGCATATACAGGAATATGCAGAAGTTGGAGCATACCACTACTATTTTCTATTGTTATCTAAGAATATTTTATGCTCTTTAGATTTTTTTTTTCCCTGAACGTTTTTACTGTTCTTAGTCCATTTGTTAAATGGATTTTACAAGCTGCTTTCATCTACTTTTTAAAAGGAGTTTAGTCATACATGGCATCACATGAACATTTAGGAAACAAGAAGGCAAATATTAAATCTCTAGTGTACTCTACTAATCTTGCATCTCCACACTCCCCAACATAATATTTTATCATTCACAATCCTCCAGCTTCTAATACCTGTGCTCTTTTCAAGTAATCCACCTATTTATTTTTTTTCCTAAAGTTACAGAAGTAGTAGCTTAAAGCAAATTTTGAAGTTCATTAAGTCCATTCTCCAACTCAAACAAGCACTACACCAACACTGTATCAAGTCAGACATGGCTTTACCTAACCGAGTCTTAAAAATCACCCTGAATAGAGAATCTGCAGCCTCTCTGGATAGCCTCTCTTGATACTGAATTACTCTTCTGGTGAAAAGAGATTTCCTGTTGGCTAAACTGAAGATCTCTTTAAACTTTCATTATTTCTCACAATATTTTCTTCTGCCAGTACTTCCTCCTTAGACTCTAATTTCTTTCATTTTTAACAAGATCATCTTCCCATCTCAGGGCTGTTTCTGTTGTGCCTTAGTGCTTTCGTTTATGGCTGGGGAGGAAAAGTTTTCCTATTCCTTTCCTGGCATATTTCAGTGATTCTCTTATGATCTATCCTGAAAGACAGAAACACAAATTCCTTTCCTAATTCTGAAGATAAAAGCAAGTTCTGTAAAGCTTAGTCAGCAATGCTGGTCTATGAGGATTTCTCTAAACATACCTAAAGAAAATACTTGTTTAACAGTTAAGTGACTTGCACTGTTCTAGAAATGTCTATTACCATAGTCTATTACTGTCAAGGGCATTCCTTGTTACAAGTATGACAAGGCATGAGTATTTCACAAGAATTTGTGACCTTCTGAAAGCCAGTTCTTCATTCCTACAAGTACAAGGTACACTTCTGCAAGTGTTTTTCTCCAGATTAGATGTTTATAAATAAATGCTTTAAATGTCAAAAGACTTTACTGCATTTATTTCTAGCAGAGACCAAGAAAGAAGGTTTCAGTGGTGTTAGATTTCCTCTGTTTCATGACTTGGGAATGTTATCTATTACACCTTCTCCCAAATTTTCTTAGTCCTGCTCTCTGTACTACTTACAGTTTTAGGATTCATTTTATAATTATATGATCAAGGATTGTTCTCCATGTCAAAATTGTCATGTCACTACTCAAATGAACAGACTTTCAATTTTTTTAGCTCTGAATTGTCATTCCTCTTTTCAGAATTTTAGCTAGAAAGAGAATCACATTTGAACCTTTGATTATTGAGGAGGTTTAGCTCTAGGGCTGATGGTACTTTCTTTTAATGAAGGTATTCTTGCATTAAACTCAGAAGGACAGCTATTTCCATTCCCCAGCTTCTCTGTTCTTTTCCCTTTGTTGCAAAAATTCCTGATTCATGAAAAAAACATACCTGGTAGTCCACATACCTGATAGTCCACATATCAGTTGTCCACAGGGCAACTTTAACCACAATATTAGTAAAATACTTTTCAGAAAAAAATCTGCAATTAAGAAAAAAAGAAAAAGTCTGATTTGGTGATATCTAGAAGGTGGTGGCTGTACCCTCAGCAAATTGGCAGATGACACTAAGCTGAGTGGTGTGGTTGATACACCTGAAGGATTGGATAGCACCCAGAGGGAGCTGGACAAGCTCTAGAAGTGCCCCTTGGGAAACTCATGGGTTCCACAAGACCAAGCTGCAATTGGGTTGGGGTTACCCCTGGTATCAGCGTGGGCTGGGGAATGAACAGATCAAGAACAGCCTTGCTGAGAAGGACCTGGGGGTGCTGGAGAGACTGGACATGATCCAGCCATGGACACCCACAGCCCAGAAAGCCAAACATGCCCTGGGCTTCATCCAAAGCAGTGTGGGCAGCAGGGGAGGGAGGGGATTCTGCCCCTCTGCTCTGCTCTGGTGACACCCCACCTGCAGTCCTGCATCCAGCTCTGGGGTCCCAGCACAGGAAGAACAGAGAACTATTGGAGAAAGTCCAGAGAGAGCCAACAAGTTGATCAGAGAGATGGAGCACCTCTCCTATGAAAAAATCAGAGAACTGAGATTGTTCAATCTGGAAAAGAAACTGCGTTTGGGGGTGACATAATTGTGACCTTCCAGTACCTGAAGGGAAACTTCATGAACCATGGAGAAGGACTTTTTGGAAGGGTAAGTAGTGACAGGACAAGGAAGAAACAGGTAAATATTTTCTTCCTAATATCTAATCTAAACCTACTTTCTTTATGTTTTTTTACTGAGAGGGTGGTGAGACTGCTCCGTTCCTGGAAGAGTTCAAGGCCAGGTTGGATGAAACTCTTAGCAAACAGGTCTAGTGAAAGGTGTTCTGGCCAGGGAAGGTGTTTGGATCGATGTAATTTTTAAAGGTCCCTTCCAATCTATTCTATGATTGTAGTGAGGTCGTAGTATTTGACATTAGACTTCGTATCTTGTAGCTGATACTAAACCTATAAAGCAAGTTATGTGTGACCATGTAGCTTTTAATAAATTCATACTTTAAAATAAAGCTAAATTTCACATGCAGTACTGTATGAAAATATAATGTGGTTGAACTTGATGAATAAAAGCTTTTACCATAAAACTGCTGAAATGAAAGTATGAGGGAACTGTATTTGAAAACATTTATATTAATAAAACGTACATATTAAGCATCATCATAATATGTGAATCTGGAATGTGAACAACTGAGACAAATGTGAGGTCAATACTCTTCCAAGCTTAATGTATTCACAGTGTGAATACAAACAGTCCATAGAGATAGAGAAGATTTAGAGATAGAACTTAAAAAAAATATTTGGGGTCATACACTTCTACAGTTCAATAAGGTTTTTTAGGTTCTTTGGAAATTTTCTCATGCACATAGGGAAAATATGTTCCCTTAATTTGATTAGTGATTTAGTCTGCAGGCCTTGATTAAAAAACAGACTCTTTTCCTTTATTTTTAGACTGCATCTATCACTGGAGATTTTAGCTTTCTCTTCTTTGAGCAGTTATCCTGAAAGCTGAAATTCTTTAAAACACTAAACTACTAAAAATATGTATTTTCTTAACCTTAACATTAAAGGTTAAAATTCTTGGCTGAAAAGAAATTTCTGCCAATAAAACTATAAAAATAAACTGGGTTTGTAGCAGTTTTTCTATGATCAATCTGAATTCTCACTTGCAACAATAAATGTGGTTTATTTTGCATAATATTTTTTTAATGAAAGTAAAATATCATGAAAACAGTAGGTCCAAAGGAATATAAAATTTTTATGTCATCATCAACATTGCACTTAATTTTTCCAATAAAAGTAAACTTGACAAGAAGTTTCTAGAAGTATATAATGAGTAAGCTAATCAGTTTTTTTTTTAGAACCTTGATTATTTAGTGTTAAATAGTTGAATGGTGAAGGTTTCACAAGCTTATTGGTCCATTCCAAATTTATCAATCCTGATTCTGTAAAATTCAAATAAAGTCAGACTGCTGAGAGAAGCTATGGATATCCTATCCCTGGAAGGGGTCAAGACCAGGTTGGATGGGGCTTTAAGCAACCTGGTCTAGTGGAAAATGTCCTTGCCAATGAAATTGGGGGTTGGAACTAGAAGATGCTTAAGGTACCTTCCAACCCAAACTATTCAATGATTCTATAATTCTATGATTCTATGTGATTTTGAGGGAAATAAAGGTCCTAGTAATTTTCTATTGCCCACCAAGTGCCACAGAAATATCAGTTCTGTCCTTTTTGGTGGGTCTCAAAAACATTAAACGTGCATATATTTCTCTTTGAATAAAAAGTTGTAAAAATACTTTAATACCATGTTATCCCACAGATTTATTACGGTATTAAAAATAAAATTATTAAAATTGCAGGGAAGACAGTAACACAGAAAATCATGGGTAAGGAAAAAGAATATGCATTCTCAAAGTACTACCATGTGATCTTGCTGTTTGAGGCAGGGGTAATGTGTGCTTTAAATTGGTTATCTATGTATGTCAAGTTTGTGCAGTTAGAAGTAGGATTTAGTTGGTGTTGAAGATTTGCTTTGGTTAGAGGTTTTAATAACTTTTTCTTGTATATTTAAATATTAAGGTGAATTGGTCTTTAACTGCTTGTGGCTGACTGGGAAGAACACAGACATATGGCACATATTAGGCATGTAGAATATTAAAAATGAGGAATTCTTCTGTCATCACCTCATCCAATGAGAGTATCAGCTTAGTTTTCACCTTGTGTCAAAGCAGAAGGTTCCCCAAGACAAATGGCTCAGTTCGTCTATCTGGCTAGACTGACTTGACAGAATTCTTCTGAAAGTGCTTTAGTTCAGTACCTTTGGGATGACAGTAAGACAGAAATCATAGTTTCTGAGGCAGATGGGGGAGAACAGAGATGAGACAAATGCTTCTGCTTTATTGTTCATAGTCTATGGTTGTTCTAAACAAATGTAGTTCATCTTATTCTATTATCTAACTGCAGCTGTGGGAATATAGGGCTTTTCGTCCAAAGGGATGTCCCAATATTTTCTTAGGATACTTCTTGGTTCAGTTTAGAAAGTGTGTTTCCTTGTAAAGTGAAGACAGGAACAAAAAGATAGTTCACATTCTCATTAATTTCTTTAAAGCTTCCTTTATCAAAAAAGAATCTAATCTAGTCTGAAAAGAGTTGAGCTAGCAAATTAAATTCTCTGAATTTCAAGCAAAACAACTCTATAAAGATATAAGATACTAGACTAAAACTCTACCCAAATTTTTAATATAAACTTAGCTGAGGAGAGTTTGCATGTAGAATGCCCTACCTTTTACAGGGAAGATGAAGAAGCACATTGTAAACCTGGAGAATTATAATCACCACTGCACCTGAGGACTTGACCCTGTTGCTAAGGAACACTAAAGAATTTCTAAGATCTCACAAATCCACAATGTTGTAGAGGTAGGCAAAGCAGTCAAGAAAGAATCTGACTGATGTGTAGACCCAGTCATACATTAGCCATATATGTTACCATAAATATTTATGGTATATATATGGATACCTTTGAAGCACACCAAAACTATCTTTGTCACACAAAGATCAACAGTAAACCAAATCTGTAACTAAATAAACTGTAAAAGGGATTTTTAACGTGGAGTAAATGGAGCAACAGCAGGAGAAAGAAGTCTAAAAGACCTTCTCTAACTTGGGACAGAAATTTAGTAAGGGAAATCAGCCATATCAGCTGGATACCTTAGGCTATCTAGAGTAATCCCTCTTCATTTGAAATAGGTAAAATGAGCACTTAGAAACATTTTAAGAGGGTGGATTTCCAGTTAACTGAATTAAGAGTCACATGTAGTATTGGTGGGGTAAGGCACATGCTAAAGACTTGTAAATTATGTAGGATGCTTATGTTCCTTTGGGGCAAATATCTAAATACCCCTTAAGACCAAGGTTACTACTTGAAAGAGTTTGGGGAAATTGAAATTTTCATGAACCAAAAGTGTGCAGAGATCACTGTAAAATCATCCCTTTAAGATTCCACTTTAATCTTAAAAGACGTTATCTTCTTCATGGGAAAATCCAGACCTAGATGAGAAAAAAAGCAATTTTGAGATATTACTGTCTCCTTGACCCCATAGGGGACAATGACAACAATATGCAAAAGAGATCAGGGGTGATTTGAGATTAGGGCATACAAGAAAAATGGCAGACTTGATTTACATTATTTAAACCAGGGAATGATCACAGAAGTTCTCATAAGAGGTAGGGTAATTTTTTATTTGGTCCACACCAACGCAAAGGATGTGATTCTAAATGCTGATGCTTGAGGCCAATTTAGTTACAGTGACTGATTTTTGTAATTCAGTATTTACAGAATCATAGAGTGTCCTTATTTTGAAGAGAAAAAATCATCTAAGGCCAACTTCTGGCCATGCACAGGGCATCACTAAGAGTCACATTGTGTGCCTGAGAGCATTGTCCAAGAGCTTCTTGAACTCTGGCGGTTTTGTGCCATGACCACTTCTCTGAGGAGCCTTTTCTGGTGCCCAACCACTCTCTGGGTGAAGAAGCTTTTCATAACATCTAAACTAAACCTCTCCTGATACAGACTCAAGCCATTCCCTCAGTCCTGCCACTGATCAACAGAGAGAAGAGATCACTGCCTGCCCTCCTGCTTTCCCATGTGAATAAGTTGTGGACCACCATGAAATCTCTTCTGTCTTCTTCTCCTAGCTGGACAAGCCAAGTGACCTGAGCTTCAAATGGCTTCCTCTAGGACCTTCAGCATTTCCATAGCCCTTTCTGTAGCAAAAAAAGCAGACATTCACTAGAGCTGCAGTCAATTAAAAAAGGTGACCAGCATGGAAATGAACAAATTTCTTGGAAAAAAAGGTAAAAAGAAAAGATAGGAGATGGAAATCTTCTCAGGCAGCAGAAGAAGTTACTTGTAGACCACATGGCAAACGAAAAAGTCTATGTGAACAAACTGACAGGAAAGATTTTAGAAAGCACAACTAAACATCATGGTCAGAGACTATAGTGAACACTGTGGTAAAAATAATCACTGTAAATGGCATTTTATCTGTCATAAAAAAAGGAATAATGTTCAAATAAATGCCACAGGGGCAATTAAAAAATCTAGGAAGGTAAGAGTCCTAGGGCAACGAAACATGACAAAATGTTATTTTATGAAAGAACTAGTAGAAGTTATGAAAGTCAACAACTAAGCTCCCATCAAAATAGGAAGGAGGCAAAAAGTTTCAGGAATGAACTGATTCAGACAAAAGATAATAAAGTCATGATTGGTAGTGGTTTATTTACTCTTTTTTTTTTTCTATATCCTGAACAAAAAGGCATAGACCATTTTTTTTTTCAGAATTCTGACTCTTAAATCAGAGTTTGGACTTTCGCTGATTAACAAGTCAATGCTGACAGCCACACTCCTTCCTTCTTACTCATGTTTGTGTTGTCCATACAATAAAGAGTCAAAGTTCTTAAAATAAGTCTTCAAATGACTTCCATGACCCTGCTGCTGTCTTAACACTGCTAGCTCTGTTCCACAAAGATGTTTTTTATTAGGTGAATTTCCCTAGTATTAGTCTCTTCTCCCTTCTGTTATCTACCTGCCTCATAAGGTCAGCTTAGATGTTAGCCTAGTTACCCCAGCCCTGATTTCCTCTGCCTTCACATGTCTTTATGAGTCCCTTGTCATCTCTGCTGCCTGCCTAACAGGTTACACAACTGTCTGTCCTTCTGCTCCCAGTCACCAACGGCATTTTTACCAGACTGCTTTTCAGTCACCCAGTCAACCCAGAGATCCTTCTTAAACTCACTCTGGGCTCTTAGAGACGAACTGTGGTTATTGTTTGGCAAGGTTTTTCTGCGTAATATATAGGCCATGACCTTTTGTCTTCAAATACACAGTAGAGCTTGTTCAGAATTTAATTTGGCATGCCATTTCCTTGACAATTTCAATATTTCTCTCCTAGTATATTTACTACATTGCAACAAATACTGCTTTCCCACTCAGCTTTAGACTTTTTGATTTTCTTTCTTTTTCCACTGTCTTGTTGTTCTCAGTGGCACCCAAATAAGCTGTTGATTTTTACTTTGGCTGTCCTATGTGTACCATCTCTATTTTTGTATGAAAAACCTTACTTTGAACTCTAATCACTCCAGGAAGCCAATTTTCAACCTCTAGTTATTTTAGATTTTGGATTTTGTTTGGGGTTTTTTTGTTTGCTTGGTTTTTGTTTTGTCTGTCTGTTAGTTAGTTAGTTTGTTTGTTTGTGGTTTTGCTTTGTTGGTTTGTTGTTTTTATTTTTTCCCTTTTCAATCTTCCTGCCTTTGCTGATATATTCTCGCATCTTTGAACAATTGAGGAGTTAGGATTGATGGAAAAAAGCTGAGCCCCTGAAGAAAGGGAGCTTGGTTGAAGGAAGTTGGTTTAAGATTTTTTCTTTGTTTCTTCTGGTCCAACTCTACTCTTTACTGGTCAAATTATTTGCTTTTTCCTCAAGTTGTGTCTGTTCTACTGATAGTACTTAAGATATGTAGTCCTCAAGCAGTCAGTGATCTCCTTGTCTTACCTCAAGCCAGGAACTTTTGCATTTTATATTCTCCCCTGTCCTGTTAAGGAGGGGCAGATGGGTGAGATCTGGCAGCTGGAAAAGGTCAATCCATCACAGAAGTTTCATGTAAATATATATGTAAATTTTTTTACAAACTTCTTCACCTTCCATCTTAAAATTTGTTTTTTCATATACCACTTTTCTGTGGATTTTTATAAAAATTGTGATAAAGATTAGTTTGATGATGTGTGAAAGGATTGCTTATGTTGATTAAGAAAGTCCTATGTATCACTGTGTACCTTTGTCTCTTTTGTATGTAGACTACACAGCTTAAAAATTCATAGGGGCAAGGATAATTTTGTTGTGTATGGTTGTAGAGTATGCATCAGGATATAGTATTGATTCATGGAGAGGGTCCCTTAAGGATAATTAGATAAGCAAATTCAACCCCACTTTCTTCCCTTTACACTACATTACTTCTGCTTAAAACGTAAATATTTTAATTACATATTTATGAATATGTACTTTTCCATTCATTTTTATATTTTATAAACATCTCCATATTAAAATTTCCAGAATATTATGCAGTTACCACTGAAGACTATTTCCATACAAAGTAAAATAAAACAGCATGGATAAAGATGACCATACTGGAAGATGGAGTAGATGACTACTGGAGATCCTTTACAACACAAATTATTGTGTGGTTCTAAGAAGCAAAAAATCTCTCAAATCCTTGTCAACAGGGAATTTATTCTTGGATAAGCAAAGTAGTTAAAAAAAGGAAATACTTTGTAGAATAGACCAGAAATCTGACTACAATTACAAATAAAATACCTAGCAGTTGAGCATTCACATGTAAGAAATCATTCCTAAATCTTATGTTAAGAACAGATTGGTTCTTCTCCAAGAAAAACAGCAAAACCACATTAGCTAATCACACACAGGCCTACACTGATACACAAAGAATAATTACTATGTATTCTCTGTCTATCCTTCAAATATTTTTCAACTATTTTTTAAATATGTGTGTGCACAAACACACCAATGTTCACATATGTATGCATGCAGATTTTTGGAGAATAAATTGTTTTCATAATTTCCTTAATATTTGATACACAGCGTACATTTTACTCTTGGGAAATTTTGTATAAAATGTCTTTCTTTTATGTTACTTCAAATGTAAATTTCCAATAGTTTTGTTGTTTCCATTTTTTTTTTAAATTTTCTGGAATTATCCTTGCAAATGAGCGTACTAAGAAAAATGTTCCTAAATCTATAAATTTTAAACAGAAGGAAGAAAAAGTAATTCTGCATGTATATACATTTTCAAAGTTGGAATCTAAGTTGCTCTCACCCCATCAGAGAAGCATATGGAAAAAATCCATATGGTTTATATTGCCACAGTGATGCTCTTTAGTTTTGCCTTTTTTTCTTTTATGTGTTCTCTGTATTCTTCACATATATATTTGTAACTCTGTCACCTATTGTATTAGTAGCTACCTTTCCCAGTAATTTTCCATGGCCTTTCCCTAGCTGAAAGACAAAACAAATTCCAAAGCTCCAAGCCCAAGGGGTACAAGGCCCCCATCCTATCTTGTTGGTTATTCCTGGGAACCAAGTCTGAGAACAACTCTTTGAGATACATTTTCATGGACAAAGTACAACTAGTGCTGAGGGGGGCTCCAGAGAAGGGGCTTGGCCTGGGTCACTTGTCGTCCTAATTGGTGCTTTTTTCAATTATGCTAATTTCCTAAAACCTATAAAAATGTACTCATCCCTGGGTGGTGTGGGCTTTTGTGTACATCTTTCCATAACTGCCTCTGAAGGCCTTCAAATAGACATCCCTGTTTACATTACCTCCTTACTAAAATTATCTCGAGTTTCGTTTCCAGGTTGGGAAAAGGCAACAACAGTAAGAATCAAATAATTCTGAATACAAATCCAGTTAATTACTTTGGAGTAGTTTTTAGTCCTGCAAATGACAATACAGTGTATTCTTGAAACTATCTGAGGTAGCAACTAAACCTGAGAGTGGATGTGGAAAGATCAGGGAAAACACTCAAAAGAAAGACCCACTTAGGAGTCATAAAGTGGGAAGACCTGCTGAGGGGTCTCCTTTATGCTGTTGGTGTGTGTCCCTGAAGAGGTCAGCCAAACCACTCTCCATTCCAGTCCCCATAATAGGATGCTGCCAGCCTGGTTGAGCACAAGGGTCTCGGCTTTCCTGGGGCACTGGCAGACACCTTAAGAGTCAAGGAAATATCCCTTCTTCATGTAACACGAGAAAAAGGAGTGCATTTAGTCTTCTTGAATTTTTAGATTTTGAACCATAGAGGGGGCAAGCTGCAGTCTGCAGCAAATACAATTTACTTGTTCTTTGATTATTAGGAATTGTGTATAGTTGTCACTTTAATGAAATCAAACTGGTGAAAAATGACAATTGCAGCAAGTTTCGCTGATGTTCAAGAGTACAAGCATGACTGGTGACAAATTGGAGGTTAACACTAACTAGGCAAACAGCTTGCAATTTTGCCAAGTCAGACATTCAAATTACACTATTTCTTGTTGTAGCTCTACTAATAGTGAGTAATTTAATCTGAGAAATTCAATTCTGTCATGTTATTGTGATGCGTATGGATTACTTACAATGCATCTTTTGTCTATTTTTCGTTCTTAACTCATAAATATTAGCTGGCCACTATCTGTCCAAACTGGAATGTTGGCTCAAAAGGACATATAGCATCAGATGTCTAGGGTCATCATCCATACAGTTCAGAGTATCATCAAAAAGACATTCAGAGGAAGGGTCTGTAGGTTATCAAATCCCTCTGTATGGCTTTATGTTTGGAAGCAAAGTGGCCTTTTTATATCTTAGAGAAGGTGAAAGCCACATAATTGCTAGATGACATATGAGCAGAGCAACCAGGGCTCTCTGTTGTTTTCCACTGTACTGCCTTAAAAACATGCCATTCAGCAACAACTATTTTTCATAATTATTTTAAGTAGAAATTTTCATGATTTTTCTAGTTAATGTGGGTGATATCATCTTAAAAATCCAGTTCACATTTTCTAATAATTAAAACCTATAAATGATGACAGGCAAAAGCATTTAAAAATCTGAATCTGCAGTTTATTGTATTTTCTTCTGTGTATATACCATATAAACACATAGAGAAACACACACACAAACACACACAGAGGCATGCATTTTTAAATCACATAGAAATGATACTTGCATATTTTTCTAGCCTGCAGGGAAAATCATTATAGCTTTTATCACTGAGTGTATGAAAAATTCAACATTAAATCATTTTGAATTAATGAGAATTTTTCTCTTAGGGCAGAAATAATTCTGTGTGGTACCTCCTGGAAGACAAATAAGATGATTTCAGCCTTTTGGGAAGAGATACAACAGCTTCACAGAAGAAGCCTTTTGACTGACTTATATTTAATTCCCAGTAGGTGTTTAGTTTTCTCTTAAAGATTTAGCCATTATTTTTCCTTTTTTATTCAGAACAAACATCTTTCTCTTCAATTGCAATAAAAAGGATCAAAACTCAAAGAGCTTACTTTTCATAAAATAGAGGACATGCACATTTTCTTTCTAGAAGCAGTCTTCTGATTCATCTGAATGATGAACTAATGCTGATGAATGAAAGGGAAGAATTAAATGTATGTTCCTCCAGGTCCAATGAAAAAAAGGAAATGTTAAAAGATAAATATATGGATAAGAAAAATTCAATTTTTAACCCAGCTTATCTGTTATGACATATAACATTCCACAGATTAGAATACCAACTGAAAAAAAATCAAATCTTAAGTGGAAGCAGAATTGTTGCATGTTTATCTTTTCAAAATTCAAAGGAATGTAAAGTGCTCCATAGGAGAAATATTAACAACATTATGAAGGGAGCAAGAGAGGGGAGAGAAAAAACCCCCAAAATATGGAGTCTACCAGATAGATGCAAGTAGAAGCTTGCAGGAAGAAAGTAGAGATACTGTAGGTAGATACAGAATGAGAACTTCTA